>NC_047042.1:11953012-12260445 GCF_011762595.2 Tursiops truncatus
CTTAAAGTTCTAAGGATGTTGCCAAGAGGAAGGGACCCTTTGAATTGACATGTGATGCAAAGTTGCAGGTTTTATTGTAAGCCTGGACATTTTGCAGCTTCAGTGATACTGCAGATTGAATTTATTTAAGTAAGTCTTTAGCTGCTTAGGACAAATTACCTAAATTTGACTCATTTTTGGGTGTCAGTTTATAAGAGGCACTTCTAGATGGAAACAGGTCCTGTTCAAGCACCTTCCTACAAGGATGAAATCTAGAAGATTTCACTGATGTTCCCATTAAGGTTCAGGATAATATTATGGATTTGTGAGATTCATGTATCTCTTGCCCACTCCTGAGCAAGGGGTTAGTAACCTGAGTTTAGCTGAAAGTAACTGAAACACACTGTGGAATAAAATGAAGATGATGGACAGCAGAAAAGCCCTGCCCACTGGTTCTGAGAAACAACAAGAAGCCTTATCTTTGCCAAGCGTGATACCGCCTCTCCGAGTATTCCTGTGGGGTGTATCGTGGCCTCCTAAAAAGTATGTCGAAGTTCCAACCCTTGGCACTTGGGAATGTGACCTTATTTGGAAATAGTGTCCTTGCAGGTGGAATCAAGTGAAGATGAGACCACGATGAATTAGGATGGACCTTAAATCCAAAGGTTGGTGCCCTTACATGAAGAGGAGAGGACACACATATAACAACAGAGGCAGAGATTGGGGTGATGCATCTGCACGACAAGAAATGGCCAAGGACGGCCGGCATTCACCAGAAGCCACAAAGAGGCAAGGATGGGTTCTCTCCTAGAGGGCTCAGGACGAGTGTAACCCTGCTTGGACCCTGATTTTAGACTGTCTGGCCTCCAGAATTGTGATGGAATAAAGTGTTTTTGTTTTGAGTCACTCCATTTTGGTCATTTATTATGGCAGCCCTAGGAAACTCACACAAGTGTAAAGTTCAAATTTTAATTTTCTGTGTAATTTAGAAGAAATTGATGTAAAAACTCATTCCAGATAAGTGTTACTTTTGGAATGCCTTGATGTAACAAATACAAAAATTCTCTAACCCCACTTCCATCCTACACCAGACACAAACACACACACACACACACACACACACACACACACACACACACACACACACAGAGAGAGAGAGAAAATTCATTAACAAAATATCACAAACTATGCAAGGAGGAGACAGTTCAGCGGCATTAAGCACGTTCACATTGTTGTGCAACAATCACCACCACCCATCTCCAGAACTCTTCTGTCTTCCCCAACTGAGGAGACAAGGATGGGTTTTGTTTGTTTGCAGTGCATGTGTGTGTTTTAGATAGGGGAGACTGAGGTTTGTTCTTACAGAGCAAAACATTCTAAAAGTATGACAAAGAATGTGACAAAGTATGACAAAAGATAAATCCTGGAATCCTAGCAGATGGAAGGGAATGGCATTAGGCTCAATGCTAGAAGGATTAACCTTGAGAAGGGAAATAAGTGAGGGCGTGCACCAGCACAGAAACGTTTAAGGAAAGGAATGTTTAGAGTGGGCATGTCTAATAGCCCAGAAACCCTCAGTGAAGCAGGAGAGGGCGTCAGAGGTACCAAGAGGAGGTGGGAAAGGTGAGCAAAAGGACTTAAGGCTGGGGGTTATTTTGGAAGAGGCAGCGTCCAGAATGGGAGATGGAGCTGGTCAGAGATCTGGAAAGGTGCAGAGGGACAGGCTGGGTTGGAGATCCTGAATTTGTCGCTGTAGAGCACGCGTGCAGAGCTAAGAAGGTCATCTGCGTGACAACAGTGGGTGGTTTGCTGAGGGCGGGCAACTAGGAACCATATGCCCAGGTGCTCAGGTTCACAGTGCCAGCAGAGAAATGAGCAAGGTCACATCCTACAGGGTTAAGCCAGCTGGCAAGGACATGGGATCATGATAGAGACGAGGCGGGGGGGAGAAGGGGAAAACCGGAGGAGTGGGTACCCCCAGGGAAGCTTGTTAAAATGAAGACAGCTGGATCCCCATCCTCAGGTTAATCAGCTGGTGATTTCCAGCTAACTGTGCTTTTAGGAATGAGTCTGTGGTGGTTATTAATGAGACCATAGGTGGTCTATGGGCCATGCTTTGAGAAATCTGAGAGTAGATATCATAAAGTACAGAAGACTTGTATGACTTAGAACGCTCGTAAGACTTGAAAAGCAAGGGTATCCAGAGAATAGAGGTGAGAAATGTGAGTCTCTGCTCAGAAATTTAGGAATTGAAGGTGAGAAGTTCAGAAGCAGGGGAGGCCCCCGATGGCGGCAAGGTCCAGACAACACATCGAATCCCTTGCAGACGAGGGAAGAGCATGTGGGCACGTAGTGAGGAGCAGGAAGCTACGGAACTCTGCATCTTGGTTTTGGGGAACCTTCCATGTAGTTTGTCAACAAAAATGTTCTTTGTACTAAGACAGTGGTTCCCAAACTCGCATTCCGTGGAAGGTGGCTCGGCGGTTGTAAGCAATGCTAAGGAACAGCAATGACAACAAAGTGTTTTATGGTCAGGCCACTTAGGGAAATGCTGGTTTCCAAAAAAACGGGAAGATTTGTTTATTGTGTATTTCCCAGAGGCTTTCCTATGTTATTGCCTTTTCTGAATGTCTAATGAGGAGAATTTAGCATGCCGCTCAAATGCATTTAACTAGAGGAAACTTTTTTCCTAAAAACATATTTTTATCCACATTTTTATCCACATCTCGTGGAACGAAAGTTCTGCAGAGGGGAAGGGAGAAGCAGGAAGAGAAGAATCGAGAAAAGAAGAGAAATGCAGGATGGGATGCCTAAACTCACACGGGCCAAGGTAAGGCTGCCTGTGTCTGTCCCTGCCTGGCCTCTCTCTGTTTCCTCTCTCTCCTCCTGTCCCCAGCGGACACTCCATTTCTGCACAGTTGACAGCAGCCCTCTCAGACACCCTGCACGTTTTCTCCACATCTGGAAATTCCCATCCACCGAGCTTTTCTGAGAAGTGTGCTCATCATAAACTGTTCCCAAACCACTTAATGGAATAATCCAAAGTTCTCCATTTGCTAGTGGCTTTAGCACATCCCTTTTTTCAAAGTTTTTTTTTTCCTTTTTAAACATATACTGAACTTCAGCAAATGCTTTTGGGCATTTACTAAGGTAACAATTTTCCTTTTAGTCTGTGAATGACAGTAGTAGATTTCCACTGTTGGACCTTCTTTGCATTCCTTGGTAAACTCTAGTTGATGACGATGTATTATTTACTATTTAAAAAAATATACCAGTGGACAGGTGTGGCTAATTTTTCATTTAGAAGTTTTTCATCTGCACTCATAAGACTGACCTCTAGATTTACTTGCTTTTTTTTTTAATCTAAATACATTTTCTTCTTCCAAAAGTCTTTTTGTTTTACAAAGTAGTTTTCAAAGACTTCACTCATGTTGGTCTATAGACATCATTCTATGTATTCCTGCCCTCTGAGATTTACTTTCTTATTTTGTTTTTCTCCAGTTTGTTGTTCGATTCATACTGGCCATATGAAGTCAAGTCGAGTGGTTCCCTGTCACTGTCTGTGCTCTGGAATTTTAAAACATATGTTACAGTATATGGGAATTATGAGTCCCTGATGGTTGGTGGAGCTTATGCAAAACCATCTGGGCCTGGTGGTTTTTGGTAGCATTTTACTTTCTTCTAGGTTGGTGTATGTAGGCCTTCTACTTCATCTTCTGACAAATTTGTAAATTTGATTTTCCCAGAAAACTAAACTGTTTGTTTATTCCCAGTGTATTTCCAAATTACTGAAATAAAGCTGGACGTTATTTTAAAATTTCAAAAAATTGTGAAGTATAATATGCCCTTGGTAAAATCAAATTGTTCAAAAGGGGGTATGTGGTAAACAGTTAGGTTTCCTTCTACCCCTGCTTACAGTGCCCTCTCTTCCCTGCCACGTACATACTGACAGGCTGTGAGTTTCCTAGCTTTCTTGTTTAATCCCCAGGCAGAGATAGTTTATGCATACGCGTGTGTGTGCATGCATGTTCACGTACAGACACGCTTGCAGACAGGTTCCTTTTAAAAATACAAACGTTGGTATATTATATACACTGCTCAGCACCCTAATTTTTTCACGTACTATTATTTTTTGAAGATAGTTACACATCAGTGCTTGTAGAAGGTACTTTTTAATGGAAACAAAATATGGCTACTGATGTACCATAATTTATTCAATCTATCCTCTTATTTTCAGTCTTTGGCTCTATAATTAATAGTAGTCTCTTATTCTCCATTTATATAACTAATAGGTTTGTTACAAAATAAGAATAGATTAGAAATAACAGGTTAATGTGTTTCATATGCCAATGAGGAAACATACGCCACCTCCCCACAAGGTATAACCCAGGACAATGGGGCAACATGGGCACAGTGCAGAAACTGACCACGGAGGCTCCCTGGTATATCCCACACCTAGCAGCAACTAAACTACTATATTGTAGAATGAAGGAACTGGCTAAAGAGACAATCTGCTGATGTGGAATTAGTTGGACAGAGAGAATTTAAGAGACTATAAGGCACCACCTTCTGACCTATATTCAAGGAAATCACCAGTCTTGTTGCTGACCAGGTTCATCCAGCTCACACTTCCTGAGTGCCAGGCATGAACTGGGTGCCGTGGATGTCACAGAAAAGAACAAATACTCTAATCCCATATATTTCAGGTTTCACAGTCCTAACATTATTTTGCAACAATCTATATTCTCTTTGGTAGGTCTGAGGAATAAGGGAGAAGGAAAAATAAGAAAGGATGGAATGTGTGAAAGTATCTGAGATGCAATTTATAATATTAAGGATAGGGGTTTGTGGAGACAGACGTTTTCCTGTTGTTTGACTCTCTGTTGAAAACAATGCTTTATTAAAATGAGTTCACATAATTGTCATTCAACATCATTTATAGTTTTACTGGAGGATCCATGTGAATTTTGATTTTTCAGTGGGTGTACGTATGTGTCCTGGGATCCCACGTGTACAGAGTATTGCAACAGAGTAAACCTTTTCCAGGTAGGCTCGTAAAGACAGAAGTGGAGGCAAGACACCCAACCACTGCCTAGGTCCCTGAAGTGTGTAATCAGACCAAAGATGATGGTTATGTTCACTTCCTGTCAGCAAAAATAATCCTTTTACTTACTGTATTTTAGATGCATCTTGATCACCGTACTTGATACCTTGGAAAAGAGTTCACATTCTGAATCATTCCATGAATCACTTAATGTTACAAAGCCTGACCTACACCAACTTCAGAATTTTTTGAACATTATAAATTATTATTATGCATGTTGCTCAGTTAAATAACATGTGTGTTTCTTTGAACGATTTCTACCTTCGTTTAAAAATCCACCATTTCTCATATGTTTCTGACCCATTTCCACATCAGTCATCAAAGTATAATCATTTAATAGCCATTTGATCTCAGGATACTTTTCACAGTCTCAAGTCTTTCCTTTTAGAAGCACTAAGCAGCATTCTGTCAGTGGCAAGGAAACGAAAACACCCGAGAATTCAGACTTGATTCTGAAACTTGAAATGCAACCAAAATTAGTCCAACCAGTTCTTCACGCCTCCTTGAAGCATGCTTACTGCCCTTCTAACGAAGTGAGGCTTTCCGTCATTTTTAATAGGCCAGTGCCCCGGTACCATTTCCAAGCCCACAATGGGTAAACAAAGAGAATAAGAGAACTCCACCCTTTAAGAGACTGTTTTTGCCTCATACCACAAACACTGCAAGCCTGAAGACCTCAGAACAACATCTGTTTAGGAACCCCAGGTTGCTAACAAATAAACAGCTAAGAGCCAATTACTTTGGTATCTGCACGGAAACAGTAAAATGTGCATCTCTCTCCCTCCACTGTACTTCAGTCACAGAAAAATCCCCACTGCCCTAGAGATGAAAAGAACACAGAAGTGGCAAATAACAATGTCGCTAAATATATAACATTCCATTCCAAGCACAATAGGCAACTGGAACATATTTTTGTACTCTAAAATCTTCCGATGGCCCCAAAACACAAAGGAAATTTTCAGTCTCTGAATACCATGATTTTGCATTATCTCTAGGTACAAGTGGAGACAGGAGAGAAAGGCAAAGAGAAAAAGAGAGAGAGAAACTGAGAGAAAGAGCTTAAGAATGAAAAAGTATGGAATGACTAAATTGCATTTCCCATTACGAATCCAGATGATATGACCCTGGTACCATCAAATTATGTTTTATATCCAGAAACCAGTGTCACTGAGAACCTTTGATTGCAATTCCTGGAATCCAGTACGACATGCTCACCCGAATTCAAACAAACATCAACTGGCCTCCTCTGAAGTAGGCCAATTATAGCAAGTCCCCTGGAAGCAAAGGAGTATTAGGTTCTCTTGTGCTATATCCAGCTGTTATCAAGTGTCTTTGATGTTGCTGAGCCCCACTTTATCTTTAAGAAGTATAAGAGGTGGCTGTTAGCGAAGAAATATTCCCCAGGTTCTCACAATAGATGTGGCTCTCCAGAGATGCTTGACAGCTACTGTTCTCTGTGAGCATCTCTGTTCTCAAATTGAATTTGGAAGTAATATGCATGCATGCATTTAATTAATTCTATGAATAACCTTTAAAGACAGAGATAACAATTGAAAAGCACGGAAGAGGCAAGGTGAACTTTTCTATAAGGATTTTCCTAAAATCAGTCAATTGTACAAGCAATCAATTTTCCCACTCAATTCTCTTTCTAGTTCTCTCTAAATAATTTCTCTCCTTGGTTCATGATTCCATGATTTAAGATACTTTTAGCATGTAAAAAACTTTGGGTCAAGTAGACTTACTTTCTTGGCCTATGGATACTGGTTTCCAGTTAGGGGCAAGTCAGGCCCTCAGCCTCTGTTCTCTGAGGTAAGGAAGGGCCAGAATTTTCCCTGACATCCAGCAAAATCTCTCGGTCCATCAGACAGTATCTTAAAGCCACAAGAGAGCTCCATGGTATGTCCATGATCCTATTTGATTTATTTCCCACAGAAATAATTAGCCAGCCTTATAAACAATTTCTATACTCCTCCACATTTTGCTAGTGCAAATCCACGATTTTAGGATAAAAATCACAAACAGCTCTTTAATATCACCAAATAAAAAGTGCATTTGTATTTACATTATGGATGCTATTTTCAGTCTTGGACCCTATTATTAATTTTATTTGTGCTATTTTATCATTGTTTTAATTACCATGGGTTAAGGGTTTTTATTTTCCTTTCTCTCCTATACCTTTCTCTACCTTCCACCTTTCTGGCTACCTTTAGAACTTGAGTGATTTATGGTGCTTCTTTTTTTTTTTTTTTAAATTGTGTAGTTTGGTTGAGGTGTAGATAGTTGTCCTCTTTTATTGGTTTATTTAACTGGTTGTTCCCATGGTAACATTTTTAGTACATTTTTTCAGAAGGTTGAAGGATGCTTTGGGGGCTTTTGTGTGGTGGTCTGTTAATCTTCAACAGACCCTAACAGGATTCCTTTGTGCATTTTTCTCCCCTGTTTTTTGAGTGTTTGACTTCTTTAACCCTTCAGAAGCTAACTAATTACCATTGCTTCCAAGCATTGCACCTTTAGACAATGGTTGCCTGATGGGAGATGAGGGTGGAGGCCAGTCTAACCACGGAATCCTTTTCATGAGAGTCAAAACACAGACTGTAAAGAGGCATCTAAGATTTTAATACTATAATTATAAAGTTTATATAACATAATGTGGCTATTTATTTTATATTTGGTTGCCTGTGAAAGGCAGTGCAGCGCTTTTTTTTTTCTGTAGGTTTTTTTTTTTTTTTGACCTAATTGCTGCTGAGTGGCTGTTCTTGGTGAATTGCTTTCTGAGAGACTTAGTTGTGTCCTCTGTTTAAAGGATGCTGTGAGAAAGAAGATGTGAAATAATTCATGATATATTTGGTTGTTTGTTCACTTCAACATGTCCACTCAGCAAAGGACAACTCTGAAATCTGGAAATAAGTACAAAGATTTTTGAAAATGCAAGTTTCATGGTACAGCCACTTTGGAAGACAGTTTGGTGGTTTCTTACAAAATTAAGCATACTCTTACTACACGATCCAGCAATTATGCACCTAGGTATTTACCTAAAGGAGCTGTACATGGATGTTTATAACAGCTTTATTCATAATTTCCAAAACTTGGAAGCAAACAAGATGTCTATCAGTAGGTGAACGGATAAATAAACTGTGGTACATCCAGACAATGAAATAGTATTCAGCACTAAAAAGAAATGAGCTATCAAGCCAGGAAAAGATAAGTGAACACTTAAGTGCAAATTACTAAGTGAAAGGAGCCAATCTGAAAAGGTTACATACTGTATGATTCCAACTATATGACATTCTGGAAAAGGCAAACCTACAGAGACAGTAAAAAGATTGGTGATTGATAGGGGTTTATGTGAGGGAAGAGATGAATAGGCAGATCTCAGAGGAATTTAGGGCAGTGAAAATACTCCGTACTATCATAATATCTGTAATAGCTTATGATGATGGATATGTCATTATATATATTTGTCTAAACCCATGGAGTGTACAACACCAGGAGTGAACCTTAAACTACAGTCTTTGGGTGACTATTATGTGTCAGTGTAGGTTCATCCTTGGTAAAAAATGTACCGCTCTGGTGGGTGATGTTGATGAGGCTGTGTATGTGTGGGGACAGTGGGTATGTGGGAAATCTCTGTACCTCCCTCTCAGCTTTGTTACAAGCCTGAAACTGCTCTGAAAAATAAAGTCTTCTAGGGGCTTCCCTGGTGGCGCAGCGCTTGAGAATCCACCTGCCAATGCAGGGGACACGGGTTCAAGCCCTGGTCCCGGAAGATCCCACGTGCTGCAGAGCAACTAAGCCTGTGCACCACCTGCGCTCTAGAGCCCATGAGCCACAACTACTGAGCTCACATGACACAACTACTGAAGCCCATGTGCCTAGAGCCTGTGCTCCGCAACAAGAGAAGCCACCGCGATGAGTAGCCCCTGCTCGTCCCAACTAGAGAAAGCCTGCACGCAGCAACGAAGACCCAAAGCAGCCAAAAATGAATAAATACATAAATTTATTTTAAAAAATAAAAAAATAAAATAAAGTCTTCTAAAAATGCAATTTTCAGACCTTAATGTAATTCAGATATGAAGTTTGCACTCATATGTACTTAAATATTAATTGTTGAAATAATGGCATGGAAGAATTTTATTTTTGTTGTTATTTTTAATAATAGTCATAACCTAAAATATTTACCACACCCATCCTCAGTGCTAAAAGAAATTTTCATGGATTCTTTATTAATCCTGATGCACTTAGAAGTCAGACGAGATCACATATGATTTGAGATTCAAATGGTGCAATCATACAACAGTCTAGCTCTCTACATTTTTTCTTCCTTGATTCATTACATTTCAGTGAAGAAATGGGCTGTAAAATACTGACACAACAGGGAGGGTGCCTATACCATTGTGTATGTTTAATATTAATAAAAACTCTCATGTCATGAAATGAAAATATACTAAAACAATGATAAACATGAGCTCTCCTTAGGTCTTGTGAAATAATCTAAATATACAAACAAACGGAGACACTAAATTATGTAATGCCTTAGCCAATTTCAGTAGTGGGACAGGTTATTCAGATAGTCTTCCTTCCAGTTGGCCAAAGTTCACTGTGATAGACATTATAATGGATTATAGGATCTCCAAATAGTTCTATAGCAATTAAATTTTATCATAATATTTATATTGCCAGAAATCGTATATCAAATTTACAGGATGTGGAAATGAAATGGAGCTGATACCCTAGCTTGTGTAATTATTTAAGAAGTTAATAGAGATACTCTGAAAACTTGTGAGAGCACAAGGATTCTTCCTTTCTCCTTCTTTATGTTCCTTAGGCATGGCACGCTCCATGTGGGTGAGTACCAGGGACCGTGCTCAGCGCTTTGCGGGCATCATCGCTTTCAAGGTGGTGAGGAGGCCAACACGTGGGCTAAGAACGTGGATGTTGGACTAGGATTAAATCCTCCCTCTGCTAATTACTGTCTGTGCTCCATTGGGCAAATTACCTAACTTCTGTGGATCTCAGTTTCCCCATCTGTAAAATGGGGACAATAATTGTGTCTGCCTCATAGGGTTCTTGTGAGGATTAACTGAGATAAGTATGACTTGAGAGACAGTCAGTTGTGTTTAACCTTCTCTTGGTGGAAGTGATTAGTATTTCTGAGGTTTTTGGTGGCAACAAAAAATAAAGGGAGGTGGTAACTTGATGGCAGGACAAAATGACAATGCCAGTGGTACACAATAAGGTGCTTTCTCTATGAAAAAGTGCTTTTATGAACTGGGACTAGAGAAATGATTTATTATTTAAGTTATAGAATTATATAATTATCATAAAATTTAGGGAGAAAATCACTAGGGCCAAAAACACAAATCTACTATAGAGAACACTACTTAATATAGCATGTACTGTTTGGAATTTTACCTGGTCACTAATTCACTGATCAAGACTCTTATGTGGTACAGAGGTCCTAGTGTTTATTCATACTGCCAGAGATTAAATCCTGTATCATTGTAAGGAGGACTATTAACTCCAAGTTAGTTCCAACAGATGCCACCATCTACTGTTTTGAAGGATCAGAGAAAGATGAAATTATTAGCATATAGTTCATCCTCAGTGGAAGTTAGGAAAGGTGAAAGGTCAGCATTTGGTATAGAGATTTGGACAAGCTTATACAATCAGAAAGTGTTTGTACATTGAACTCTCAGAAAAAAAGCACATATGTCCTAGATTAAAGAATTGTGTGGCAGAAATCTCTTTTGCCATTTGCTTTTTAACAAGAAGACACTGTAAATTTTTTAAATATAAAAATATATTACAAAAGTATATTGCAGGTACACTGTAGGAATTTTTTAAGATATATAGAGTAAAAAGAGAAAATTAAACTTATCCTTTGTGTCTTAATCTTAGTTCTGATTATTTTCACCCTTATTTAGGCTCAACATAGAATTATGTGGTAATTCTCTCATAAAATTGACATTTTACATTCAATATACTACAAACTTCCTGTATCATTATACATTCTCCTAGAACCATATCACAGTTACATTTTATTACTTTTTTTTTTTTTTTTTTTTTTTGCGGTATGCGGGCCTCACTGCTGCGGCCTCTCCCGCTGCGGAGCACAGGCTCCGGATGCGCAGGCCCAGCGGCCGCGGCCCACGGGCCCAGCCTCTCCGTGGCACGTGGGATCCCCCCGGACCAGGGCATGAACCCGCGTCCCCTGCATTGGCAGGCGGACTCCCAACCACTGTGCCACTAGGGAAGCCCTATTACTTTTTTATAAAACACTTTGCTTCATTGATTCAATTCCTAAATTATTTACACTGAGTGAGTTCTTTTATTTCAAATATTTCACCACTAGAAACAAACACTTGAAGCTAAATCTTTATACTAATTTATCACTATTCATTTTTCATAAATTTCTGCAAGTTAAATTGGTAAGTTAAAGGGGATGTAGATTTCCTCGACTTATGCTATACGGTGTTACACATACAACTATTTAATTATAAATAGCTCATAATTTGATAACTCATTTTCCCATTAGTACTACCATTAATGTTTTGTGTATAAGTTTTGGCTGGCATAGAATATTCATAGGGGAAAAAATTGCTCATTAACTTTTCAGCACCATACTGTGGTATATTCTGAAGGGCAAAAGGGCTCAGTATGCGATGCCCAAAATTACTGTGGGAAGATACAAGAGAAAATCCAGTGTGAAAGCCTCACATGATATTGTTCTACAAAATCGAATGCCTGGATGCTTCTACATAAAAGCAAGGGTTGGAACAAATAACACTCTCCACATAATTAATTCCCCCCAAAGCATACTTTCCTCAGTAGCTAAGGAAATAATTCAGAGACCCCCCAAAAGTCTGCATAATGTTCTTTTCTCCACTTCCAGGCACAATTTTACTGTCTAGATGAGCTGAGTTAGGTTGAGCTTAGACTCCATATTCAGGAATTGACTATCTAAGAATACTTGGAAGCGTGCACGTGAAAGCGTGCCCTTGGGGTGCTTGGGGGGTAGGAGAGAGAGCAGGATGGCCACACGATGCATGTTGTGTACATCGTGTATCGTGAGGAATGAGGGGATTGTAAACAGACTTTGAAGAGTATCGTTTACTTTGGCAGAAAGATTGCTAACAAAAAAGGTCACAATTTCATGAACTTATATGACCATGGGAAGGCATTACATTTAACTACCTGGTGTCTGAGTTTTTGAGCACAAGTATGCACCCATCCTAGTTTAGAAATAAATTGATAATGTGTGGGCTGAGGTTTTGACAGACCCCATCTCTTGGGGTTAAAAATCATCTGCTCCCAGCAAAATTCAATTTTCTTTTTTTTGTTTTGCAAGTGAAGGACAGAGCAGGAGGAAAAGGGAAGGGAGACCAGCTTTAAATGACTTATAAAAAGGACTCAGAAAGAAAAAAACTTTCTGGACATCAAAAAGCTCTTGCAAAATAGGCTTTTAATGATTTAAGTGTAAATGAATCAAAAACATATGGATAACATTTTCTTTTAAAATACCCTTGGGTTTAAAAAATTAAGGGGAAAAGTAAATGGAAGAGAATGTTTTAGATTTGGTGGAGCAGAAAAACATTTCAGAAAATAGCTTGAGGAGTTGGAGACACCCAGTAGAATTTGGGCTTGCTGCTTGAGCTCACTGGAGGAAGGGCATTAAGATGACTTTAGACCCTACATCCTGGAGCCCTGTTCAGCAGCTACCTGCACTTAAGAGGCATGACGAATTCAACCCCCTTCCTCATTAGGTGCCTTGACATTGAATCTAGGGGAGCAGGTTGGGAGGCTGATACTGAGAGAACATACGTTGCATTTTCAGGCCCTCAGCTATTTGGAAATCCAACATCCAACTGCAAACTACTACCAGGGGTGGAGGCAGATGCAATGGAAGCCACCTGGGGAGGAGTGAAGCATATGTGAGGTCTTGCTCACAACACATCACAAAATTGTAATGTATTTAAAGTGTATGACATGATGATTTGATATACATATAGATTGTGAAATGATTCCCACGATCAAGATAATTAACACATCCATTACCTCACATACTTTTTTTTTTTTTTTGGTGAGAACACTTAAGATCTACTGTCCTAGCAAATTTCAAGTATACAGTATCGTATTATTAATTATAGTCATCACACTGTACATTAGATCCTCAAACTTATTTCTCTTAGAGCTGAAAGTTTATACCCTTTCATCAACCTCTTCCATTTCCCCTAGGCCCTGGCAACCACCATTCTACTCTCCGTTCTATGAGTTCAGCTTTTTAAAATTCCACATATAAGTCAGATCATACAGTATCTGTCTTTCTCCGCCTGGCTTATTTTACATAGCATAATGTCCTCAAGTTCATCCATGTTGTCACAAATGGCAGGATGGCCTTCTATTTTGAGGTTGAATAATTTTCCTTTGTTTATATGTACCATGTTTTCTTTATCTATTCATCTACCAACAGACCCTTAGGTTGTTTCCATATCTTGGCTATTGTGATTAATGCTACAATGAATATGGGAGTACAGATTTCTAGGGAACAGGGATTTCCTTTCATTTGGATAAATGGGATTGCTGGATCCTATGGTACTTCTTGTAATTTTTTAAGGAACTTCAATACTGTTCTCCATAGTGGCTGCACCTATTTACATTCCCACCAACAGTGTAGGAGGGTTTCCTTGTCTCCACATGCTTGCCAACGTTTTTCATGTCTTGCTTTTTGATAACAGACGTCCAACAGATATGAGGTGATATGTTATTGTGGTTTTGCTTTGCATTTCTCTGGTGATTAGTGATGCTGAGTACCTTTTCATGTACCTATTGATAATTTATACATCTTATTTGGAAAAAATGACTATTCAGGTCCTTTGCCCATTTTTTTAATCCAGTTATTTGGATTATGGAGTTCTAAGAGTTCCTTATATATTGTGGATGGTAACCCCTTATCGGATACATGGTTTGCAAATATTTTCTCTCATTCTATAGATCGCCTTTTCATTTTGTTAATGGTTTCCTTTGCGGTGCAGAAAGTTTTCAGTTTAATGTAGTCCCAACTGTTTATTTTTGCTTTTGTTGACTTTGCTCTTAGTGTCAAATCCAAAACATCACGTTTAAGACCAATGTCGAGGACCTCTTCCCCTATGTTTTCTTTTAATAGTTTTATACTTTCAGGCCTTACATTTAATATATTTTGAGTTGATTTTTGTGTATGGCATATGATAGGGGTCCAATTTCATATTTTTTTCATATGAGGATATCCAGTTTTCCTAACACCATTTACTGAGGAGACTATCATTTCCCGATTGTGTATTATTAGCACCTTTGTTGAAATTAGTTGACCATACATGTGTGAGTTTATTTCTGGGCTCTCTATTCTTTTCCATTGATGTGTGTGTTTGTTTTTATGCAAATACCATACTTTTGGGATTACTACAGTTTGTAATATAGCTCGATATCAAAAATTGTAACACCTCTAGCATTTCTCTTCTTGGCCAAGATTGATTTATCTATTTGGGGTCTTCTGTGGTTCCATCCAAATTTTAGGATTATTTGTTTTGTGTCTGTGAAAAATGCCATTGGAATTTTGGTAAAGACTACACTGACTCTTGATTACTTTGGGCACTATGAACATTTTAACAATATTTATTCTTCCAATCCATGAAGATGGATTTTTTTCATCAATTGTTTATAGTTTTCAGTATACAGATCTTTCACCTCCTTGAATAAATTTATTCCTAAATATTTTATTCTTTTTCATGCTATCACAAATGGAATGACTTTCTTAATTTCTTTTTTAAATAGTTCATTCCTAGTGTTGTACACAACTAATTTTTATAGGTTGATTTTGCATCCTACAACTTTACTGAATTAATTTTATCAGTTCTAACAGCTTTTCTCATGGGGTCTTTATGGTTTTCTGTATATTATAATGTCACCTGCAAACAGAGACAGTTTTACTTCTTCTTTTCTGATTTGGATGCCTTTCATTTCTTTTCCCTGCTTAATTGCTCTGGCTAGGACTTCCAGTACAAGTGTTGAGAGTGGACACTTTTGTCTTATTCTTGATCTTAGAGGAAAAGTTGAAAGCTTTTCATCACTAAGTGTGATGTAAGCTGTGTTTGTCATATACAGCCTTTATTACGTTGAGGTACATTCCATCTATACCTAATTTCTTGAGAGTTTTTATCATAAAAATGCTTATTTTTGTCAAATTGTTTTTCTGCATTTATGATATGATCATATGGTTTTTATCCTTTATTTTGCTAATGTGGTGCATCATATTTATTGATTTGCAGATGTTGAACCATCCTTGCAGCCTTGGGATAAATCTCACTTGATCGTGGTGTATGATCCTTTTAGTGTGTGGTTGAATTCAGTTTGCTAGTATTCTGTTAAGGGTTTTTGCATGTATGCTCATTATGGATACTGGCCTGTAATTTTCTTTTCTTTTTGTGTTCTTGTCTGGCTTTGGTATCAGGGTAATATTCCCCTCATTAAATAAGTTTGGAAGTGTTCCCTCCTCTTAATTTTTTGGAAGAGTTTGAAAAGAATTGATATTAATTTTTCTTAAATGTTTGGTAGAATTCACCACTGAAACAATTTGGTCCTGGACTTTTCTTTGTTGGGAGGTTTTTGATTGCTGATTCAATTTCCTTACTCATTACTGGTCTGTTCAGATTTTCTATTTCCTCATAATTCAGTCTTGATAGGTTGTATGATTCAAGGAATTTATTTCTTTTCAGTCATCGAATTTGCTGGTGTATAATTTTTCATAGTAGTCTCTTATGATCCTTTGTATTTCTGCAGTATCAGCTGTGATGTCCCCTTCATTTCTGATTTTATTTATTTGAATCTTATCTCTTTCTTCCTTGGTTAGTCTTGCTAAATGTTTGTCACTTTTGTTTATCTTTTGATAAAACCAGCTCAGTTTTATTGACCTTTTCTATTGTCTCTATGTCATTTATTTTTGCTCCCTTTGTTATTCCCTTCTACTAACTTTGAGCTTAGTTTGTTCTTTTTATCTAGTTTCCTGAGATGTAAATTATTTATTTGAAATTTTTATTTTTTCTTAATGTAGGTATTTATTGCTATTCATTTCCCTCTTAGAACTTTTTTTTTCTTCATTCTGTAAACTTGGTATGTCGTATTTCAAGATGTATGTATATATTTTTTCCTATTGATTTCTTTTTTGACTCATTGGTTGTTTAGGGGCATGCTGTTTAATCTCACATATTTGTGAATTTTCCTTCTGTTATTGATTTCTAGTTTTATACCATTGTGGTCAGAAAAGATGCTTGGTATTATTTCAGTCTTCTAAAATTTGTTAAGACTTGCTTTGTGGCCTAACATGTGATCTATACTGGAGAATGTCCCATGCACACTTGAGAAGAATGTATTCTGCTACTGTCAGATGGACTGTTCCGTATTAATCTTTAAGTCCATTAGGTCTAAAGTATAGTTCAAGTTCAATATTTCCCTACTGATTTTTCATCTGGATAACCTATCCATTGTTGATAGTGGTTAATGAAGTCTGCTACTGTAACATACTGTTGTCTATTTCCTCTTTCAGATCTCCTAGTATTTGCTTAACGTATATTTAGGTGCTTCAATGTTGGGTGCATAATTTCAAATGACCTATTTTTAGAGTTCACAGATTCCTTCTTCTGATTGATCAAGTCTGCTGTTAACAATGCTTGCTATTGCATTTTTCATTTCACTCATTGTATTCTTCAGCAACAGCATTTGCTGGAATTTTTATGATTTCTACCTCTGTTAAACTTCTCATTTTGTTCACGTAGTTCTTTTCTTGAATTTATTCAACTGTCTTCCTGTGTTTTCTTGTAGCTCACCAAGCTTCCTCAGAGCAACTATTTTGACTTTTTTTCTGGGCAAAATGGCAGATCTTTTTTTGAGGTCAGTTACTGAAAAATTATTGTGTTCCTTTGGTGGTGTCATGTTTCCTTGATTTTTCATGTTCCTTGAAGTCCTGTGTTGTCATCTCTACATTTGAAGAAGCAGTCCACCTCCTCCATTCTCTACTGACTGGCTTTGGGAGAACAATATCTTCCGTCATCCCTGCTAAGAATTCTGAGGCTTTTCAGGCCTTTTCTGTAGATGTGCCTACTCCACACTTCTTGTGCCCTCTTTGGGGGCAATTCTTAAGATTTTGCGCTTTCTGTTCCCTCTGCAAAGCCAGGTTGAGTGCTGACATCCTTCCATTTCCTCTCTCTAGGGTGTTGCTGGATGCTCACGCTTGTGTGCTTTCTCCCAGTCCTGCAGAGTCAGGCTGGCTTTCTGTGCATGGCCACTAACTTGTCTGCAAAGGCTTACACTTGCCACTGCTGAGGGAGTGAACAGGGAGCCAACCATAGGATGCACAGAGCAGTGGGCGTGCCTGCGGGCCACTGGGGGGATCTGCAGTCAAGGCATCCCCAGTGGCTTGTGGCAGGCTCTCTGATGGTGTCCGTGAGGGGGTTAGTAGGGTCCACATCTCTTGAATGTGTTCCAAGCCCTGGTTGCTATTCTCCCTGCCTCTTCCCACACCTGAGGCATGCAGCTCACCTCAGTACCCTGGATGGGGCAAGCAAGAGGTGGAACTCGGGCAGAATCCTGCCCAGCTGGGGAAACCAGGCACCCATTCACACACTCTTATATTCCCCCGTGGGAGAAACTGCAGGCCAAGGTGGTCTCTTGGCACTGAGCTGTGCCACCTTTGGTGAGGGGGGATGGTAGAGTGAAACTGCTCCTCTTACCCTCTTCAAGGTGTCTAATCATGGATATTTTTGCTCCGTATGCTGAAACTTCTCTGCTGGACACTTGGACTTCCAGAGTGGTACTCTTGTCTATGGATGACTGTCAAAATCAGTGTTCTTTGGGGAGAAGATGTTTAAAAAAGAAAAAAAAAGAAGCTTGTATCTGCCATCTTGCTCAGAAATTTCTTCTTTATTTTCTTTCCACAGTGCACAAAACATCAACAGAGTTAAATGATCTCCAAAGTTTGAGAAATTAATAAATATTAGAGGGCTTCCCTGGTGGCGCAGTGGTTGAGAGTCCGCCTGCCGATGCAGGGGACACGGGTTTGTGCCCCGGTCTGGGAGGATCCCACATGCCGCGGAGCGGCTGGGCCCGTGAGCCATGGCCGCTGAGCCTGCGCGTCCGGAGCCTGTGCTCCGCAACGGGAGAGGCCACAGCAGTGAGAGGCCCGTGTACCGCAAAAAAAAATAAAATAAAATAAAAAAAATAAAAAAAATAAAAAAAAAATAAATATTAGATATACATTGAAGTTTCTTTACTATCTTCACATAAGGTTAAAATCCAAAAGTCTAGAAGGTTGTGAAAGAAAGCCAAAGGGGCTTTACTATCATCCCTGTATTACCTTTTCTATTGCTTCACAAAGGATTTGAGCCACAGTGACAAGGCATCCTCTTCAAGGGTTCAGGAACTCCTGCCCCTTTGGACAATCAGTCCTTCAAATGTGTGGTCCTTATTGATTAGTGAAAATTTCATCCACAGACTTTGATCACCTATGAAAAGGAATCTCCTTCTGAAGTTTGAGTTTCATAAAACCATCTTTTCTTACTAAAGGGAGATGTGCACATTTGGTGTAGTCTGTAGACTTACTGGTCATGTATTTTCATGATTAGGAGGACAAGGGAATAAGCAAATCCACTTTAGAATCAGTCTTTAGCTCACATAGTTTATTACCTGAAAATTCAGCACTTACCACCAGCATTAGACAACGGCAATATCTAAATAATCAGCACAACTTTTTATTGATTCAGGAAACATCTTTGGTCCTTGGTGGGTTCAACTTGGTTGATTTAGTTTTAGCAATATTTATGGAAACACATGAAATATTAGGACTAGAATGCCTGTTTTCATTCCCAGGCACATCATAAATATGTGACGTTATTTTCCTGCCACGATACTGTTCTCTGTCTCATAGAGAACCTAGGATAGTGTATCTTTCTTTTCTCATTGACTGTCCAACCCTCCAGTATGCCTTCTTTCCTGATCCATCCCAGATGAAACGGTGACATCCAGAACTACTATTTTACTAACATGTTCAACCCCACCCCTCCCCCAGTCCATGTTCCTTCCACCTCCTCCCATTTCCTGTTACTCCTTCCAGGAAAAAAATCTCAGATCCATGTTTGATATCTTCTTTTCTATTCCTAAATGGCTGCATTCTGCTGAAGAGATTCACTTAATAGGGCACATTACCACCTCACCACATTAGTGACCTTCAGCTTCAGCTGGGCCACTTTCAACTTTGTTCATCAATCTTTGAATTTGGTCTGAGTTCGCTCCCATTCTTGTCCCAGTTTTTCTTTGACCCACAGCCTGTCTCTGAATATATGATCTTACTTTACGTCATCAGGTGTGAACTACCTCAAACTCCTGCCCCTCCTCGCCTCATAGAAATTCATGCTCCTCTGTTCCTTCCCTGCCTCTTTGTCTCCATGGTCAGAGAATAAATGCCCTGTCTCTTGTTCAATGCCAACATCTTCAGTGTTGCCCTTGATCCCATCTGTTTTGCTTCAAGACCATGATCAATCAAATACAATATTTACTGTTTAATCGTCAACGAACCCTTCTGTCTTGGCTTCTTTCCCTTGGGCTAAATAAATGTTTAAATCTTTGCACACTTGAAAAACAAAACAACCACAGCAGAAAAAACCTCCCTGGGCTCATGTGTCCTCTGTGAGTAGTCCCTCTCACATCCTTCTCTGCATGGTGAAACTTCTTGTAAAAGTCATGGCAAGACTCTCCACTCGCTGCTTTCATCCTTTTCACTCCATAACCCCTCAAACTGTTTCAGCCTCCAGCCCTTACTATCTTTGGAAATTTCACCAAAGACCTTCTTCTTTCTAAGCACAGTGACACCACATCAGTGCTTTTCGGGCAGGGTTTCCCTGGCCACCTCTGATACTGTGGAACATTCATTCCATGTGGAATCACTTGCCCGTGTTGACTGTCCTCACTGGTCCTCAGTGACTGTTCCCTCTCTGTCCCATTCTTGGGACCGTCTTGCTTCACTATGTAGCTGATTGGTCACTACTTTCTCTAGATTTTCTATTTTCCACTAGATTTTCTCTAGTTTTCATTGTACCACCATTCATTTGGAGTTTACTATTATCTGTTTGCCAGCAACGTCCAATTCAATTTTTGCAGATCCATCCCAAACTTTATGGTCACATATCCCTACTATCGCTTACTTTTCTACCTCTTCTCATGCTATTCTCCTTTCTCTTATTTAACTTTTAATCATCCTTAAGCTTGGGATCATGCATCTTCACTTCCAGGAAGCTTTCCCTAAAACACCAGGTGGCCAGTGACCCTCTTTCATGCTCTTTGGCTCCAAAGGTGTATTTCTCTCACAGCTATCCCCACATCACAGGGAAATTATTTGCTCTTGTGTTCCCTAGTCTCATTATTCTGCATGCTCTTGAAGGACACATATCCTGAGCTTGGTATCTAGTAGGTATTTAACGGCTTTTTGAGAAAATATCAGTTTATTTTCTTAATTGATAGGATTTGTGTCACATACAATTTTTTTAACATCTTTATTGGAGTATAATTGCTTTACAACGGTGTGTTAGTTTCTGCTGTATAACGAAGTGAATCAGCTATACGTATACATATATCCCTGTATCCCCTCCCTCTTCCGTTTCTCTCCCACCCTCCCTATCCCACCCCTCTAGGTGGTCACAAAGCACCGAGGTGATCTCCCTGTGCTATGCGGCTGCTTCCCACTAGCTATTTTACATTTTGGTAGTGTGTCACATACAATTTTTATGATCACAGAAAATTAAAATATGAAAGTAATAAAGAGCTTAAAATTTGTCTTGTTGACTGCATTCTGTCTAAACTACATATATGTGACATATATAATATATAATATATATTATAATCCATATTATATATTAATTATGTGTGTATGTGTATATACACACAATTAACATGTAATATAGATTATACACTCTTTTACAAGAACTTCTCAATCTCAGAAAATGTGCTCTAATTTGGGGAACTATTTCCTTTTGTTGATTTTTTTTTCCTCTTTCCTCTTCCAAAATGCTATTTCCTCAGAGAATCCTTCCATGACCTCACATGGTCCCAGCATATTCATTTTCTAATCCTTACCCTAACCTTACTTTTAAATTTATACATTTAATGTTATACACTTATCTATATTACAGTTATCCTCTTATGTAGATGTCTACATAGTTTTATGAATATTTGAACTTATAAATATTTTTAAGTGATTGGTTTTGGGTTTGACTCTTCCCAACCTCGTGAAGAAGGTGAGTACTTATCTATCTCGTTCTTCACCCTATCAGTATGCCTGGCACATAAAAGGACTTAATAAATATTTACTGACTTCATCAAATGAGTGAATGGATGGAGGGAGGATAAGTTGGTTGGGGAACAAGATTATCCAGAGGTAAAACTGAAGCATACTGGAAGAAGGTCATAAAGTCACTGGGCTTGGAAATTAACCTTACTGTAAAAAAGTAAAACAAAACACTTCCACACAGATGTGCTCCTGGGTCAGCAAAGAGCTTAAGTAGGCTCTGAGTTGTTTATAAGAAACAGAGCCAAAATGAATCCAACCTTTATTTGCAGTTTTCAGACTTTCTCTTTTTTTATTTGCAAAAATGTTCCCATTGCTCATGTTTGCCCCTAAATGGTGTCTAAAACAAGAAGAAAGAAAGCCGTGCACACACCAGTGGCATGGAAACTCAGGAGGGCTGTTACTCACGGTGCATCTCCCAAAGATTTGGCCCCTTCCTCTTTTTGCCAACTGTATACCCTGCACTTTGCTGCATGATGCGAAAGAGCTGAACCTTAACAGTCCAACCTGGGCAGGGCAGAAGTTTCATGGGGGAGTCATACAAGAGAAGACACAGGCCAAAGCTACTTTGAGGAAGGTTTCAAAGCCAGGCTAAGACATATAGATTTTATCTGTCAGGAGGTAATTTTTTTAATGTTAGAATTATACTTAAATCTGTATTTTGGGAAATATTGCTGTGATTCTAATTGTAAATTGAAGTTTTTTCAGAGATTAAGGAAGAATATACCTGTTAGGAGACTGTAGCTCTAATCCTGGTTTTATGCAATAAAAATTTGAATGACTCCATTTTTCTCTATCATGTTACAATGGATTATAAAATACAAAAAAAAATAAATATAGTTTAATAGAAGAAGAGGACTAATCAGAATCAGGGAACAGTGATAGAAATATCACATGGGTAATGAAAGATACAGTAATTAGGCATAAATGTAATTTCTACAAGGTAATTATAATTAAGCTGTAAATCTGCCTTGGAGCTTCCCAGAAGCCAAAGCAAAACAGGAAGCATAATCAATTATATAATTTAGATTGTACATATAATAATAAAAGCTAATATTTGTGTTCTAACTTTGTGCTGGACCCTTTATATGTATTTCTTTACATATAACCATTTCTACATATACTTGAAGATCTCACTTCCTTGAGAGAACTCTATTAACTAAATCAGCTGATAAAAAGATCTTCTGCAATGAGGAAGTGAAAATTTATGCTGAAAAGCATCTCCTTTTTTTTCTTTAGAGAATAATCAACCTAAATTAAACTTTTAAATTCTTGATTTAAGGCAGCCAGCCTGTTTCAACAAAGTTGCCAAATATTCTTAACCAAAAGGAAGCATTGCAAGATATGACAAACAGGAAAGCTAAACAAAAGTCAACAGTGTTGCAAATCATACATTTATGGGAGGAAACGCTCCAGCCCTGCCGCCAAGCCTGGAACTGAAACCTACAAGGCAGACCACACTAACATCCACAGGGCGGTGGGCTGTGCAAAGCTCAGAAGGAGGCCCCCCGCAGAACTCAGGCTGGGCAGTGCAAACAGCCGATGAGCAGGGTAGCCTGCGGTGCAGGCCTTCAGGAAGCCAGTGAGAAGTCTAGCCACTAGCTGTGTCGTCAGAGGCTAACAAAACTTAGAGAAGACTGGATATTCATTGGACGTGAAACTCAAATTACACACTGTTCTGTTCCAAATCTGACTCCTGGAAGTTAGCTATAAGGTAACCGCATCCTCAACATCTTTGGAACAAATCAGTGGGGATTTTCCCTAGCTTCTTTAAATAGTACATCTCCGTGTACATGTTAATGACCCTTGTTCCAGTAGTAAAACCGAGCCTAGCCAGGGGGTCACCAGTTCAGATGCCTAAGAGGTCACACAAGTAACAAAAATGAAGTGCATACTGCAACTTAGGAATGTGGGCCCAGTAATATGGGAGCTTTCTATTTTTAAAAAAGAAATTGAAAATCCAGACTTTTCAATGAAATCTCCCAATCTGTAATCATTAGTAACTAATTCAAATATGTTTAATACTTTAAACAGTCGGGCCAATGCAATTCTCTGAACTAAAACCTTCAATTTAACACTTTCATAGGAAGGTAACCTCCATGAATTAAATTCTCTTAATAGAGCTTTTAATAAAGGTCGGCAGCAAATCAGTGAGAGTAAGACTGTCTGGTAAAGATTTCAGTCTCTTGTTCCCGATTCATGACAGATACATGATCACTTGCGCTGACAACAGATGTGACATCCTTTTGTGACAATTGAAGTGGCACCAGGACTTACCTAAACCACAATGGGCCATCTTCAAACGAAGCTGAGCTGAGACAGTATCTGTCAATCAGGGTAGGGTTTTCTTTCCGCTAATGCTGCGTTTCCCAACAGTTGAATAAATGGATATGTCTAGAAGAGAACAAGAACCATGCTCAGTGTCATGCAATATGGGATTTTCATAGGAAGTGGACCTTAAATAACTGTGGGAGGAATTGGGGAAAGAAGATACAGAGAGGCCATTGGGACATCGCTGGAAGCACTGGCCTGGGGAGATAATATGGATCTTACAGGGCAATCTGAGAAGCGAAGGACATTCCTTTAGAAAGAGACCACTCGCTGAAAGATCTAGGGAGCTCTGATCTCTGTGTGACTCCCACCTCTGTGGGTCAGCAGGCAAGAATCAAACAGGGCCTGGGCCTCTGTGGGCCGGGTCTGAAGTCTGGAGGAAACTCTGTCCATGGTGGGGAGGGGCACAAGGTCCGGCAGGAACCCTGGGCCCCTCTGCGTATCTCATCTAACCATGAAAAGTCCTCAGAGTATAATGGCCCCTGCTTCACTCCTGCCTCCCAAATTTCACACAAGCTTCTCTTCTGGCCACGCTAGCCCAGGACAATAAAGAGAAGGGGGTTTGGGCAAGCATAATGCCTAGCTCAACCAGATCGACAACAGCACAAACCAGCACAGTGAGGGTGGAGACCTCCATTTCCACAAAATAGGCCACGATAATTTTAGCTGGAAGACTCCCAAATCCATTTGACTCTATGTTACAGGGAAAGTCTGCTGGAAAAGAAATTGGGGGTGGCTAGGCAGTTAGAGAGCCTTGCATTTGAATCTTGATCATTTGCTTGCTTTACGGCCTTAGGAAAGATACGCAACCTCTTTTTTTTTTTGCGGTACGCGGGCCTCTCACTGCTGTGGCCTCTCCCATTGCGGAGCACAGACTCCGGACGCGCAGGCTCAGCGGCCATGGCTCACCGGCCCAGCCGCTCCGCGCCATGTGGGATCCTCTGAGACCGGGGCACAAAACCGCGTCCCCTGCATCGGCAGGCGGACTCTCAGCCACTGCGCCACCAGAGAAGCCCCGCAACCTCTTTTGACTCACAGTTTCTCCATCAAGAAAGTGAGGCTCATAATACCAACATTAAAGTTTTGTCTTAAGGATTAGACAAAGTTTGGGACAGTACAAAGTGTGATCTGCGGGAACAAAGACTACGTTTAGATTAGTAATCATTGCAGCCTCTAGGATCAAACAAGGTGTCTGATACCAAGTAAGCAAGCAAAGCGTGTAAGTCACTGTTATTGCTTATAATAAGAAGAGGGACTCTTGAACACACAGGAAAGTTTAAGAGGATGAATGGATTGCAGTTTTCCTGATCTTTTTAGAGGTTGATGAAAATGAATTCTCTCAAAGGTTTGTTGTGTGCTAGGACACATTTAGTATGAATTAATTTTTATTCTTATAGTTAAAAAGACTGGGAAAGTGGGCAGTATAACAGATTCTATACATAAGCATTCTTTCATTCTTTGTCCGAAAAGCATACTATCATGTAATCTCCCTCAGGTCCAGCATCAGCTTCATCAGTATTTAGCATCCCATCTCTGGGCAGAATCCAGCCTACATCCAGCAAGGAGAAGACAAATACACTGACCACACACACTGCATCTTTCTCCTTGAACACATGCACACGCTGGCCTTTGGTGAGAGGCAGGGCATGAATAGGAAAAAACAGAGATGCATTCCAACAAGACATTAGCTAAACAAAAGTCAAGTCCACCAGGCAAAGCCCTCAGGAAATTGGTTAACATATTTTTCCGCCATTCAACAAAAGATAGCAGGCACTTGTCTCAATATCTCCTTTCATCTGTGAAAGCTTTAAAATTGATTCATGGTTTCATAACTACAACAAAGTACCTTGGATAGATTAAAATCAAGGCTTTTTTTTTTTAATTTGGATATCAACAGCAAGAATCCCACCCAGGTCTTGCTAAAAAACAACTTTGGCTGACGTTATGAAATGCGTCCGCAAGCTCTTCTTTAGCCAAATGAGAAGTCGTCTGGAAAGGATTCATCCTTTTAGTGTACACAGAAGATCTTCTTCTTGGATCTATAAACTAAGTCTTTAAATTCCACTGTAATTACTCCAAAGACATAAATAGAGCCGATACTATTTCTGGCATCCCAGCTGGCCCTTTAGACAAGGTACACAGCATTTTCAAATAAAGCTTCCATGAAGTGTGTAGGTATTCTAGCAACAGACAGCCGCCTGGAAATTTTAAAACGTAGTGTCTAAAAGAATGGCTTCCAAAAATGCTAGTGTGTAGGACAGGTCCCTTTCTTCGTCTTGATTTTTGTACCAGTTGTTAGCATTGAGTTTCTTAGTAAGGGCCGAAACCTACTCTGTTTTCAACCACTAACTTGGCTCTCTTTGGAGGTTCTGTATACTGAAACAATTCATTAAAATACTCATACATAAAGTTTTATTAACAGGATATGTTATCGCTCCCAGACTCATGCTGTAGTTATTAACCAGTGCAATTGAAAAGCTTCATTTCAAAAGCCAGAATCTCACAAAACTATCTTAGCATTAGTGTTGATGAATGCCAACATCATATCCACTCTCAACGTGAACACCACCCGTATCTGGAGTCCTTCGTGGACTTGGACAGGAACATTTTACCCTTACTCTTTGTGAACACCCTGGGCTTGCTGTTATGAGCAGACTTCTCAACTCCCAAGGCATACCAGGCCTTTTCTCTTCATTATTGCTGATCACATTTGCTTGCCCTTGGAAACTCACCAAAATCTGAATTTGCATTACCGACTCTACTGCTACCAAACAACAACAACAACAACAACTGGATTAATTTCCAGAACATACCGTTGCTTTACATTTTTGATTGAATAAAAAAAGACTTGAGAATCAGCACTTTGTTTCTATTTTATTATTTACCTGTCCCTTTGTTTCTTTACCTATAAAATAACAGGTCAGGGAAGCTGTTGTGTCAATCTCTAACTTGGAAGGCAGAGACTCTGGATGGAAACACTGTTAGTCATTCGTGCCTCTAGGCCCAATATAGCTTTGTACCTTCTGGCCCACTTGTGGGAGGGAGGGGTCAAGTGACTAGTTTTGACTAATGAGTCATGAGCATAAATGACATGTGTCCCTTCTCTCCTACAGTTTATTGCCATTAGAGACCTTCTGGAGTGTTCTTTCCCTCTGCTATGGTGGCAAGTAGTGTTCCAGACAGCTGCTCCACCAGTTTGGAGCAGCCTGGAGTGAGAATGACAAGGATGAAGAGAGGGCCCTCAAGGAACACAGAGTGTGAACAAGAATTAAGACCTTGGCTGTAAGCTACGGAGCATTTGGAGTTTGATACCATAGTTCTGCCTGGTCTTACCCCGACCAATATCATTCATTATCCACCCAGATCTTCCCAAGTGAACCTTCCTTGAGGAGAGGTTCAGTCATCAGCTACTATCTTCAATTAACAAGGACGACGCTCTTCATCCTTTACATGCACGGGATGAAAATTCATTTTGAGCGATGACTACAAACGTTCACTGCCTTTCCACATCCTCTCCTTAGGTCCTTTGTGAGTAAGGATGCTTTTGTGTACAACACTCGAGCACAAGGCAAACCTGTAGTTTCAGAACGCTGTGATGTGAGCTTGTCCACTGAGGGGTTCAGTCCATCCTCAGTTAGGGTCACATCCTGCCATACTGATTAAAAGAAGAGGCTTCGAAGTTACCCAGACCTGCTTCAAATCAGAGCTCTCAGTATCTTCCGTAATTTATTAATACTTAACTTTTATGCATCCCAACAACCTCTTTTATAAAAAGGAAATACCATATTTTAGTGTCTGGCACACAGGGTGGATTGTGATTTTCGACTCTTCCACAGTCACTGGCTATACTTGCTCATAAAGGAAGTCTTTGTTTACCAGGAAAACCAAACACAGCCCACACAGAAAAGGAGGCACGCTGTGGCAGACAGACCCTAAGGCGCCCCCCCATTGTCCCCACCTCCTGGTGTTTAACTTTGTTTAATTCCTTCCTCTTGAGTGGAGGTGGGACCTGCAACTGCCTTCTATCCAATAAAATATAGCCAAGGTGATGGGATAACACTGCCATGGTTAAGTTCTGTTCCATAAGAATCTGTCTGAACAGACTGGAGCCAGAGACTGCCCTGTGGGCTTGATGAAGGGAGAGGCTGGGCTGGAGAAACCCAGGTACAACGGAGTGCAAGAGGCCGCTAGGAACTGCAGTGGCTACTGGGAGTTTGGGGCAGCCTTTAGCCAACAACCCTCAAAAAGCCCGGGCCCTCAATCCTCCAACCACGAGGAAATTAGAGATTGAGTGGGAATTCTGCCCCAGTTGAGCTTCCAGAAGAGAATGCAATGTAGTCCATGTCTTGGTTGCATGCTCGTGAGGCCTAAGCGATGGACCCAGCTGAGCCTCGGCCACAATGCTGACCCATGTACGTTCTGAGATAATAAACACACATTGTTTTGAATTCTTAAGTATGTTGTAATTTGTTATTGCTGCGTAACAAATGCCCATGCCAAACTGGAAAATTTGGCTGTTTTATCATGTAAAGAAGGCCATTTGAATCCTTATTTAAAAGATCAGATATTAAATTCTCTTCCTTCCCAAATCAAATATTTGAGATTTCAGAATTCTCATCTACAATCATATGGTCATACAAGAAGATGGCCCTTTAAACTTACTTTGGATATTACTTATCAGGTTTTTGTTTACCAGTTTATTGATACTTGATCAAGTGATAAAACTAATTCTTCTGAAAATACTTCTGCAATGAAATTTTATAATAAAAATCCTTTGTTATGAAAAGAACTTGAGAACATTTTCTGCTAAGAAGGGAAGTAAACAGTCATTTATTCATTGGCCCAGTCCTGTTTATCATTAAAGTAAGTCAGAAAGAGAAAGACAAATACCGTATGCTAACAAATATATATGGAATTTAAGAAAAAAAAAATGTCATGAAGAACCTAGACAGGAATAAAGACACAGACCTACTAGAGAATGGACTTCAGGCTATGGGGAGGGGGAAGGGTAAGCTGGGACGACGTGAGAGAGTGGCATGGACATATATACACTACCAAACGTAAAATAGATAGCTAGTGGGAAGCAGCCGCATAGCACAGGGAGATCAGCTCGGTGCTTTGTGACCGCCTGGAGGGGTGGGATAGGGAGGGTGGGAGGGAGGGAGATGCAAGAGGGAAGAGATATGGGAACATATGTATAACTGATTCACTTTGTTATAAAGCAGAAACTAACACACCATTGTAAAGCAATTATACCCCAATTAAAAAAAAAAAAGCTTAATGTCATTTACTTTTGAAAGCACTTTCCATGTTTCTCCCAGAATGAATTGATTCTTTCCTTTGGATTCCCAGAACAGCTTAATTATAAAACATCTTACCCTGTGTTACAATTGCCTATTCCTAAAAGCTATCTCTATCACTGGTCCAGGAGTTGGCAAACTATAGCTCATGGGCCAAATCCTCCCTGCTGCCTGTTTCTGTAAATAAAGTTTTATTGGAACAAGCCATGCCTGTTTGCTTGTATGTTATGCTATGCTTGTTTTCTTGGTACAACACAGTACTGAGTGATGGCAACAGAGAGCTTATGGATCACAAGTCTAAACTATTTACTATCTGGTCTGTTACAGAAAAAGTTTGCTGACCTCCACGTTAGACCGTGAACTTCATGAGGTGACAGACTGATGGACTGTATCTTGTCGATCTCTGTAGCCTCAGAACCTAGCCCATTGCAGACCCGAAATTTGTAACTGAGTGTATACAAAGATGCATCAAACACTGAAATTCAAGCCAAAATTAGCATTTATCTTCTCTCTAAGTTAGACCTTTCCTAGAGAGGTCCTAGGTTGTTAAGACTGTCATGAAGAAACAGTCTATCCTCATACTTTGTACTCCCCTGAAAGCTGAAAAACAGAATGAACAGAGCTGGCTATTAAGAGGACATTCCTACCCTTCATTAAAAGGCTGCATTTAGACCAAATTGCCATTTATTAAACAATTTTCACATAAGTTACCAAAGCCCATGTGCCTTTCAGGGGGCAGTTACTCTGTTTTCAGATTCACTTAGGACCAATTTCCAAAATATTGCTAGCGTATTTGCGGTCCAAGAAACCTTTTAATTTTCATTTGTAAACCTTTTTTGATGTTGCTCTCTTGTCAAAAACAGGAAGCCGTTATTTTCCAGCAGTAAACAAGTTCAAAATCAAGTTAGCCACTCAACTCCCCAAATCAAGACTGTGTTTTGTGTATATGAAAAAATCAACTTTCTAATCTTCATCGACTGTATCAAAATTCTCAAGGGAAAGCCAAGAGCCTTACATTTTTGTGGGAATCAAAGAATGTGAAGATCTGTCACCCCCGCCCTGCCCCCCAGATATGGTTCTTCTCCAAACCTAGGGAAACCTTTCAAATCTCTTGTGATTCACTCCTTCACTATTCCTGCCCCATGAGGTTAGTCTGAATGCTTTTTCCTTTATTCACCCACCCACAATCTCTCTAACTCCCATATGGGATGTATACAGTAACGCTAACCACCAAGAACAAAGCAGAACAAGATGTTTGCCATGGATATCAAGTCTCAAAAGAGACAATTAAATTGATGCAAATCATCATTGCTTCCTGAATCAGCGTAGACTGCTGTATTTCAGAATGCCAAGGAAATTACTATAAAGCATTACCTAAAGGTTTTGTAAATAAATGTATTAAACTCATAAGAGAAGCTTAAAATGAGTAGGAAAGTGTTTCCCGGTTTCATCATGATGTTTAGAAAACTCTTCCAACTCACCTGATGAATGCCTCAAGGATAAAGGGACTTGGATCTTCCACTGGGGTCAGCAAGCAAGGATTCTGACCCTTTCCTGGCCCTTGACTCTGTGCCCTGGGACCTGCCTCACATGCTCAGCACCACTGTCACCTTCTAGTCACCTATTCATCCCCAGCTGGAAAGATTTTCCCCTATACCGCAGCCAACTGAGAAAAAACATAGAATCACTACATAAGGAGCTTTGTCTGTATTTACCTACATACTTACGTATGTCCTTTTATTTTAAAATAAGTTTTCCTACTTAATTTTGGGGGGATGTTAAAATATCTTTTATTTCATAAGATATGAATGTCAGAGATTATAATTTTTTAATGTCCTTACTTGACAAAAGATAAAGTTGTCATTCTTGTATCAGTTCCCCCAATTTTTAAAACTGACCCATGATATGAATCCGCGCTTCCCCTTCATGGGGCATGGGTTCAATTCCTGGTCAGGGAACTAAGATCCTGCACGCATGCGTGCAGCACGGCCAAAAAAAAGACAAAAACCAAAACAAAAACCAAAAAAAACCCCACTGATCCATGACACCACAAAAGGTCTGAGGACTTAGAACACTGAAGAGTCACTGAAGTTGAGGGGAGGAAGGGGATGGTAGAGAGTATTCCTGGCTCACAGAGGTCAATGACTTATTCAAGTTCCCTCAGCTGGTTAGAGGTAGTGAATTATAATCCAGATCCCTCGCTCCTGGGCCAGGGAGCCTCTTATTAATGTTCCAGGCTGCTCCCTACCGAGCTACTGTGGCAGCCCCCTTAAAGAGTACAGTCAGACCTCAGCTGTCAAACTTTTTGCATCAGCCCTATCCCTTGTTCATTATCTATTTTATATTCTTAACCAATACGCATATGTAGGCATCTCTGCAACTCTTTCAAAATCGTTTTGAAATGAATCGTATCTTGCTCTACAATTGTGTCGGCCCATGAACTACCTCTGGGAGCAATCATCGTGTACATGCAGCCATGGGAGCTGCGGAAAGAGAAGGTACTGGATGCTCAGAGAAGCCCACACATCAGTCTGGCAGGGGACAGGGTGGGGGCAGGTTGTTGAGGAGAAAGAGGATGGCCTGATAGACTAGAAGGTGAAGAATGGGCATCGTTATCAAAAGCAGAGGGAGGCTAGAGAAACAGGACCTCTTGAGAGGCCTGAACATGTTCTGGCGTGGCAGAATACTGGGTAAAGGCTTAAGGTGAGGAAAAAAAAAGTGGCTTTTCAGCAAGAGCTTAGGAAGCTTCATGAGGTCCAGTATTACCCAAAGGGAAGACCCCTGAATACAAAGGACCAGAATCCCATGAAACATCCTGGAAAAACAGAGGGGGACTGGAGAACAAGAAGGTTCGAAACACAGTTTATACTTACCATAAACACTACAGATATCCACAAGGAAAGCGGCTCAGGCCTTTGTATTTGTATTCTTAGCCCATGGCAGTTCTAATGTTAATATTCATTTTAGGTTCTTGAGAATATATAAAGATAGCTTTCGGAGGGCTAAGTAACTAACATAACAACTAGATATTTGTAAATACCATTTGTATTTTTAAACAGCAAATACCTGTGTATATATATATGTTTTTCTCATAAATGACCAAAGTACTGAAGTACTGTGGAGAGGCAGAAGGTACCTGGGCTGGCCCTACTTGTGAGATCCGAATTAGAATCTCTGGGGTTGTGTCACAAGTTTTGGAATTTTTCAAATAAGCTCCCCAGACAGACGCTTCCTGAATCTGGATCCACAGGTTTGAGGCTAGTGATCTATCTGACAGTGGCCAGAGATGGCACGCACTGAAAACGGGCCAGAGCCCTTTGCAGCCATGATGCACTCACCCCACTGGGCTTGACTGCATCTCCCTGGAAACCAGAACCTCAGCATACGAGTGACCCTCCCACCGTGAGATGCCTGAGTCTGTCAGACCTGAACTAGATGAAAAAGGAAGAACCACTAATTAGATAAGAAATAGACATTTTAGACATTTTTTTTTAGATTCTGCATGTTAGTGATATCATATGATATTTGTCTTTCTCTGTATGACTTACTTCACTTCGTATGATCATCTCTAAAAAATGGTACAAATGAACTTATTTACAAAACAGAAACACTCACAGACTTAGAGAACGAACTTATGGTTACCAGGGTGAAAGGCTGGGGTTGGGGGAGGGATAGATTGGGAGGTTGGGATGGACATGTACACACTGCTATATGTAAAATAGATAACCAACAGGGACCTACTGTACAGCACAGGGAACTCAGCTCAATATTCTGTAATAAACTAAATGGGAAAAGAATTTGAAAAAGAATAGATACTTGAATGAGTACAACTGAATCACTTTGCTGTACACCTGTAACTAACACATCATTGTTAATCAACTAACTCCAATATAAAATAAAAATTTAAAAAATAGACATTTTAATACAGATGCACCATAATAAATATAACTTCTTAATATCAGAATGATGGCTGAAAATAACAAGGGGGGATCTGTTTGTGGTATCATCAAGGGACCAGGATGGGAGATTACGAGAGAGTGTATTTGTCTGAAGGCAGAGATGGGAGAGAAATACAGCTGTTTCCTGATGGCATTCTACCAGGTGCAGCCTATATGGTAACCTAATTAGAGACCCAGTGGTCTATATGTATGCACCAAGGCCAACGTCACACCTTTTATTTATTGCTCTGACACTACAGTATATGTTAATATCCGGTGGGAGGTAACACAGACCTTGTTCTTTCACATAAAATTTTAAAATGAGCTTGTCAAACCCTCTCTCTCTATCCCCAATATCCTGCTAGAATTGTGCTTGGAATGTCGTTGAATTTATGGATTAATTTGGTGGTTTTCAATTGAATCTTTCCAATGTTAAGGTCTCCTATTCATAAATACTTACCTGGGTTTTCTTTTAGGTCTGCTAATAGACTTATGGAAACTTCTCCATAAGGACTTGAGTAAATCTTGGTACGTTAATTCCTAGACGTTCTGCAGATATTGCTCTCATTTTAAATGATACATGATCTTTTGCGATCTATTCGACTCAGCTGTGCTTATGTCTCTACCTCTCCTTTCCCTAGGCTGGGTGAGGTTATGCATCTGTGCCCATATTGCATGCTTTACAACCTCCAATATGGCCGTGATCTTTGTTAAGATATCTACTCACCCCACTGCACTGTGAACACTTTGAGGGCAGCAATGGTCTCTTTCTCACTTTTGCGTCCTCAGCAACACACACAGATATACTTGCTTTTTAGCGCTTTTTGACGTACATGAAAATACATGAAATCACCTCGCTGTACACCTGAAACTAACACAACATTGTAAAGCAACTAAACCTTAATAAAAAAAAGAAAAGAAAATGAAGACACATAAGTCAAATATTTTTGTTTTATTTTTGCCTTCTTTTAGAAAGTCTCATGATGAGTTTCTGATTCTTTTATATAATGAATGCCACTAAGGAATGTACTGAAAGTGCACCCACTACTGGTTTGGAATTCTGTGAAAATTTGAGACACCGGGAATAAAGAGTATATCAATATGCAAAAAAAATACATGAAGCCATTATGTTATAGTGATATTGACTAAAAATAGCTGGAAATGTGGCAAAGGCGGCACCCACTGTGACTGAAGGCTCCTATCAGCTACCGGCTTTATCTGCTAGGTAGGCAGTTCCGAGGGAGGCGTTAAAATCCAGCCCTACTTGTTTCTTTCTCCCTTTTTTCTGTTTTAAGGGTTCTATTAGCACAGTTACCTCTATTGTTGCCTGGGTCTCTGTCCTACTGGAATTGGGGAAAATGAATCAGTCATTCTCTCTTTCTCGCGCTCCATCCCCACACCGCTGATAAATGACAAGGTGTTCTGGTTGCAGGGATAGGGCCCCAAGCTTCTTTATGACGGACAAATAAAAGGCATCTTGTGACAGAAATGGCCCAAGGTCTCTTCTAGTTCTAAGTATCCTTATATTTTCTAAGTATCTATATCTTTTGCTTCTGTGATTTCCCTCCCTAGCTTAGTCTCTTAACTGTCTAAATACAAGTAGAACTATTTCCCCACCAACAAATTCAAATAGAGAAATCAGGGTTATAGGAAGCCCTTGGTTAAAAAACCCATTTTGCAGATTTTAACTGAGGTTGCTAATGGCACAGTCATCTGGTCATCTGTTTCTCATCACATCCTAGCCTTTGCACATCCTAACTTCAAATTTGATGATGGTTCAGGATTCTGCATGTAATTAACTGGGAACTTTTGGAGTGAGGTGTCAGGAAGCAAATGAGCAAAGGGAGACACAAAGGGCACAAAGCTGAAGAGGCCAAGCCTCTGATTTCATAAGCCCTGGCTTCAAGTGTCAGGTCTCCTAGGAATACTCCCAGCTGTCATAATTCTTAGGTCACCACCACCCTTTAGGGTGAACCAAACTGAGACCTTAAGTAAAAAAATAAAAGAAAATTTTTAAAAAAAAGAGAGAGAGACAAACAACAACAAAACAGGTCCTTGGGGACAACCAGCAGCGGCAAGAATAGAAGGGGACTGTCCCTGTCTACTGGCCACTCTCCACCAAAAGGAGCCTCCCATCAGAAGCCACTGCTTTTGATCCTTCCACCCCTGGTAGGGAAACATGCAAATAGAAAAGAATTCAGAAATCTGGAAATGTTTTAGTTATCACAGGTTTTAGTAACTTTTCAAAGAGACACATAAAGTTGAATGAAAAGTCAAACAAAGATTTTGGTTCACTAGAGGGGTAAGAAACTTCCTTCCATGACCCTGTTCATCTCTCATTTGACAGGATTACCCAGGAAATGTTTTGCTATTTTGATTTTAAATTGCTCTCAAATATGTGATTGCATAAATGCAATCCAGAGTGAATCTCGGCAGAAAAAATGTTGGGAAGGATGACAATTTTATTGCATTTATTCCATTCTCTTTTTGTTCCTTGTATATGCCATGAAAATCCATCAATCTGTATTATCATTTGGGGAAAACATCCCTGAAAATGCTATTTGAAGTATCCAGCAAGTCTTGAGTAATCTGGTTGTCAGATGTTGGCTCAATGATTGAAGAGTCATGAAAACAAACCAAGTTCTAATGTCATTCACTAGTCTAATTTTTGCTGAAATTACTAAAATAGGTAAGGGAGTGTTTATACTGTGCTCTTTTTTGTTTTTGTAACTTAATATGTTACTTGGTACAATTTTGGGGATTTTAAGTTTATCCTTGTTACCCCCAAAATGCTACCACATTGCCTTGCACACAGAAGCTTCTATGCAGGCAGGTTTCTGGGTCCGGCTCTACCCCTAACTAGCTGGCTGACACTGAGCCTCAGTTTCCTTTTCTACAAAAATAGAGGTAATAAAGGAAACCATGAGAACATTATTCCTAGGTTTACTGTGAACGGTAAATGAGACAAAACATAAAAAGTAATTAACCTAGGGCCTAGCATCTGTCATGGTAATAGTTGTTACAACTGAAAGAGATTTTCAAGAGCATCTAGTCCAAAGGCTACAGTACAGTAAGTCCCCTACATATGAACGAGTTCTGTTCTGAGAGCACGTTCGTAAGTCTAATTTGTTCATAAGTCCAACAAAGTTAGGCTAGGTACCCAACTAACACAATCGGTTATATAGTACTGTACTGTAATACTTTTCGCACAAATAATACATAAAAAACAAATACAAAAAATAAAGCAAACATTTTTAATCTGACAGTAGAGTACCTTGAAAAGTACAGTATTACAGTACAACAGCTGGCATATAGGGGCTGACATTGAGTGAGCAGGCAAGAAGCATTACTGACTGGACGAGGGAGAGGAGGTGGGAGATGGTAGAGCTGAAGGATCGCCAGCAATAGGAGACGGACGGCGAGCTGCAATTTCACTCATGGCTGACGCTGATGGCACAGGTTCTGGTTCCTTGCTGGAACCAGATGCACGTTTGCATCTTTGAAAGTTTGCAGCTTGAAGGTTCATATGCAGGGGACTTACTCTACGTATTTTTAGGGAGAGGGCCCATAAATGTTTCTCAGAAGAGTTTGGGACTCCAAAATCTTAACCATCCATTAATCTTCTTATGGACTTATCTACAAACTCAGTTTATCTGCTAAGTTGGAAACCTGGGCCTGGAGGGGGAAAGTGACCACTCAAGATCTTTAGTGGTAGAATAAAACTAGATGCTAAGGCTCCCAGCACTATGTTCAGTACTCTAGTCTATTATTCTAATTGTTAAAAAAAAAATATCTATATACATATGTCAATGAAAGAGAATGAAGTGAGTGAAGAGCATTTAGTGAGTGCCCACGGGGAGCCGATCTCAAGGATCATTTTAACTAATTTCAATAACAGAAATAGAGGAGAACATTAAAAAATATATATACCAAATATAGTAAAAGTCAACATCCCATACTGATATATCTGCAATCAATCCTAATGAATCCATCGTTGGCCCCCCAAAAGTGGTGAAGCAAAGTCCCTGCTCCCAGGAAGCTCCTGTCCAGGTAGCATGAATACAAGTCAGACAGCAAGAGAACTGCTCTCACAGAGGCACAGAGGGCGAAGGGGAAGTAGGAGAGGACACACTCCTTCCTACTGAAGAAGTGGGCTTTTCTCATGGGGTTGACTGGGAGGGAGACAGAAACAACGTTCAAGGTATCATCTTGGTCCCCAGATTATTTATAATGACTGCTCCCCAGTGCCATGAAAGTGTTCACTTTAGGGTAAGGAAAGAAAAGCATAGAGTATAAAGCCCTCATCATTTTGTCAATGACCCCAGGGCTCTTCCCCATTAGCATAGAAAACCATATGTACTGATGTACACTTACATGTGGTCTAAGCGTCTCCCTCAATTCCTGTTGGCCTTGAATTTACTCTTCAAGGAAACCTGCACAGCATTGACTATTATGTCCCTTTTTCAGGTCCTAAATTTTTTTTCAGGTAATGGGCCATTGAGAAATGTTCCAGCGCAAGTCACGTTATAAGATTACATAGTAAGATTGCTATTATGACCAATAAATTTGACCATGAAAACGTGTAACAACAAGTGGCCTCTAAGATTACATTTATGTCAGGGAAAATATAAGAAAATGCTAAGGAAAGAAACACCATAAGCCAGTGACACACACAGTGGTCATGAGCTTCTAGTAACTTCACTAAGTGTGGGCCAACAGGACCTGTATTCCTTCTCCCAGCAGGACAGACCTGGCTGCATCTTCAAACATCAGGGGTGTAAATAAATTCCAGGGGAAGGAGGGAGCTCTAAACAGAGATAGCTGTTAATTACTTTCCATCAAACTTAAAACTGCAATGTATGATGATAATCTGAGTGCTTTGATAACTTTTCTGATAAGAAAAGTGATTAATTCATTTCCTGGCAGAGACTTTATGGATAGTTTTTCCATCTCAGGACAATAAATTGAAGATCTGGAGTTCTCTGCAAAGATTTCTTAACAGATCTCTTGGCTGTTTCCTTGCTACAGAGAAGCAGTGTCTCATTGAACTCTAAGAACCCATGTAAATCTTCCTGGTGGGCTGGACAGAGAGCTGGACAAAAGCTGGAAGTCTGGGGTCCTGGTGCCATGCTGCCCTGACATGACACCCAGTGCGGTTCCTCTTCTAGATCCAGCTCCTTGCCTCTACAAGCAGGGGTGGACTGCAAAGTTTCTCCCAACACTAAAATACTCTGATTTATTACATGATGCTCTAACAATTAAGGTAGCACCTCTCTCTCTCTCTTTCTAAGTTCCATTGAGTTGTCTCCAGAGAGTTTTCTTGATATGTGAAAACCAGGTGTGGTTGGCAGAACACTGCTATCCCCCCTTCCCCAAGATGCTCACATCTTAATCCCTGCAACCTGACAATATGTTACCTTATCTGGCAAAAGAGATTTTGCAGCTGTGATTAAGTTAAGGCTCTTCGATGAGATTTTCCTGGATTACCTAGGTGGGCCCAACGTAGTCACAGGGGTTCTTGTAAGGGAAAGAGGGAGGCAGGAGAGTCTTTCACAGAAGGAAATGTGATGACAGAAGCAGAGGTCAGTGATGTGATTGCTGGCTGAGGGCCATAAGCCAAGGTATGCAGCAGCTTCTAGAAGCTGGAAAACCAGGGAGTTCACTTACATATTTTTCTATATGTTTTTTTTAATTTGATATTTAAAATCTTCTGTTAATACTTTTTGATAAAATCAGCATCCTCGGAAGGAAAATATCCTTAAGATGCACTACCCAAAATCTTGTGTGTGTGCACATATACATCTGTGCGTGTGGTGTGTGTGTGATGATAAACTTGGGAAATCAGTTTTACCTGTGAAATGAGAATACTACTTCAGGTTTAGCTCAGGAAACGGCAAATTAATTGCTCAAACTATAGACATGGTGAGAAATGATAAGGATGTGGGTGAAGATGATGATGTAGGAGGTGAGGAAATTGGTCACAAAATCGCAGGAAACTGAGCAACCCCTCACTCTCCACACTCATCTTTGTACCCTGAGGAAAAAGCAAGAACCTTCTCCCAAAGAGAATCCAAGTGTGACTGCGGGCAAGGCTCTGGCATCCGCCAAGGCTTGACAATTCAGAGAAGGACAGAGAAGGACAAGGCTGTGTTCTAGTGTTTTTCCTTGGCTCACACTTAATGATATCCTCAAGGTGATGCCAGGTCTTTCTTCATCTTTACTTCTGTGAAGAAAGACCTAGATCTGGAATGCTCTTAAAGAAAGAAAGAAAAAAAAGAACCTCAGGCTTTTGAGTAATGATATTATGTGGGCCCCCTCCTCGGCACCCCATCATGCTAGGCAAGACCAGAGTCATTGTTAAAACATTTTATAATGAAAACAAGTCCCTTGTTAAAACGACTGAAAGTCATCTGTCATTTCGTCTGCCCTAACACTTGGTACAAAGTGAACAAGTTTGCTGACACTGAAGATGGTATTGTGGTTTCTCTCTCCATTTCAAAAGGGTGTTAAGGACCTATCAACTGGGACTAGCAGTGCCAGCCATCAGTGGGTTTGCAAAGAATAGAACTATGCCTGACAACTGTCTTCAAGTACGGCTGACACTCACGTGATTATCCCCGTGCCTCTATCCAGCAAGGCAGAAATGGTTTTCATGCTGGTTTGTTTTTCTTTACAACTGTTTGTTGCAAAAAGCATGCTGTAAACTGAGACCAGTTATAAAATAAGGATAAGTAATAAAAACAACTGTAAAACACACTGCAAACACGAAGTGCCCTGCAAATACTTTAAGTAGTAAGTACCTGCCCCCAACCCCCAGCTAGTCTACGGCACAGTTTATAAATCCATTGGTAAGACACAGCTGCCAGGCAAGATTACAGAATGCAAGGAAGAGACAGACCTGGGTTCAAATCCTGGCTGTTCCTGACTCTGATGAGCCACTGAACTTTGAATATGTTGTTTAACCTCTTTGAGCTTCAGTTTTCTTGTGTGTAAAATGGAGTTAAAAAATATCTGTCTAATGGGGTTACTGTGAATCTCAAATTAACTAGTTCTCTTCTAGGTACTCGGCATAGAGGCTGGTGAATTGAAGGTGGCCCTAAAACTTACATTTCAGGGCAAAAGGTTTCTCTCCTGCAAGGCTAGATGACAAAGTTACTCTCCAAGAACTCTTAAGAGTGAAATTTGAGGACAAAAAAGTCAAAGACACAGTAGAAAGAATGGGGGAAATAAATAAGAAATTGATATAAAGATCATGATTTTTATACTTGTACACTAAAGGCTGAGATGGTTAAGACATTGACTTCACCCTAAGGCACATTTAAGCTGGAAAATCTGCTAGATATGACTTTCTTTTCTTATGAATATGTTCTAAGATGTACTCTCTGGCCACTACCCCAAATGTATTTTCTTTCCTTTTGCTTTAAAATTTTTATTAAAAACTAATAAAATCCTTTGAAATACTTCCATCCCCACCCAACCCATTTTCCTTCCTACCTCAGAGAAAGCTACCATCCTGAAATTGGTCTGTACCCATCTTTTTTATGGTCTTACAATTTTATTCCACAATCATAATATATGCATAATATATAACACTATGTGATTTTTAAAAAAACTTTATACAAACGGTATACTGTGAGTCACCTATCACAACTTTTTGTTCATGTAACCTGTTTTCAAGATTGATTCAAGTTGATACATGTAGATTTAATTTTTCATTTTAAATGTTATATAGATCAGCTTTTTAAATACATGATTTATTTTTCTCATGCCTCCATGGGTGAATATTTATTAGTTTTGATTTTTTCTGTTATATATGTTGTGTAAGATTGTCCTTGGATGTGCCCTTTTTGCATGTGTGCCAGAATTCCGGAGGGGGAATTGCTGAATGGTATGATTTACTCATCTGTAACTTTACCAGATAATGCCAAGTGGCCATCTGAAGAGGTGAAAGCAACTCAGACTTCCACTAGCAACGTCTGTGAGTTTCTTTGCCTTTATCCACACTTGGTAACACCAGACTTTTAGATGTTTGCCAATCAGATGGGTGAAAATTGATATATCACTACTGTTTAACATTGCAGGTATGTGGTATTAGTGATGTTAAGCATCATTTCATATGTTTGGAGACATTTGGGTTTCCTCTTCTATAAAATGCTTGCTCATCTCCTTTGTCAGTTTTCTTTTTCTTTAAATAATCTGGACAACCATAAATGACTTCTTCTGTTTGTGTCATGTATTTTAACTTTGTTCATGGTGCCTTTTCTAATATAGTTGTTTTCTAAATTTTTAGTTAAATTTATCAATATTTCTGCTAGCGTTTGTGTTTTGTTTCTTGTGTAAGAAATATTTACCAACCAGAAATAATAAATAAATTATTCTGCATTGTTTTCCCTAAAAATTTAAAGCACTGCCATTCTTAACTGAGTCTATCAACCACTGGAATTCATTCTTGTATATGATCTGAGGTAGGGATCTAATTTACTTTTTTCCATATGGATTGCTAATTTTCCCAGTATCATTTGCAGAATCTTTTATTGTTCCCACAGTGATTTGTAATGGTGGTGCTCTCAAAAAACAAATTTCTGTGTATAAGGAGGTTTACTTCCTGGCTTTCTCTTCTTTCTATTGGTCTGTTTATCTATTCCTACATTATTAGCTTTCTAAAAACCTTGATTTCTGCATGGTGAGTTCTCTATATTTATTATTATATTAATTATTATTATTGTTTTTAAAATTACCTTGGCTATTTGGATGCTTCTGTTAAAAAGGCGAATGTTTTTGGTGGAGCATATGTTCTTTCATCAACCAAATGTCCCACTATTCCTTATCATCTATCTGCCTAATACATGCATTTAAATTTCCTGCCTGGCCCCATGAGGATCTGAGTGAGAAGATCCTTTGACTTTGACTGATTCCTGAAATTAGATAAGAAAATGTCCTTACAAGATGATTCCACATATTCTCTTATTTTCAATCATGGAATATTCATCAGATGAAAAGCAAGAGAAAGGGCTCAGTGAAGAACTTGTCTCATGAACTGTGGCAGGACTTACAGGGCCATCCCTCAAGACTACGGCCCAGAATCCATACAGCGCTCTGGAAACACCACAAAGAACAAGGTTGAACTGTGTGGCTCGGTGGTTCTATGGGCCTGGAGGTTGAGAGCTTACGAAAGGGCTTCAGTGATCCGGTTCGTCCTACAGAGAAGTGATCAGAGGCTGTTTGAAAGCGTTCTTTCCCTGGAGGAGGTGTGGTGGAGGCTGAGGAGAGATGCTAATCCTCCGGGGGTTCCTCCAGTAACTCACGGTGCGGGGGGGGGGGGCGCGGAGCATTGTTTGATCTGGCAACAGGGCGTCATGTCATCATGACACGTTGGCCTCACCAAGCCCGTTATAGGCTCCGCATTAAAATACTGCCTATATCTAAGGTCTGACTGCCTGGGCTTGTGCTGTCCTGCATCCTGGCCTTTTTTCATGAAAAATTATTTGCAAGTTCACCTAGTTGCACATCATCACAAGCTAGAAAGACGTGCTGGGGATTAACCGCGGAAGTCATTTGAGGTCACCCCAGCATATACAATCCAGGTTTTTTTGCCTAGCCACTCTCTTTGACCTTTTGATTCTCTCATATACTATAATCCATGGCAGTTGATTTATCTAAATCGGAATGCAGCAAGGTCAATGCAAAGAGCAGGGACCAGGGCGCCCGGGGTAGGGGTGACACCCATGCTTCATGCAATGCCAAGTACTCTGTGATCTGGCTCTGCCTGCCCTCACACCCCTTCCTTTCACCACTCTCTGCTTTACATTTTAGATGCCAGCGCATCACGATGTGGGAGGTCCCCACGTGAGCCATGCTTCTCCTTGACCCCTGACCCTTGCTCGTCCCCTTGAGACACTCAGCCTGTCTCCTCTTTAACTCCTACTAATTCCACAGAACCAGCCACAGTTTCCACCTCTTCCAGGAAGGCTTCCAGATCTCCCCCACCCACATCTGAGTTACATACTCCTTATCTCTGCCCCTGAGTATCCTGTGCCAATTTCTATCACTTCTATTTACCATATTACATTACAGTTACCAGTTTATGTCTATCTTGCCCAAAATTAGGACCTCATTTAGGACAGGCATTGTATCTTTTTCATCTTTGTACCCCAGTGCCTTGCACAGGGTACGTAGTGTTGGATCAGTGATTACGGAAAGAAGAGTGAACTGGGGATCTGAGAACCAACACGGGACTCCTCATCTGCTGCAGGCAAGATACTGTGTCAGATGTGTATTTAATCTTCACCAAAATATGCAAAGTGGGCATAATTATTCAATCTCATCAAATGAGGAAAGCGAAGCTCGTACAGCAAAATACCTTTCTTTAGGTCCCATAATTAGTAAGTAAGAGCAGCATCTTCAGAATCAAAGCCCCCGAGGCTGGAACGTCTGTGCTCTCTTCGTGACAGCATCACTCTCTCCCTGACAGCTGAGATCTGAAGGGCCCAGGCTGGGGGTGTCCTGGCTGGACAGGAGGGGCCGGGGTGCAGGGTGACCCAGCACGTAACAAGCCTCTTTCTGGCTATATGGGGTCTTCGGCTTTTGGCGGCCCACATTCGGCCACTGCACAGCTATGCTGGTGAGAATTAGTGCCTCTCCACTAGCCAACCTCCCTGGAAGAACTGCCCAGGAATCAGGTTTCCCTCTTCACCCTTGTATGACCTCAGGGTTATTGCCTCAAAATTTTTTATAACTTCACTTCCTACAGATAGCATTTAGCTTTTAGAAAACCCACCCAATTCGTTATCTGCTCACATTTCTCCAGATGTTTTACCTCCCACTCCTGTCTTTCTTAATGACTCTAGGGGGTTGATTACCAGCAGGGTTAAAGCTGTCAAATTATTCTTGGCTCTATTCCACTTCTTTTTTTTAAAAATTTTTAAATCCATCTCCAAAGTTCAATTCAAAATCTTCACCCATGGATCAATAATCTTGCTTTTCTAATTTTAGCCGATTTACAGTACTAGAGCTATATAATGGAGAATAGTTTCATTTTCCTATGATTCTATTCAACCTGAAGATTTTGCTATTGGCTCTACTTCTGGGCTTACTTCTCTCCTCCCTCCGGCTCACACCGAACAGAGAGCTGGAAAGACAAGAGGAGCCTGATCTCTTCAGAAAGCATCTTCATATGACAGTCTAGGCTTCTTTGGTCTTAGCTTCTTTCTCGGGGAAGGGAAGAGGATATCCCCGGGATCCCAGAGAAATCAGCAAATTTATACCTGTTGATCTTTAGAGAGTGGAGAGTGAAGACAAATACCTTTATTCATGCAATAGATTTAATGGGGCTGGCAGACTCTCTTCATTCTAGATGCCACCTTCTATCCACAGAGCTACCCAGAAATATGAGGCGTGGAACAAAATTTGAGGCGTGGAACAAAGTTTGAGGCTCACAGAATCATCACAAGAACCCCACCGAATCCTACTCCAGAGGTTGGCTGAGCAGCCAACCCCCAGCTGGGGGCGACCTGCAACTCTTCCTGCAGCTGGGACAGGACTGGACTGGACAGTTCTGAGATGAGTCCTGATTTGAATTTCAAGACCCACTTCTACTAACACAAAATTGACAGTGGGAAGCAGAAGATGCCGCTTTCCCTGAACTTGGATTTTTTTTTTTAAATTGAAGTGTGGTTAATGTACAATATTATATGTTACAGGTGTACAATATAGGGATTCACAATTTTTAAAGGTTATTCTCCATTTATAGTTATTATAAAATATTGGCTATATTCCCTGTGTTGTACACTATATCCTTGTAGCTTATTTTATACCGAAGAATTCGTACCTCTTAATCCCCTACCCCTGTATTGCCCCTCCCCCCTTCCCTCTCTCCACTGGTAACCACGAGTCTGTTCTCTAGATCTGTGAGTCTGCTTCTTTTTTTCTCCAAGGTTCTGGATCTTTTTTAGAGGGGGTGGTTTCTTGATTTGGAGGAGCAGTAAAAGGACACCAAAGCAAATCTCAATTCTGAGGCCTCAGGGAAGCACTCCAATTGTTCTCTTGTTAAAATACTAATGGGAACTTGCAACTCCCTCCTCCTTGTGGGACCTAGAGCCTTGGAATAGCCTCTAGGATATCCAAAGCACAGCATTATTTAAAATATTCAAAATACCAATAATTAAATATTTATACTGCACTTAACAATTTACAAAGCACGTTTTCATTTAATATTTCTTTTGTGCAATTGAGAAAGCTCTGCATTGACTCAGAGCTAGGGTTACAACATACGATGAAGCTGTATATTATGTTTCCTTTGAAATATCTTTATACATTTTCATAGACATAAAGTCAGAGACCATCAATATGAGCTGGGTAATCACAGAACAAGTAGTTTTTGGAAATGTAAGTACACTTTTTTTTAAGACCTTGCAACTTCATCTCAAGTGATTTTTGCCATCCGCATACTCCGCTCTAAGGCTGAAATTATCCAAATGACGTTTTATTTTTAACCTACAGTAAAAAGATTTGTAATGCTTTCATACATGGTCGCTACTTACACCACCCTGCCCCTCATCACACACACACTGCAATTGTATGCTTCTTGTCATTAGTTTTCTAAGGACAAAATTTTCCTATCTTTTTGACAAAGGAGTCGGAGTGAATACACACACACACACATTAGATAAGTTAAAATAAAATTTTGTTTTCCAGCAAAGGATTGTAATGAAAACTTTCTCAGGACTAATTCACTGTATATAAGACAGCTTTAGGCTCATGTTTTAAAATATACTACAGTGCTTTGGCAGGCCAGACATGTTTGTCAAAAAGGTATTTTTTATGTCAACAGTGCTTCATAGGCTGATAGGTTTTTTATACATTAATTTTTTTAATCCAAATATTCAAATCCAAATATTGAATATACTTAATTGGATTTGACTGTATCTGTTTATTTGGCCAGAATGTTATCAGAGTAGATGAAACCAGATAAAACTGTTAATCTAGGACCACAACTTGTCATCTCTGATCACTCCTTTCAGTCTGTATATAATAAGCTGGAACTCACAGACATTCCTCATTCGGGTAAGTCACACATTTCCTCAATACCCTTATTCATATGTTATCCTCACATTTTCAATAGAAATATGAAAAATCATGTATGTATTGGTTTGCTAGGGCTTCCATAACAAACTACCACAGCATGGGTGGTTTAAACAACAGACGTTTTATTTCCTCACAGTTCTAGGTCCTAGAAGTCCAAGATCAAGGTGTTGGCAGGGTTGGTTACTTATTTCTTCACACAGTCTTCCCTCTGTACCTGTATGTGTCCAAATTTCCTCTTCTTATAAGGATAGTCTTAGTGGATTAGGGCCTACCTTAATGACCTCATTTTAACTTAATTACCTTTAAAGATCCTATCTCCAAATACAGTCATGCTCTGGATCTGAGGTACCAGGGGTTAGGACTCTGACATCTGAATTTTAAGGGGGGCACAATTCAGCCATTAATGATACAGTTCAGGTGTCCCTTTGCACAGAGAATGGTTTTTAATCAAAGTGTCTGCATATTCTCCAAATATCCAGATTACTAGTTGCTTTGGCCCACGGACCCCAATTAGGTAGGAGGTAAAATTCTAGTAGTCACACTGGCTATTTGGCGTCATACAGACCAAATAGTGAGGCCTTGAGCTCTCAACCCCACCACTTCCCAAAGCATCCTCTCCCAGAAGGCAGTTTAGGCTCACTTAACTTTGCCTTCAACAAAGAGAGACAAGCTCTTGAGACAGTCCAGGTGAACTTGGCCCTTCTTCTTTCAAGGGTGGCCACCTGGCTACCTGCTCCCATGATGGAAATGAAATCTTAAAGATGACCCTCTCTCACCAAATCTAAGTGCTCCCAACAACTCTCTCAGGCCCTTCGGGAACATTTCATGGTGGTGAGGTAGGAGCTAAATTCTGTGCAAGAGTGGAAATGGTTAACCAAAATGCATAACACAGTCCCAGTAGGAGGAGTTTGGGGTAACTAAATCAATCTTTGAAACGTCTTTGTCAGAATGTCTCTGTTCAAGCACTAATACTAACAAAACAAGTTACCTCTCTGTCTTCCCTATTACATATTTTCTGAAGAGTAGGAATTTTTGTCCTTGTTTTCTTCTGTTGTCAGCTCAGTGCTTGGGTTCAGTAAATGTGGGTTCAATAATTACATTCACTCTCTTTCGTGTTGCTTTTTACATCCATGATCTGTGCCACACACTTAAGAGACTCCTTCCTTTCCTAAAACTTATCTTTTCTGTATCCTCCTTACCTAGAATATAAGTATTGAAGGTACGGGCATTATCTTATATTTATGTAAGTCCCAGTGACTGATTCATTCCCTGTACACAAGGGACGCCAGTCTTACTTGTGTATTGTTCACTGACTCAATTTAAAAAATCATATTGCAAATTTCAAGATTTAAAAATCTTTCTTTATGGTAGAATGGTGACAGTTGTTGAAGCTGTGATGGACACAAGGGACTCATTATAGCATTCTTTCAATTTTTGTGTATATTTGAAAATTTGTATAATACAAAGGTGAACAAATTAGAAGACTACAATAGAAAAGTATACCTTTGAGTGCATCGTAATTTGTTTTAATTTTTTAAATATCCAGTTTATGCTGAATACTTCTAATTTCCCCCCAGATCTCATTATTAAATTTCTGGATGAAATATAACTCAAATTGCTTACTTAGCATCAGCAGGCTTCACTCATTTTTTCATGGAAGTTTTTGATAGACTAACAATGTTAGTGAACATGGAAGGGATACCCTTCCATGGAGCTGTGCTAAAATACCTTTACGGACCAAATGATTATCCCTGATTTCAGAAGAGATGGTATGGAGAAGAGAATAGTGAGGGTGTGAAAGGGACACATATGTGGGCCCACTCAAAGATACAAGCAGTAGAAAACAAAGGCAGCCTGCAGTGAGCATGTGCTACAACTCTCTACCCTTGCTCCACACGCCAAGGACTGGCAGACAGAGGGCCAGAAGGAATAAAATATCTAGATCTGCTCTTGAAGGGATGGGAGAACCCAGCGATGTTTTGAGTGGCCTGGTAAAACATCTTGAATTGCTTCTTAAACCTTTAGGACTTGGCAAAATTCAAAACATGTTTTGCCAGGCACTTTTTTCCCTTAATTTTTAAGCCCCTGTGTATTTCAAGGGAAATTTAATCCGTATGTTTCTGATTCATTTACACTTAACTCATCAAAATGCTGTTTTTTAAGAGTTATTTGATGTCTAAGATGCTGTATGAGCATTTTGTGTAAGTCTTCCTTTTTTTTTCCAAACCATGAAGTTGCTTTTTACCAGCAGTGAGCAGAACTTCAACCACTGGAGACTTAATCTCCATTTTCAACTAACGACCCACTAAATTCAAGTGTCTTTTAATTTTCCCAAACATTTTCTCTACATGAGTGCATGACTCGTCAAAGAGGGCTATAACCAGCCACTCAAGAAACACACAAGAAATAAGCCGGCCTTCTTGAAACAGTGATGTTGCTTTCAATTAAAGGACATCTTTTCTGCACAGTCTTTCACAAGTTTCTTCCAGTAAATCAGTATGACCTCTGTATTTTTAGAACTTTTGGTACCAGCTCCTGTTGTTGCACGGATCTGACACTCGAATGCAGAGATTTGTGTATGAATCTGTCTTCTTTTTTTGGACTGGGTATCTGTTAGGAGTTTTGGTGGCAAACAACAGAAGCCAACTCTTACAAAGTAAAATGAAATAGGGAATTCATTGAGGGCATATCAGGTAGCACCAGAACAGATGCAAGCACAGAAAGCTAGGGCTAGGACCTGGACAATCCTAGGCATCCAGGCACTTCCAAGGGAAAAATGAGTGACTATGTTCCATTCTTGTATCACTAGCCTCAAGATTCAGAGAAACAGGGGTGCAATAGTTTCAATTTGCTTCGTGTGCATTGTCCTTTAGTAGAGGAGGGGCAGAGCATCTAATTTTCTATCTCAGACAGAATGCTTGTGTTGGGAGAGGGTGGTTCCTCAGGAGGAATTAGGGAAGGGGAACTAGGTGCTGTGAGCATCTTCAGGACAGAGGTTGTTTTTCATCTTTACATCCCTAGAGTCCAGGAGAGGGCATGGCATATGGTCCATATTTTAAAGTCCAAATTAATCATTAAGGAACCATTCTTTTAAAAGCAAACAATGATAGAGTGGTTTAATACATGTGCATGACTGACAAATGCATTAAAATAGAATTGAGGGATTTCTGATCAAGTAAAATGAAGTAAACATACTTCACTCTGTCCACTCCCTGGAGAGAATGCATAAAGCAGCTATTTGAGGACTCTCAAAAGTAAATAGCACTAGGCAGATTGAGAAGAAGACCGAGTTCAAAATACCATCAAACCAATATTGAGTTGAAGTTACAATTTATATTTCCCCCAGTATTCCTTGGCTTAAACCCAATGTACCAGAAGGTACAGAGAGATACAGGGTGCAGAGAGAACTCCAGGAGAAAGCCTCTAGATCTTGCTCAAGGAGAGGGAAAGGGAAATTCTAATACTCTAACGTGTAGAAATCTATGCTTTTATTCCCTCTCTCTCTTTTATCTGTTCTTCCATGCCCCGGACATCAAGCGATGCTGTGTTGGCAGTAGCAGCCTGCAGCAATGTGAGTCTGTAGGATCCAAAACTCTGAGGGAAGGGCACCTTCCTCTCCATTCAGTGGAGCTGTGGTTCCAAGAGTATGGAGCCAACCCCCATTGCTTTTATTCTCTGTCTTCCTGCCACTTGGCCCTAGATATGAGCACACTGGAGAAGTGCACAGTAGAACAAGGTAACTAATGCCTCACCTTTCTGGTTGGAGAGCCAGAAAGAGGAGCCCCAGAGAGCCAAAAGTAGTAGGGATTTTGCAGAGAGAGGAAAACCAGAGAAATCAACATGATAAAGGTGTTTATGAACTCCAGGGCTTACCATCTGAGCCATACATATATGAATCTGGTCTGATTCAGCAAAGATTTTGAGAACTGAACTAACAGATAAAACCACAGGCAACAAAGCAAACTGTCTGCTGGGGGGGCACAAACATGAGACAGATCTGATACTGCAAAGGCTCTGACAACTGAACTAACATTGGATACACAGCCAACAGCACGTATATTGGAACTTGCGGCCTGACCCTACAACACTTTTCGTAGGATATAAACAAGTCCCAGAGTTTCAAAATATTCAAAATGGCTAGGGCATAACACAAAATTTCTCAGCGTACAAAGAACCAGAAAAATCTCAACTTACAAGGAAAAAGACAATCAACAGATGCTAATGTCACAATGGCCAAAATACTGGAATTATTTATTGAAGCCTTTAGAGAAGCTATTATACAAATGGTCCAGAAAGCAACTGCAAACTCTCTTAAAATGAATGGAAAAATTAAAATCTCGGCAAATGAAGGAAGATACAAAGAGCAAAATGACAACAAATTAGAACTGGGAAACGAAATAACTGAAACTTATTTGGTGGGCTCAACCACAGAGAGGCCATGTAAGAGGAAAAAACTGCTACACTTGAAGTTAGGTGAATAGACATTATCCAATCTGAACAACAGAGAGAAAAACATTGAAATAAAAATGTACAGAGCCTTAAGAATCTGTGGGTCAATAACTAAAGATTGAATATTTGTGTCATCCAGAAGGGAAGGAGAAAGAATGCAGTGACCAAAAATAATTGAAGAAATAATGGCTGAAACCCCTCCAAATTTGGCAAAGACATAAATTATAGAAAGGGGAAGGAAATAGGGATAAAACAGAATAAACAGAAAACAAATACAACGATAGAACTAAATCCAAATATATCAATAATTACATTAAAAGCAAATGGCCTAAATATCAATTAAAAGACAGAGATTGACAGAATGGATTAAAAAAAAAAGCTATCTACAAGAAACTAATTTCAAACATGGTGATATAGGTAAGTTAAAAGTAAAAGGATGAAAAATAATATATACCATGCACTATACCAACCACCAGTTAAATAAAATTGGAGTGGCTATATTATATCAGACAGAGTAGACTTCAGAGAAAAGAAAATTGCCAAGCAAAAAGAAGAATGTAACAAAAAAGTTAAATAAAAAAGTTAAGTTCACCAAGTAAAAATAACAATCATAAATCTTTATGCACTTAACAACAGAGCTTGAAAAAATGAAGCAAAAACTGACAGAATTGAAAAGAAATAGACAAATTCACAGTTACTGCTAGACACTTTAACCCTCTTCTCTCAGTAATAGAAATCTCAAGGGAAATATTTTGGGGTGTAGTTAAAACAATGTGTAAAGAAAATTTTTATAGCAGTAAGTGTTTATATATTTTTAGAAAAGTCTCAAACCAGTTATCTAATCTTATACATTAAGAAAGTAGAAAAAGAACAGCAAAACATACGTAAAGAAAGCAGAATGAAGAAAACAGTAAAGGTAAGAACACAGATCAATAAAATAGAAAGCAAGAGTAAAAAAGAGAAAAATTAATAAAATCAAAGCTGGTTCTTGAAAAAGATTAAAAGAATTGACAAACCACCAGCAAGAACAACAAAGGGAAAAAGTGAGAAGAAACAAATTACCAGTATCAAGAATGAAAGAGAAGATATCATTACTGACCCTACAGACATTAAAAGGGTAATAAAGGGATACTCTGAGCACCCCTATGCACACAAACTCAGTTTTAGACCAAATGGATCAATTCTTTGAAAAACAGATACTACCAAAACTAGCCCAAGATAAAAGAGATAACATACATAGGCCTATAACTCTTTATTCTTATATCCATATGCATATAATGAATTTTGTTTTTCTGTAAGGTGTAAGGTGTATGTATAACTCAAAACAGATTGTAGATCTAAATGTAAAACATAAAGCTATAACACTTTTAGAAGAAAACAAGGGACAAAATATTTGAGATCTGGAGTTAGGCAAGGAGTTGTTACACATCACACCAAAAGCATGTTCCATAAAAGAAAAGAAAAGATAAACTGAATTTTATAAAAATGAGATACTTTCGCTCTCTGAGAGGAAAAACAAGTTATAAACTGGGAGAAAACATCTGCAAAGCAAATATTTGGCAAAGGACTTTTTCTAGTACAATTTTTATAAAACCTCAAAACTTAATAGTAAGAAAACAAACATCCAGTTAAAAAGTGGTACAGACATTTCACCAAGGGTGGCAGCAAATAAGCACATGAAAAAATGTTCAGCATCGTTAGCTATTAGGAGAATTCAAATTAAAACTGTGATGGGGTACCACTAACATCTATTAGAAGGTAGACAATTTTAAAAACCAGGAGTTGGACTGAAGGCAGACAAAAGTGGAGTCATCTGACAGCCTAAGTGCCCTAAAGAAAATGGAATTTTACTTTGATTGATCTCAGTGGATACTCAGCAGGGAAAAAAAAAATATGAGTCATTTAGTCTTCCCTCCTTTAGACCCAGCTGAACGCAGTATTGATGCTTATTGAAGGTGAGCAGGAATTTAGGAACTAATCATAAAAAAAGTAATCCACCCAAATACTTAAAGCATAGGTTTACCACATTCCGTATTTTAGTCAAAGTACCTGGGTACCTGAAGTACCTGAATTCAGCCCGGTGCATTACAATTAGGTTATATCGGTCATCTTCATAAATAAGACCAATGTGTTTAAACTGTTTTTGTAGTTGAAAATGATGGTCTAGTTTCAAAGCAATGTACTTGGGGAAGGACAGTAGAGAAAGGCAGGCCACTGAGAGAACTGTCCCAGGGATCACTGTCAAGGCATCCATCCATAAAGAAGAACTATATACGGACCCTCCTAGATTTTAATCATACTCAAATCTGAAGGCAAATGTTAAACACAAAAAAACAATACAATAGCTTAGAGTATGACTTAGGAAACAAATCAATACATAAAAATTGATTTACACGAAAATATTTCATCTACACCAAAAAAGGCAAAATGTGGGGCAGAAACTAACAAATTAGCAGACATAAAAACCACAAACATCCAAAGTGGAATGTGGCTAAAGACAACAGACTCTAGAGAACAAATAACACACAGGGGAGTCCACTGCAACTGATCTATATCCTGGCTCCAACACTTACCTGCCGCACAACCTGGGAAAATTACTTAAGCACTCTGAGGATCGGTTTCATCATCTGTAAAGTAGCATTTTAAAAGTACCTATTTAATTTGGTCATTTGGGTTAAATGAGAGAAAGCATGAGAAACACAACCTAAAATAGCTCCTGGCACATAGCAAGGACTGAAAACATATTCACCATGGCTATTTTATCTTCATTGTCATAGAAGAAACATGTTGATAGCCTTCCAAAATCCAAGCATCAGGAAGGTTACACAGTTTGCAGGACCTCAGTCCTCTAAAAGAGCATATACAAATCACTGATTGTTCAGTCCCCTTGGGAAGGGTCTACCTTTCGGCGACACTGTGCACGGAACTCGGCCCAGATGTCAGGGGTTCTGGATACTTGGCATGGCTTTGTCACCAGTTGGCTGGGAGACTTTGAAGTAGTCACCTCCCCTTTCTGGACCTCATTCCATGCCTTGTAAATGGTCAAGTTGGCCCTGATCCTCTCTCTCTCCTCCTTTCCAGCACTCACATTTTATTAATTCCGCTGTGACGTGCCATGGGCTTTGTGTGGTCATCCCACCACCTACTAACCCATCCTTCATTTTTATAGCCCAACCACACACATCAACTCAAAGGAGTGGGCACGGAAGCTCAGACACACTCCAGCTTTGTCTTCCTTGGTAAGAAAACAGAAGAAACCTGACATCTCGTGTCCCCAGATTAATGACACCCCAGAGGGTGTCTGTGAGAGTCCTCCAGGTGCTGTGCCGGCTGGCTGGTCTTTTGTGCTGGTAATGCTTTTAGTATGACAATGTCTTTACTTTTGTTTCTGGCAAGAATTAATAAATTACTTATGATATTTAATAAGAAGCAGATGTTCCCAACGAGAATGGGGCCTGGTTGCCCATTAATTCTGGTTGGATTTTTCGTGCCATGTTGAATGGAAGCAGACAGAGTAGGTGATCCACACGATATTCTGCAAGACCAAAGTTGTCTGCAGACAGTAGATTTGAGAACAATTGCTCTGTATAATTCAAAATGGATGGAACAATGATATGGTGTTTATAATTAGAAAAAGCACTTGGTTTCTATAGTTAAAAGTTAATAAGCCCTATGGCCCTGGAACTGTTACAGCTAGCAAGAAGAAATGTTCATTTAACTTTATTCTAATTTTGAGATTTTATGATTCTTTAATATAATTATTACAAAATAAGTTGTATAGTTAATAAAGGCCAAACAAGTTTAGAAAGTGGAGGATTATGATGACCTGAGGAATCAGGGAAGGCCATTTCACAGTAAGTGGGAAGTCTCACCTGGCAGGTGGGTTAAAAACGTAACGATAAGATAATGGAGAAAAGTGTGAACATAGAACTGGTGTCCTCATACATATTTAATGGCAAAGGAATCCCTGGACATGGTGGGAAGTGTCTATGGAAAGACAGAAAATCACGTAGGAATTGACAGTGAAATGTAAAAGCTATATGATCAATGGAATGTATATAACATACCTGAAACTTTTCAGAGCATAGATAAGAACACAAGTAAATATTCTAGGGAGAAACACTGTGGGAGTTCTAAGGGTATATAATGTGGTTAATGAGAGGTAGGCGCTCACAAAACACTTCTTAGGACTACTGTTTTCAAATATGCATCCTTTCATGAGGCGAGGAGGGTCATAGAGTTGGGCTAGATTGGTAAATAGGTGGACAAATATATACTAACTTTTGGAACTTAATCCCCATCATTAATCAGAGAAGACGTTTACAATTAGGTGGCACAATTAGTATTACAACCCTTCCCTGAGAACCTACAAATAATTTTATATCGATTCCTTCATCTTGCCCTCATAAAAATGGTCACATATATGGTTACCTTTATTTTAGAGGTGTGAAACCCAAACCTGAAAGAGAGTATGACTTACTCAAGATTCCTCTGCTAACTAATAAGAGGTGAGGTTATCTAGTAAGTGGTTTCCCTGAAGCAGCTCCTGAGAATCTATTGTGTGCATCTCTTCCCAACTCTGCATTCAGCCATGTGACATTGGTGGCTTGAGACTGGCCACCATGGGAGTATTTACACATGGAAACAGGCAAATGAACTCTACAAATCAGGGATTCCCCCCCACCTTGAGAGGAGGTATTAAACATTTTACCACCATATCATTAAGCAGAACACAGGTTGTGCAGACAGGGGTTCCATCCTGTCGACCCAAGAGCATCAATTGGCCAAATCTTGTCCTGGTAATGCTTCTACCCTTCTGACCCTCCCTCATGGGTGCATTTACAGGAGCCCACAAATGCACAAGCAGATACTTCAAGTCACATCCCTAACTCTTTACAGAAATTCAGTGTTAACATTGTTCTGCTAACGATGTGAAGACAGCCTATGGGAGGAGGGAATAAAACATTTAGACTTCAGTAATTTCATAAAAATCAAATACCTTGTGTAACTATAACTTAAAATCTTTGGTTGGCCCACATAGTATAATGAACCTTAACACATTTGGAACCTGGAGTTGACTACCAAATATTCCAGCCAGGTAAATAGATAAGCATATCATGCTTGGATACTGAGTAACTATAATTTTATTCACTTATCCTTGTAAGGAGGTCATTGTATTTAAAATATTAATGTCAATTTACTCTAAACCAATGTTTCTCAAATACTTTTAGGCATTTTACTTTTTTGTTTGTATTATTGTAAAAGCTATGGAATAAATATGAGTTTTCAAAGTATTTATCACAAATGCCACATGGCTTCGTTAATAGAATAATGAGGAACTAGTAAATTCAGGTTATTATATTCCTCAGATCCTCCATCATTCAGTCTTTGATTGACCATGTCTCTTTCTTCTACAAAGACTTTACGTAGCCGAGGAGAGTCAACAAAAACACCAGCAGTACCAAAAAAAAAAAAAAAAAAAAGAAAGGAAGCCAGTAAGAAAAGCAGATTGCAGGAGGAATGGAAAGATCTGGAAGTCACAATAATTACATTTTTACTTTAACTTAGTGGGTGCTAAAGAAAACAGCATTGCCTGGCCTGGCTGCAAAGCTCACTATATTTTACACAGAAGTTGGAAGATAGAGGATTTCTTTTTTAAGCCTGTATCCAAGGATTATGACAAGGCCTAATTTGCTCTCAAAGAGGTTATGAGATGGGACTCATCAATTATGTCTCTAAAGATAAGCTGATTCTATACAAAAAGGAAATGGGTAATACATATGCAGGCCTCAGTGAATGCTCTCTCAAGGCCTCAAACGAAGCAGTCTTTCTCTCACTGTGTCACCCTCACCTCTTTCTTGCCCATGGATGTGACCTCTAGAGGACTCATGTCACCTGTGAGCATGGTCCCCATTCTAGAAGGCCATACTTTAAACCATAAAACCTGCCATCAGGCAAATGAGCCTAAGCCTAGGAGCTATTCTGCCGTGTAGAGGGTTAGAAACAGCCTCAAGCCTTGTAAGACGGGCCGAGGGAGTTTTTTATAAGCCTCCCAGGTGAGATGGAATTGAAGCTAGTTTTGAGTAGCAGTGGTTTAGATGACTACATCTTGGTGGTGACTGCATGAGAGGTAGGAGTCAAGGATTTTGATGTTTTCATCTCTAAAATTCCTTCGTTCTATGAGTAGGTTGCAATTTGGATCATCAGGAACCCCAAGGGGAAAGGGATAAAGGAGAAAGAAGTGAGGGAGACAGAAAAGGGGGTGGGAGGGGAAGGGATAAGGGAAAGAGAGAAGTTATATTATGCTTTTTCATAAAAAAAATCCTACCCTAACAAGAGAGAATTCAGCTCAAATGAGGGGGTTTTCCTTGTAAGACCCAGCATGGGTACCTTAACCTTAACTGTACTTGTAGGGCCAATTTTGGCATCACCAGCAAGTAACTTTTACTTATAAGAATCACTGCTTTGTTGAGGGGATGTAAGAGTGAGTGACGGGTGAGCCCCAGGAGAACCATTATTTAAATTCTGTGCAGCAGGTGACATCAATAAATGAGGTATAATCTGGTTATGGCACAAAGTGGAAATTAGAGCCTATTCTTCGTGCTGAAGCCAGACTCCTCAGTCAACTGAGAAGAAATAGACAAAGTCAGTTTCAAACGTTGACCCTAGCTTAGAATTACAAAGTGGGGAGGGAAATAAAAGAAGAAATTTAGTTGAGCCCCAATAAAAAATTTATCCCAGGGACCATGGACAAAAACAAGAGAAAGCGGAGATTAAAAACCCTTCTCTTCTGATGTAATAGTTTAAGTTAATTTTACTGTGCTAAGTAATCGGTTTTCCTATAAATTAGCTGCTCTTTTAGCTGAGGCTCACTTAAAAAAAAAAAAAAACAAGATAATAAAATGTACGACATTTACTGTGCATGCAGCACATCCAGGATTCATGACTTGGAACTCCAAATCAGAACGAGGAATTTGGAACACAAAACATAGAATGTGCAGCATGGCATTACATGGAGCCCAGCCGTGGCCATGCACAGAAACCAAGTACAGTTGGCACTTTATAATTACAAGTGGCACAACACTGTGGCAGAGATCTAGTGTTTTTTAATGCATGTGACTCAATATGGAATGTTTTTGTTCATGATGTATTACTGCTGACATTGACAACTGGCCAGGTGCTGTATGTGTACTGAATTAACATAGGCTGAGGACAGATTTTCTTAAGCAATATACAGACGTCCCTTGCATGGCCAAGAAAGGCAAGGTATGGTGGTGCGGATTTGTATTTGTATACAAGAACACACAAACACGTGTATACTCAATTTCATAAAGACATTTATCTATATATCTATATATGTCTGTCTTCATGAAATCATTTCCTTATGAAAAACATCTCTGCCTCTCTGAAATATATATTACATATATACATATTTATTATACATTATATATATATATATATATATGGCTTAATTGAAAATGTCTTTTGAGAGTTATTAGGAATAAGGTAGTTGAATAAGGAAACAGCAATCTTTATCTTCTGCCTTCATTTCTCCATTTCCCCTCAATTTAGTCCCAGGTTCTTGTGAAAACAGGTAACTGAATGAGCTTTAGGGTTTTGTGGGCAAAACATGAAAATGTTTCTCCCTCCCAGTTCTTTCAAAGTTAATTTACCCAGTAGAGTGGAGTACCAGATTACTCTATCCTTGTATTTCTGTGAATGTGAGCCTTCATAGGTGTTAATCGTGAGCACAGGAAGTATCAGTCTAGGAAAAGACATTTGGACTATCTTGTTTAGTAATCAAGTAAAAATAGTGGAACTGTGACTGGGTTTGAGTTAAACCCATAAAATAATTTTGAAACAATACTTTCAGAATATTTAAATTTTTATCAATGAACACTGTATAGCTCTCTCAGAAAGATTTTACAACTTTGTGTATCTAGGTACTTCACATTTCTTGTAAAAATTATGTTAAGAATTTTATGGTAAAATATTGAAATTTTAGGCATATTATTTAAAATGTTGTCTTTTCTTTTTCTATTTTGTTATATGCCTCAATGGCAAGAATTCAGAAGTGTTAAATATCAATGGGGATAGTCGACATCCTTAACCCATCCTCTTTATTTTAAAAGGAGTGTTTTCAGTATTTTACTAAAAATTAGCTGTTTAATATAGATGTTCTCTGTCACATTAGGTAAGTATCTTTCTAATCCTAGTTGTTAAAGTTATTTTTTTTTCCGAGTTGTGATGGGTATTTAATTTTATTAAATACCATTCAAGTATCTTCTGAGATTATATATGTGGCTTTTCTAGTTGGACCTTGGCTGTGCCGTATGATATGAAGAAATGTCCTAATATTTAGCTTCCACCCATTCCTGCATTAACACTCTTGGAGGAGGCTGATTTTCTCTTTTACTAGATAGAGTTTCATTCATTTGCTAATATTTGATTGTCTGTAATTTTCTTATGCAATTTCTGTCAGGGTTTTATTATAGTTTATAAAATGATCTGTATAGCTTTTCAAACTCTTTCCATGTTCTGGAACAATTTATTAAGTCTGCTCTTTGAAAACTTGATCAACAAGTCCTGGAGTCTTTTGTGAAAATAATTCTTTTGTAAGTTTTTTTTTTTTTCCCTTCAGTTTTTCTTTAGGTATTTCATATATTCTGGTTTTTAAATTATTTATGAGTCAGTTTTCCCCATATATGTTTTTTTTAAATAAATCATCCTTTGTACTAAAATTCTCATATTTGCAAGCACACTTAGATAATAACATATTAGTCTCTGTATTTTAAAAAGTATTATCTGTCATTTGCTTATAGGACCTATATCAGTTACAGTTTTTTCCATCATATTTTATTTCTATTTTGTAAAAATTAAAGTTACTAAAAGCTTGTCCTTTTTTCCTTCCCTTTATCCCACAGATGTATTGATTTTTTGCTTTTATTATTATTTTCCTCCTGATATGTTTAATTTTTTTGTCATTTCTCCAACTTCTGGCATTGACTGCTTAGTTCATTTATTTTCATTCTGTCATGCCTAAGTAAGCATAATTAAGGCCATAAATTTGAGCCCACTGTGCTACCAGCCAGAGTTTTTTATTTTCATTATGCTTCTAAATAGTCATCATTCATTCATTGAATGATTATTCACTTGGCACCTACCATGTGCCAAGCACTGTCTTCTTTCAGAAATAAACTAATATTATCATTTTAATTTTTTCATAGAACAATGGATTTTAAGAAAATTTCCCTCCTCTTAAAGTGGTTAGATTTGTGTTGGTTTTGTTTAAACTTGTGTTAATTGGTGTTAGTCATATTACATTATACTCAGAGGAATCTACAAGTATTCTAGTGTTGGAAACTTTCTCAGTTTCTCCTTTGTAGCTAAATATATGATGAACTTTTATAAATATTTCACAGGTGACCAAAGAGAGGAAAACTTTTCTACAATGTTCATTCAAATTTATCAGTTATAATGGTCAGACTGTCTTAACTGATTTTTCAAAGGCTGAGAAGTCTGTGTTAGAACATAATTAACAATTATGAATCTGACCAATGTGTTCTTTTAAATATTTGTTGCTACATTTTAATGCACACATTTTCATGACCATTACATTGTAGTTCTAAACTACACTCAGCAATATAGAACAACAGTCTTCGTTCCATATTTTTTCTGGCTAAAACAATTTTTCCTAAAATTAATATTGTCACATAGTTTTTGTTTCTATTGTCTAAAAAGTCCATGACCATCAGGCTATTTTTCACATGGGAATAAATAATAGCAGATAAATGAGACCTTTAGAGACAGACACAGAACGCCACCTCTGTAAGGGGCTCCCGGGGTTGTCCTCATTTCTGGCTTTTAATGAGCCTGGGTCTCTAAGTTAGTGGGTAATGGATAAAACTTTCTGCTCACATCATTCTGGAAGGTAGCACTGCTCTGTTTCATTACACAAAACATAGGCAATCCACTCATTTTTTTCCTCAGGCCAATTCCTTTGACCTTACTGATGGGGAAGTATGCCCAGATTCTGGCATTAAATTGTTGGCCACTCGTAGTTTTCAGGCTGGTGATATTTCAGTATCTTCGATGCTATCAGCAGGAGCTGTATCAGAGACTGCTAATCAGATGCTATTTTATAGCTCAGTTAGGATCAGGCTCAGGTCCTGACATGAAAACTGCATAAGCGCTATGCAAAACAAATGTAACATCATCTGGTTATATTTTGATAATGTTATTTCTCATAATCTTGGAACAATCTGAGTTGCAATTTAAAGGGTGACGAAGTCATTAGGCAGCGTTACCTGCGAAATCCCTCTACAGTATGTTCTTTTCGATTCTAGGCAACTTATTAAAGACAGTGAACATAAGGGTTTTCACATGTTCCTAGGAGGAATCATTAGTACATCACTTCAAGAGTTTAAATTTATAGAAGGTAAGTAGGAAGAGATTTCAAGAATAACAGCTTATATCCTGTCCGATGGAACCAGAAGTCTGACACACTGCTCAGAGTGACACTGAGGGCTAACTGCTACTTGTAGTAAAATAAGTTGGACTCTCTGATTCTAAAACAGGTAAAAGGGAATGTACAATACATTGTAATACCTTGCAATGATTTTTCACCTATGCTTTAAATAGTCCTAAGTGGATTCTTTAATTCTTTAGAAAGACTTTTAGAAATGTTAGAGTGGCCCTTAGGAGCTGCAAGGAACATGAGCTCTGCTTTCCCCAAATAGTTACAGGGGACTTTCTGAACGCTATAGATTAGTAGCCTAGACAAGGAGCATGGTCAGATCCCCCGTGCACTCGTGCAGAGTTGTTTAGGTCTCTCTATTCTTCAAGAGGCTTGAATTAGTTCAGAAATTTGGTGTATTCTATGTCAGCAAAATCACAAACCAGTAAAGTCTTGGCTGGGCTTTTGATATGTATATGTGTGGCAGGGGGGCAGGAGGTGTGTACAGAGACTAAGCCTCTTCCTCTTCCTGCCATGTGGTGGTCACAAGGGGAGAGGAAGAGGCAGAAAGAAGAGTGGTAGAGAGAAGGCCGGGGCAGGAAGTCGGGGGGCTGGTGAAATTGGGTGAAGCGCAGGCAGGTGATACATGGGCAGGTGTGCTCATGTGTCGGGGGTGTACTGTTGAACAGACAAGTTATACGGTCTGTGTGGAAGGTTCGCCCACTCCAGAGCAGTCAATAGCCGAAACCCAGAAGTAGTGAAATGGCCAGTTTGATCCATAGGTGGCCAATCCCAATTCAAAACGAGGAATGACATTTCCAAGAGCATCACTATAGGAAGGGGCCTCTAGCTAGAATCTGGAAGAAATGATACCAGTTGGAAACGACTGGTCAAAATGTGGGCTGGTCATCCATCATCCAGCCACAGAACCATAGTCCTGGGAGCAGCTTTCCTAGGGCACAACTTCTCCACATGCAGAATGTGAAAAAGACAAACTTTGGGGTCCTCCAGACCAAAATCACAATCAGTGTTCTCTCTGGAGATAAGAAGAATGGCCTCATAGGAATTTTTGTGAAATTGATTAAGAAACTTCCAAAAATCCTCTCTTAATAGTAATGTAGACATATTACTATAAGTAATTGTTTGCTTCCAAGTTCTCAAACTCAGAATCATAAATAACTGTATGTTGACTTTAAAGCAATTTTTTCACTGTTTTACTGCTTACAAGATAAAATATGGCAGTTTTTAGAACATTTAAAAATACAGGAAGGAAAAAAAAAAACAGTCCCAAGACTCAAACCACTAAGAGTCGGCTACTGTCAAAGATTTGATGGACACCCTTCCAAGGCTTGCTCTATAATATATGGATATATATGTATGACCATATATGTATATAATTTGCACATAAATGGGATCAACATATACATGCTGTTTTACAAGCTGTTTTTTTCCAACAATATGTCAAAGAGGTTTTTTTAAGATAGGGTACAGACAGATACACACACACACACACACACACACACACACACACGCAATCTTGTTTAAGAGCCATGTAGTAATCTTTGTGTGAGATTATTTTCATGGTATATGAACCCAGTTTCCTATTGATAAGCAACTAGATTTTGTCCACCTTTCATTATTATAATGATGTGATGACATCTCCTTATAGGTACATATTACATACTTGTCTGAGTATCTCCCTTGGGAAGATTTCTCAAAATGGGATTGCTGAATCAAAGGGCAGCACATGCAAAATTTTCGTATTCCAGGGGAGTTTTTTTCTCAACCCAATTCCTTTGACCTTATTGATGGGGAAGTGTGCCAGATTCTGGCATTAAATTATTGGCCACTCTTAGTTTTCACTCTGGTGATTTTTCAATGTCTTCAGTGAATTAATTTTCATTTATTCATTCAGTATTTCTTGAATATCCACTGATGACCAGATGTTATTTTCAGCAGTAAGGATTCAGTAATGAAAAAAGAAAGAGCCTCTTGACAAATAGTTGACACACAAGTAAAGAGATCATTAACGTGCAATGTGATGATGGCCATAACAGGAGTGTGAACGGACATTTAAACTTGAATTTAATGGGCCAAAAGACAAAGACATTCTCCAGGTGGAAAAGGAGGATGGAAGTGGAATAGCAAGAGACACCAAGTGGTCAACATTAAAGCCCTTTGGAGAAGAATAACATTTCAGTGGGGTGGGGCAGAAGTTGCCTATATGTCCGCATTTTTAAAATGCATACAATGGTACAGAACGCCTGAGAGAGAGGCTCTTGGGAGGAAATCTTCCACAGACAAATGTGTTTGGGAAATTCAGCATATTACTGGTTCACAATCCCTTTACACACAACTGCAAAATCCAAACATGTTTTGTAATCCATCAAGCTGCAAAACCTCACCTGAACTCATGTGAGGCTATTTTATAGTCTTGATTTATCTCATTAAATGTGATATCTATGTATTTTGATACAGAAACAGCAATATGAGTGCTGGGAGGTGTTATATAATATTTGCTGTATAAACATCTGACAGATTCTGGATTGCAAATACATCCAGCCCCAAGGATCTCTGAATCAGAGACTGTGGACCTGTATAATTTCCTTTTACAGAATCACATGAACATTACCGGTTTCTAAGAAGTTCTTCAGCTAAGAAGTTAAATTTCTTTCATCTAGCACTTCCCACATAGATTTGACTTTTCAACACTTAACCCCTGCCCCCTTTTGCTTACAAAACATCTACTAACAACCTGAAGAAAAATTATAATTAATATTCCAAGGAGGGCATTTTGGAAAATACTATTTGGTATTCAGCTAAGCAGTCAGCTGAAGACTGTGAGCAAAGGGGAAACAATTCCAGGACGACAAGTCTGTCTTCAGTGAGGACAAAAAAACTGATGTATGCTACAGGTTAGCAGACTTCTGCTGCAGTAAAGCAAGACATGATATAAGCCTGAACTCTTCATTCCAAATGGCATATATTAAAGTGGACAGATACAAACGTGGGGACAAATTCAAGGTTGAACTGATAGCCCTTGGGATTTGACAAGATGTTGAAAGGAAAGAGAAGGAAGAGGTAAGTGCAGTTCTAGGTTTTCTAAACTGAGAGAATGGGTGACTGGCGACCTTATCAGTTAGGCTAAGGACCATGAGAGAATCCATCAGTGTACAATGAGAGATGACTCCTGAAGGATAAAGCTCCAGGTATCTGGTAAAGTATAGGTGCTGAAGCGTAGATACCCACTAGGCTAAAGGGAATTAGGCTGTGCTTCTCAGAGAAATATTTGATTTGGAGATATAGAGCTGGGACCCATCGAAAACTGGGATGAGAGAGTAAAGGAGTCTAGAACCTCACCTCCAGGGAACATGCAGAGTAATGCGACCAAGATTAGAATACTGGTAAAATGTCAGTATTGACAAGAGGGGAGGAATAGAAGGAAGAGTTACTTAAGGAGAGAGAGGAGAGCCGGGAGTGGAGTTAGGAGAAGCAGAAGAGCATTCCGAGGGCTGGTCAAGGGTATTCCTCACGGCGTAGGTCAAGGAGGAAGAGGCTTGAAACCAGGTCCTGGCCTCGAACAATTATGGGGAGCTGCCTCTGTGGAGTGGCTGACACAAAAACTAGATCCAAGTGGGCTGAGCAGTGTGTTAGTCAGCCCAAGCTGCCACAACAAACACCACAGACTGGGGGGGGCTCGAACACTAGAAATTTATTTTCTCACGGTTCTGGAGGCTGGAAAGTCCAAGCTCGAGGTCCAGCAGGCTTCTGCTGGTGGGAGCCCCACTTCCTGACCTGCAGACAGCTGTCTTCTCACTGGGAGAGGATGGAGATTGCGTTCTTTCTTCCTCTTTCTTATAACACCAATCCTATAGGATTTGGGCCCAACCCTTATGACCCCATTTAAACTTAATTACCTCCTAAAAGCCCTATCTCCATTTACAGTCACACTGGGGGTTGCGGCCTCATTATATAAAATTTGGGGCACGGGGGGTGGGTGGTGGGAGGACACAATTCAGTCCACAGCAAGGAGTGAGGAAGAGATCCTGACTATGCTAATAAAGGTAATAAAGATGAGAAAAAGAGGTGTTACCTAGTGTGACTATTTAAAAATTATCTTTTAAGACAATGGAAACTTTATCATTCTTGTAGGCTGAGGAAAGGAGAGAATGGAAAGGGAGAGGCTGACAAACCCCACAGAGGCGACAAGGTGAGTGGAAGGACTGGCCTTGGGAAGGAGGAGACGTGACAACTTCTGAGAGAGGGAGGGAGAGGGTCAGTGTGTGTCTGTTCTCTTTAGTCTAGAAGTGAAGTGGGCAGCAACTGAGTACCTTTATCTTCAACAGCATCAGTTTCCTTGAAATTGAGGTTGTATTGGACCTGTATTGAACAAGTCAACAGATGACAATTATGTTTTCCTTCCACGTTGTGAAGTGGCTGCCACTACTTCCAAAAATGAAGAGCCCATGTCTCCAGTATGTGGTGGCAGTTCAATTGTCCTATGCATCCACAGATGATATATATCACTTAAACATTTAAATAGACTTCTCATAAGCCTAACAAACAGATACAGAATGATGCAAGATTAAAAAGTTACCGCCATCATCACCTCACATGGGTCAGAATGGCCATCATCAAAAAATCTACAAATAACAAATGCTGGAGAGGGTGTGGAGAAAAGGGAACCCTCCTACACCGTTGATGGAAATGTAAATTGGTGCGGTCACTACGGGGAACAGGACAGAGGTTCCTTAAAAAAGCTAACACTAGAGTTGCCATGTGATCCAGCAATCTCACTCCTGCGCATATATCTGGAAAAGATGAAAACTCTAATTTGAAAAGATACAGCACCCCAATGTTCATAGCAGCACTATTTACAATAACCAAGACATGGAGGCAACCTAAACATTCACCGACAAATGAATGGATAAAGAAGATGTGGTAGGTATATACAATGGAATATTACTCAGCCATAAAAGAGAATGAAATAACACCATTTGCAGCAACATGAATGGACCTAGAGCTTATCATACAAGTGAAGTCAGACAGAAAAAGACAAAAATCACATATCACTTGTATGTGGAATCTAAAAAAATGATACAAATGAACTTATTTACAAAATAGAAATAGGCTCGCAGACATAGAAAACAAACTTATGGTTACCAAAGGGAAAAGTGGGGGGAGGGATAAATTAGGAGTCTGGGATTAACAGACCCACATTACTATAGTTAAAACAGATAAACAACAAGGACCTACTGTATAACACAGAGAAATATACTCAGCATCTTATAATAACCTATAATGGAAAAGAATCTGAAAAAGAATATCTATATATATATATATATACACAATATCTTGTATAATACGTATATTATATACATATATATATGTATAGCTGAATCACTTTGCTGTATGCCTGACAGTAACACAACATTGTAAATCAACTATACTTCAATAAAAAAAAAGGTTACCTCCATTGCCATCACTTTTGAGGGACGAGATTATAAAAAAAAATTTCATGGCCTCAATTGCCACAATTATCCCAAAGTTATTTCATACCTCTACAGCTGGTCACATCTGAATGGACAGCGCCATCTGCCCCAATCCTCATCTTTCTTCAATGATGAGGTTGGCAGATAACCAGTCCATCAGCAAGAGCAAGTGCGAGCATAACTCTGCTGCACGGATGGGAGATCATCTGAGCAGCTGTTTACGATGTCATGAACAACGGGAACTTTAAGCAGAAGGGAAGGAAGGCAAGTAAAGGCATTTAGAGGAGTCTGTGGGACCACACTTTCTGCCGAGTGGCTTCCTGTCCAGCTGAGAAACAAAGACCCGCCAGTTCTTCATTCTCTCATTCAGCCCACCATCCATGCAATCAATATTCACTGCGTACCCAGGGTTTGCAAGCATAATACTAGGCGCTGGGAAGACAGTGGCAACAAGGTGAATGCTGACCCCGGCTCACAGCTCTCAGAGCAGGCAAGACTGCTGTAAAATAAGCAGTCACAACAAAGTGAGATGTTGTGATAAGGATGCCTGGGCATTATGAAAGCACAGAAGAGAGGGATTCAAATAGGATGTGGCATTTAGAATCCAGAGGATAAACAGTAGTTAATTAGATGAAGAGAAAGAGGAAGCCTTCCAGAAATACAGAAGAGCAAATAGAAACCCAGAAGTGTGAACAACAGAAAGACTTCACTACATCTAAGGGCGAAAAAAACAAACCAACCCCAAAACTAAAAACACCTGGGCCCAACTGAGAGAGAAAGTGAGCAAAGCTGACAGGCAAAGTTGGCAATGGCCAGGTCAGGATAACTTTGTTACATTAAGGTATTTGAAACACTGGGAAATTAAGCACCGTGTCTGCGTGCGTGCGTGTGTGCCTGGGGGGGGGGCAGGGGGTGGGGACCAGTCAGGGAGGTGAGAGTGTCAGATTTGCTTGACAGGATTAGAACTCTATTTTAGGAAATGGATTGGAACTCAGGAGACCAGCCCTAGGGTGATGGCGGTAGAGAGGTGGGCTGACATAGGATTGTGATGTAGAATGCTTCAGAGCAAGCAAGTTGTACCTACTTGTCCAGATCAGGGTCCAACACCAACACAGGTGAAGTTTCCTCTAGACCCCTGGTCCTTCTCCTGGGGTCTTACTGGTCCATGGACAGTGTGGGGAGGGGAGTCTGTAACCCCCTGTGAAGTCTCAATGACACGCTGCTATAGCATCTATCTCCCTCTGCTCTTTGCATTGTGTGGTCTGGGGGGGGTGGGTATCTGTTAGTGTGGTTTTTCTTTTTCTCCTGTGAATGTTCTAATCTGTTCTGTACTACTAGGAACTTAGTTTGGCTTGTAGAGATTGACTCAAAAAAAGAGCCTGGGGAGCTACCAAGCTTCACCCCCCCATTTCTGCAGAACAGAGCCATCAATAACCTGGATGGCCAATGGGAGGAAACACACGACCAGGGGCCTGGTTCTGAGCTGGAGTCTTGGTGAAACAGAGCTGACAGATGCCACTGCTTTCTGCCAAATGCCCATTCCAACCCCATCAGTGCATCATGTAGGGATGAGCGTGCAAGAATCACGCTGAAAACAAAGGCAGCTGGAGGCCCGCCTGCAGGCTGGTGCATGGCTGTGCTCGCTGCAGGGTGGGCTGTGCTGGGCAGTCTAGTCTGGTCCAGTCTGGCCTCATACCCTCCTGGCCCCCTGCACCGAGTTAGGCCAATGGCAGGGGCCCTGCAGCTGGCCTGCCTCTATTGGAGGACAGCGTAAGGAAGATCAGGCACTTGGCCTTAGACACAGAGGCTCTGCAAACAACTATACCCCGGGGAAGGGGCAAGCAGAGTGATGGAGGTTATTCACAGGAGCCCGGAAGAGGCAAGTCCATCTAAATCTGCAAGTGTTTAAACAGAGATACTGGGCACATCAGATTGCCATGAAAAAGAGGGATATTAAAAGCAACTTTATGTTTGGCCATTTGAAATTCCCTACTGACTATCAGTATGGCTGACTTGCTGCTGGCCCGGGAGGGTGGCCTTCCCAGGCAGCTTATGCCCATGCAGCCCGGGGCTGGGAGTTATTAGAGGCAGAGTGGAACGCTTTCATCTTCCACGACTGTTTATTAACACACCGTTAGCACCCTGTAGTCCACTTGCACGGCTCTCTGGTCCCAAATAGAGGGCAGATGGCAGGCCACTCCCTAAGGGACTCCAGGCTTCACCTCGCTCAGCTTTATCCACTGAGCTCCGGGATCTGGAGAGGAGTCTGCTGTGCTTTCACAGCGTCCCCGGGGCTGCAGACAGGCAGTTTTGGAATCCCTACATAGCAGCCTGCTAAGGGGCGGGAGCTTGATCCACACAGGCTCTCCTTGGAAGGAATGATATTCCAGATCTACTGCCTGCCGTGGAGCCTGTCCACAGCCGTGGGGCGGGAGGTGAGGGCTGCAGTGGGCCGGAGCCGGACCTGGGCTGGGGGGAGTCGGGGTTGGGGGAGTCTGTGTGCCAGAGGCTGCCCAGCTGCCTGGCCCGCTGCGGGCTGGGGCGCATCCCCCAGATCTGCTAAGCTCTCTCTCCCTTTCCTATCAGCACTGCTGTGCTGTCAGAGATAGTGGAGAGAGGGCAATCAAGACGCTGATAGCAAAGCAAGGACATTAGGGTCACCACGAATTACGCAGAGGTGTGATAGCATGACCTGGAAGGAGGCTGAAAGCAGAACAGATAACAGTCAGAGCAAACTCAGTAGATGCCAGCAGCTCCCGCCAACGTCAAGCCATGTGGTCCCAGCAGACACCCACTCTCACACTGAGCGGCCAGTGAGGATTTGGGGGTTTCCTAAACAGGGCAGGACCTTGAAAGAATGCTGATAAGGGGCCTATCACTGAGCAGCAGGGAGGGTCATTTAGTCTAGGTCTCACATTTAGATGTGTGATTTTATCTCCAAATGAACCTGTTTATCTAGTCACTGATACAGTGACCAAGTTGAAAGAAGATGTTCTTTAAAACTCATCCCATTAACAGACTCTCTCTCTCTCTCTCTCTCTCTCTCTCTCTGTACACACACACACACACATATTATCTCCTCCAGTGCATGCAAAGTCAATATTTTCATAAGTCTTGGGCTAACTTATAAATAGCATAATATACTTCATTTTGTTTTTTGAAATTACTAATTTGCTAAATGTAAGCATGGAAAATGGCCCACAGTTTGTACAACACTCTGTTGGTATATCTTCCTGTTTTAATATACCCGGAGGGTCAAAAGAGTGGAAGTTACTGATGTCTCTCTTGAACCCTGAGAGATCCTGATAATTCCTCCTTCCCACTCCCCCCAAAATAGACATTTTTCATTGTATTCAAAATTAAGGCAATACCCATCTATATTTAGAACTAACCAACTAATGCATTAGTTGTGAATCTGAAAACACCAACTTGTGACCAACTTAGCACAAAGCTGACCTATCCCTGTATGGTGTGGTGGGAAGATCATTGGAAATGGAAACAAAACAAGACACATCTGTTCTGGCCCTGGCTTTGCCAGCTACCCAGGTGTTTGTGTAGGTGACGTCATTACGCTTCCCTGGGCCCCAGTTTTCTCACCTAGGAGATGATGCTGCAAATACACCACAGGGAAGGCGTAAATTAACTATGTGAAACCCCTTGCATGGGACTTGGCACACAGATGTTAGTTTCCCCCACTTTTTCCATTTCTGGAACTCAGTTTTCTGTAAGATGGTGGCTTTCCAAATTTTAACACCCTCCTATTTTCACTGATAATTGATTTTATCTATTTTAATTAATACTAGAAATACCAAAAAGAAATCCAACTGCTGCATTGATTTCAGTGATTTTTTTTTCCCCCTCTGTGCCATAGATGATGCTATCCATCCACTGTTCCCTAAAGGCAGGGAATTTCCAAAGGAGATCCTAATCTATGAAATTAAAGCCACAGCCCATACACCAAAGGCAGAAATGATCCTCCCATACAGGGGCAATCCCCAGAGGTCATTCCCATCAGAAACCAACCTCTGATTAAGTCCTCCTCCCACCGGGCCTTACCCGGCAGAATCCTGGGTAACCCTCAAGCCCTACCTCAAAAGTCTCCTTCTGTCACCGGCCTTTGTGCTCACCCTCTTCAGAAGTAAACGCCCTCCCGTTCAAACCCGTAGCACCCTATGGGGTATCACTGGTGATGGCCAGTGATGACATGTAGGCTCCGGCTGGTGTAGGTGAGTGCTTGGAGAAGGGACCAGTACTCACCCTGGTTCCTGTGACACCTTCTCCTTGCTTCCCTCCACACTGCAGACTGCTCCTGTGGTCCATCTCCAAGGATGAGCTGTCTCCAGGCCTGCAGATCGTGAGAAATACAATGAGGGTCACAAATAAGAAACACATAAGTACTTTTTTCAGCTTTATTGCGCTATAACTGACAAATAAAATTGTAAGATATTTGAAGTGCACATGATGGTGATTTGATATATGTATACATTGTAGAAGGATTCCCACTAGTTAAGTAACTAGTTACATCCATCACCTCACATATTTATCTTTTTTTTTTTTTTTTTGGTAAGAACATTTAAGTTACTGTCTTAGCAAATTTCAATCACATAACAGTGTTATCAACTACAGTCACCATGTTATATTACACAACACTGCTATCAACCACAGTCACCATGTTATAAGTTAGATCCTCAGAATTGTTCATGGTACAATTGAAAGTTTGTATCCTTTTACCAACCTCTCCCTACTTCCCCCAGCCCCAGCACCTGGCCTCCACTTTTTAATCCCTGTTTCTATGAATTTGACTTTTTCTTTTCTAGATTCCACATATAAACGATACCATGCAGTATTCTTCTTTCTCAGTCTGGCAACATATGTAATTTAAACATATGCAATGTCATGGCTTTATTAGGATAGAGAAAATGTGATGCAGTAAACTTTTCTACAACAATGTACAAATAACCTATTGATAGCAGGCGAAAGAGAAAGAATGTTTTCTGTTTGTAGGTTCAACACTAAAGGGGCCAAGGTAGATTATAAACTATACGTGTACTTTTTTAAGAGTGCAAGGTGTTACTTAAAAGCACTATTGCAAAAACGGTTAGAATAAATGAGACATTTCAAGTAAGGAAGATAAACGAGTGAAGGAGAGGCAAGTGAGATTGCGACAGAGGGACAGATATAATTTACTGACATAAAAGATACTCACTGGATAAAGCCCAACCTTTCCACTTTTGTGTTTAGAAAGGAGAGTAGAAGCCAAAAATGGACATATGGTGTCCCCAAGGAGGAGAGGAGACAGATGCACTATAAGTCATGCTTTTGATACAACAGGTGATCAAGAAATTTATAATTTTTTGAATTAATAACTAAGACAACTCCAAGGCCAGAGAGAAAACGTTCGCAGCATTTTGAAGGCAATGACAAAAGACTATCAACCTTATGAGAAAAAGTCAAAGTTTAACACCTGGAAAAAACATCATTCCTTTAACCCTGAAGGCACAGCTGACTTTGTAGAAAAAGCCCCTTTGGGGTGCGGAGTCTCGTACCCCTTCCCCTATTTCTCTCGTCAGGAGACCAGGGCCAACTCTTACAGGACTTGAAGACCAGCCAAACTGTCATTTGACCATAGTGAGAGGGAACGAGGGAGGGCTGGGGTGGGGGCGTGGCAGGGGGAGACTGTCCCGGGGTTTAAGGAAGATTGAAAAGACAAACAGGAGAGAAAGGGCTGCAGAAAGCGGAAGAGAGAGCCTCTGGGAAGAATGGGATTGACTGGGAAAGTGCAATGCTTCGCTATGGGGCTTCCTGGGAATGCAGAGCATGAAATAAAGAGAAGTATTTACATTAAAAACAATATGTAACATGTCTATCAATTACCCGAAATGTATGCCACAACCATTTTAGGGGATGTTTGTCATCTTAAAAGTACCTACAGCTGCCTGGGAGGTCCCAGGGCCTGAGCACGGAGTGCATGACCCTCCAATCTTCAACCTCGCTCCGTGAGCAGGGAGTCTTGTTTACCCCCATTTTCCAAATGCAAAGTAAGAGAAAGCTATCAAGAATTATGAGGAGAGAATTCCTAAAATGCCCCTCTCTGGCATTTGCAGGTAACTGAACATTCATTCAAAGCCCTAGAAATCAGTGTGACCAGACCCAGTCTACCTTCAGAATCTGGGCATCTGGGGCATTGCCTCTTATAGGCCACGTCCAGCCTGGCTGCTCCAAGGCAGGGAGAGGTTATGCATACACACTTGAGTACTCTGAGGTGAAATATCACCAATCTTAAGTAGAGAGAGGGAAAGGTGATGCCTCAACTCCCCTTGCCCTGTTCCTACCTGAATTTCTGGTGGCACTGCGGGAACAAGGATGAGTAAGCACCTCCTACCTTGTAGAAAAGTAGTTCTCCACCCTGGCAATCATTAGAATCCCCGAGGAACGTAAAAACCCCAGATTCTCAGGCCCTCGTGCAGAAGCTCAGAGGCACCAAGTCAGGAAGGCTAAGGCAAGGAATGTGTATTCTGAAGAGCGAAGGGGTGATTCTGACACTGAGACACGTTTGTGAACAAAACCGCAGTCCTGGGGACAAGCTGAGAATAACGTTAACTTCAGTGAAATTAAACAACAAAAACTGTTTTTTTCAACTGAGCATGACCCGCAGTATCAAAGGGGAAGGTAAGAGCTGACATCTCTCAGCTGCTGAGTTTGTTCGAGGCACTGAGGTAAGCACTTTATACAGATTACCTCATTTAACTGTGATGATAAATTTATGAGGTACTACAATTATTATCCCTCTTTTACCAATGACGAAACCAGAGCTTAAAGAAGTTCAGTAATTTGGCCAAGGTTAACCATTAATTACATTCAAAATACTCAAGGGAATAGAAATAAAACCTGAAAGGGACTAGTAAAGTATCTGTGAAATTGAGACCGACTCTTCCATTAATCTGAGTTTTTGAGGCACATTCTTGAACTCCAGTTATTGAATCTAACCTAAGGTGGGATTTCTCCATTTGTAAAGTGGGTGCAGACTGACCTCATTCTCTGCAATAAGCTTGCCTTCTTGAGATGGTTCAGAAGTGTAGAGGGTACACTTTATGGTGTTTGAAAGGCATTTATGCAAAAACCTGGTCTGAAGTCAAGTAAACTTCATCTGAGAACAACCCTGGTTTAAACTAAAGCAAAAGAAGTGAAACATTGACCTTGTTTGGAGGACTGGTTAGATAATCACACTTTGGAAATCTTGTTTTGATGACTTTAAAAAAGGTAGCAGAACCAATCCCTAGTGGACCAAGTACATGTTTATCCCGTTAGATTTAAGTGGGTTCTAAAGGCTTGAAAACAAGTATTTCCTAGCTGAGAATGGTGCTTAGGGAGGGGTGTCTTGGCAATGAGAAGATTTCCTAAGGTAACCCCAAATCTGTAAAGCTGTAAATAGATCATGCCTTAATACCACCAGCCCTTTGTTTGAAAAAGGGCTAAATAGGTGCTATTTACTAGAGGACAAATTTCCAAGCAATGACAAATAAAACAGCGACCCGTCCACATTCTGTGGCATCTCCTTAGGAATTCCAGTGGCCTCTAATCCATCAGATCCTAAGCTACGTTGGCTAAGAACGCCATCCTCCAAGGTAGGGTGTTTTGGCAACTGGAACAAAGTCAGTGAATACTTGTAATAGCCCACTTCAGAGAGCAGACAGAAGCTAAAATTTATTGGAAGCTTCCTTGGGATAGACGAATCCTTTAGAAAGGTAAAACTAGTCCAGTAAAAAATAAAATCATAAATAATACTAATTTGGTTAAGCTAAGGTAGAGCAGAACGTTTTCTGCAGTCTAGAAGTCTGGAAATGTTGACTGACACCAGGGAGCCTGAGGATTTTTCAAGAGATAAGCCCAAGGATGAATCCCCTGCCATGGTAGTTATTCCTATTTACTGTATTTAAAAGTACAATAAATACACCTTTTTTCATTCCCAAGTTACTAACAGAGATGCCAGAGACATCTGATGTTAAAGGTGGTATCATTTTTGCAGCACTGCGGTCGAGAAACATGAGCTTTGGAATCAAGCAGATGCATCTGTTGTTTTTTTTTTTTTAAATTCTAGATTTTACCCCTTCAAATGTGTATATTTATGGCTATTTACTTCTCTAACAGTTAATCATCTGATCTGTGAAAAGAGACAATAATACACAGTTATTGAGGGTTCTGATACAGCAATGCCTGTGACGTGGCTATACATTGCTGACAATTAGTAGATGCTCAATTAACATCAGTTGCCTTCCGTGGTTTCCTGAGGTGCTTTCCTCTTCCATTTTACCAACGCTGCTGCCCGCCACCTCAGCTAGATACCACATCTGAGGGCTCCAGAAAAAAAGAACTGCATGTGCTCCTGAGGTTTCAGGGCTATGGAAATAGTAACAGAATTAAATGAGGTGACAAATTTGAACCGGGTCTGAGCAAAGATATTCTCCTGCAAAAGCTTCCGTTCCATTTTCCTCCCATCTCAAATTACTCAGAAAAGTTGCTTTTGGTTAGAGTATAACACTTGGAATTTTTAACATTTAATGTTTAGTTAACATTCAGCCATGTTTAAGTCATCTCTGGGATAAATATATGTATATATATTTTCAAGTATTTTAAAATAAGTGTGATACGTTTTACTTCTCACAACTTTTAACATATGTTATTCAACTTTGCTTTCACAATTCATCTTCTTCTGAAAAAGAGAAGAAAAAAATTACCTTAGGACTGAGACAAGACAAGCAAAACTTCCACTCTAGGAAAATAATATTAGATTTGACATAAATTAGATGCTTGCCAGTAACTCAACCACACCTGTCAAATAAGACGTTAAAGTATGAAATAGAATATTAACAAAAGTCAATTTCGCTAGTGATTTAGCATAAGATTTAACTGTGTTGTAACCAAAAGGAAGCAGAGTCTGAAGGCAGATCTGTTTTAGTTGGAGAAATATATATCCCTCTTAAAAACAGATTTACCAATGGAATTTTCACTGTACTTTTTCTCCAAGTAGCCTTTGGAAGCAAAGAAAAAATGTAGCTCATTTCCCTGCAAAAAGAGTGCTTAGTTTACAGTACTCTCATTTAGCAACACCCTTCAAAAGTTACTGAGTACAAATAAAAACAAGTAAAAATACAAACGAGAAAACAATCCCAACATAATGTGATACATACAGGCTTCTATAATTTTATCCGTGATCCTGTGGGATTAGCTCCGAGGACACCTGACCCAGGGCACAGTGAGAACTTGAATATTTCAGGTCATTTCCAAACACATTTTTGTTACTCCTGAACTGGGGCTTCATTCCCCTAGGACATACAAACAGTGTTTCTCAAGCTTCAACATGCATATGAATCACCTGGGGATCTTGTTAATATGTAGATTCTGATTCTGTATGTCTGCGTGGGACCTGAGATTTTTGCATTTCTTTTATTTTTATTTTATATTGGAGTATAGTTAGTTAACAATGCTGTGTCAGTTTCAGGTGTACAGCAAAGTGATTCAGTTGTATATATACACGTATCTATTCTTTTTCAAGTTCTTTTCCCATTTAGGTTATTACAGAACATTGAGCAGAGTTCCCTGTGCTATACAGTAGGTCCTTGTTGGTTATCTATTTTATATACAGTAGTGTGTACATGTCAATCCCAAACTCCCAATTTATCCATTTCTTATCAGCTCCCAGATGATGCTGATGCTTCTGCTTTCCTGACCACACTTGGAGTAGCAGGGGTGTAAACTGCACTGCTGACTTACGCCTGCCGTTATAGCCTCTCCTAGAATTTGTCCCCCGTGTTCTAAAATAGCATAGAAAAGTTTGTCAAATACAGGCAGGCTTGTGTTTGTAAATAAGTCTTAGTAATATTAACAACGGGGAAAAAATGCTATTCATTTATTTTTCTCTTTGTATCTACAAATGTGTGACCTTCAAATACAGGAGGCAAGTTGGCCAAGTGAACTACATTCTTTTTACCAGGGTTTTTTACTCCTTTGGGTTTTCACTTCAAGCCACATGTACTGTGCCCAGCACTATTTTTCTCCGCAGATTTCCTTGTTTGTGCTGGGATGACAAGCCAGATTTGCTTTAAAATATTAGGTAAAAGCTAAAGTAAGTGTTGACTTTAAGAAAACATTGGGATTTACTGATACGAAGCCTCCATACCCCTTTGGAAGGAGATATATAAATAGACACAATGCTTTTGAAGAGCAATCTGGTAATATAAGCCACACAATGTTTTTTACCTTTTGTGCTAAAGGCATCCCAAAATATAGAGGAAAGCTTTCTACACAGAAAATGTTCACTGCGATGGTATTATCACTCATAGCAGAAATTTGGAAACACGCCAAAGTTCAAAAAATTATGTAATGGTGAAATGTGATTTCACACAACCACTTAAAGGAATATTATCTGGTTTCTGAAAAATGTTTTTGAAGCAGTTCTTACAACTTGTAAAATACAATATCACATTAAGTAAAATGTAGTATCGTATAGGCAGTTTTCACAGTTATGAGAAAAGACAAAATGCCCATGTGTACAGATACACGTTCTCTGTGATATGTGGTGCAGCTTTATTGCACAGTCCCCGAGGGTCGATGGAGCAGCGGTTTATGTGGATGGCGCTTCCTGGGGTGGCAACTGAGGTAGCCACCCTGTTTAGAACCTACAGAGGGAAAGAGTCTGAAATGAGCACACCAGACATCAGCAGCCTTTTGTCTTTGGAAGATTATATGACGGTTTATTTTTTTTCCTTGATTTTCTGTATTTTTCTATAAAGAGCCTGCTTCCTTTCATAAGTGAAAACAATAACAACAATTATATTGAAAATTAAAGAAACAGACAGACCTGACAGTTTGTTCGCCCATCTTTTCTCTGCTGGATTTCCCTCTCAAAGAACATCAAAATGCATTCTACAGATCTTATATGGTAATGATTGTTGATGTTCATTTAAATAAATTGGAGGGGGTTTTCCCCTTTATTTTTCTTTTATCCCTAAAGACACACGGCGTTAAGACTGGACTTTTTTCTCTGGAGCATGGTGAAAAATCTTGATTGAGTACTAGCTATGTGACAAGCACACAGAAGAGTGTTTACAAGGCTGATCTCATGTAATCTCAGTTTTGTATTGTAGGTAATACCATCATCACCAGTTTCTAGACCAGGAAGGAAAAAAATATATATACTCACTGGTTTGACCATTCTCTCCTGACTTTTTCATTTTATTTCCCTCTGGATAATGGTGGGTGGGAGGTCACATTAAAAGGGTGAGTCTAAGGGAAAAGGTTGCTGAGGAATCTCACGTGTTTTAAGAAATTAAGACACGGAATTCCCTGACAGTCCAGTGTTAGGACTCGACACTTTCTCTGCTAAGGACACAGGTTTGATCCCTGGTCGGGGAACTAAGATCCCACAAGCTTTGCGGCGTGGCCAGAACAAAATTAATTAATTAAAAATAAATAAATAAAATTTTTAAAAAGCTAAAAAAAGAAAAAGAAAAGAAAGGAAGGAGGTGGAAGACTGAGCTTCTTGACAGCAGGGACGCTTTTTGTTCACCAGGGTCAGAGAGCCTGTGCCACAGCAGACATACCTAAGTACTTGTTTAGTGAATGAAGGTGGTCAAGAGGGCATTGAATGTAAGCATGACTCCTTAAGAAACTATAAAATTGTCTCTTGCAATCCAGATAGATAGAGAAACAGAAAAAAAAAAAACTGGGAGTAGTAAGGAGGAAAATCCTAACATCTTAAATGATCAGACAAGGTAACCAAGATAAGTTCCCTAAGAGCAGACAGACTACAGAACAGGAAGTCACAGATAAATCCCCTTATTCTCCTATATTGATTGACTGGACATTTATCTCTTTACTGTTTGGAAGAGGCAGAAACCTTTGGCAGAACGGAGGATAATTAAAGTCCCAAGAGAAAATTATGTTCCAGAGGCCTCCATCAAACTCGATACATCTGAACCTCCACTGATCTCATTTCATAAACCTCCTTCTATTGGTAAGAGTCTGAACACTGATAGTGGCAGGATTTCAAAGTGAAGGGCTAGAGCAGAGAGTGTGCAGAGAATACTTCTAGAAGATTTGTTTAAGCCATGGAAACTTTGGAGTGAGCCCGCTTTTCTTCATCTCAAAGACCAAGTCCATGAATGCCTCAGTCTCTTGAATGATCTTGCCTGTATCATTCTATAAGTTCTTACTAGTTGGCCAGCAAGAGGACTCTCCTTATATAAGATGCGTATTTTCAACTGACTTTCATGACTAGAGTATTGCCATAAAAATTTCCTATACCTTTTTGCTTGGAAAGTTAAACAAAATGTTCCTTAAGAAAAGGTTCCTTAAGCATTTTTTCTCTGAAAGTATCTTTCAATAATTATTTCATCATATTGACTGAAAGCATTTAAATAAATCTTCTTAAAATTTAATGTAACTTGTAAGCCTGAATTCAAATTTAAAACTCAGCACATCTCTGCTTTTTATTAACACATAGATGATCTGTGAGATTCAAAATTCAGTTTTACTTTCTTTTTATCAGCTACATTCTTAAAAAACAGAAAATTTACTCAAGTCCAGAGCTCTGCCCTTCTGATTTCTAAATTTAGCTGCCGGGTTTTAGAAGAATTTGCATACTCGAATAAATGCCAGTGAAGGGGGAAAGTGGTTTAGTAAAACTACTTATATGCAGGGCTCCTCCTAAAGTGCCCTGTGAATAGCTTTTATTAAGCAAGATTAAAATTGCTCATTATCCCAAAATAACTCCGGTGCATGTGATGTTATAAAAAAAGCATACACCGTAATCAATTTGACATTTTTGGAATTTCGAAAGGTAATTAGGCTCTCCTTCTTGAAAAAAAAAATCTGCTATTGTGAGCATTTCCAGTGAAGCATAATCCTCGTTTTCATAGATCCTGAAGCTTGCATTAGTTTATCTCTAAAGTCACTGATGCTAGTACATGGTCAAGTACAGGGGAATTCACCTTTAAAGGGCAGATTGATGACACAAACTAGAAGGATATTTGAGGATAGACACTTGGGAAATTCACCACAGATGCCATTCACAGGTCTATCGCAGCATGCTGTGATTAAATGTTGGCTCTGGAGTTCAATATTCCTGGAATCAAATCTAACCCGCATACTCGAATATAGCCACCAGAAAGCTACTTTGCTTCTCTTGTCTCAGTTTTCTCCTCTATAAAAGAAGGATGATAACTAAAGGGGCCATATGTCCCAGTTTGCCATTGAGAATACCTATTTATGCTTGTTGTCAGGTCTAATTATTAGTAGTAAGTTCTTTCAACTCTGAAAAGTGTCCTGATCGGCATGATAAATTAGTAGCTAACTCCAATGCAAACCCTGGTGGGGTTGTTAGGAGGATCCGCTCAGCACGAGTCCTGGCACATAATCAGTATTGAACATATCCTGTGAAATAGGGACCATCGTGCTTGCCTCCCTCCTAAATCTATGGTGAGGACCAAAATGATACTCCATACAAAAGACTATGGCATACTATGTGCTCAATAAATATTTTTATTAGTACTCATTTTGTGGTATTTTACTTATCCTGAAATAACTGTGAGTATGGAGTTCACACATAGCTAGAAAATTGGAATTAGTCATAAAGACTTAGAGATGGAATTACAGATGATCTTCTAGATGATGTGTACACCCATTCCCAGGTCCAGCAGGTCCACGACAGATGGGCATCTTTAGCTGGAGAGGGTCTCTATCCAGAGTCTGAACCAAATGTTCAAAATGCCTTATATCTAAAAAAGTGAAGGAACTCGATCTGCTCCATGTCTTGTTAGCAGACCTGAACAGCGAGGTGGTCAGTCCTGATTCAGACGGAGTATGGCAGAGAAGCTCAGCTCTTTGGATCGTAACCTAGGTGTTCTTCTCACTGGTCATCATTATGTCAGATGAATTTACATATCTTTAAATAAAATGAATGTTAAAGACTGCAGCTTAAAAATAACCATGTGGACTCTTTCAGTCTCTGGTCTGGCATGTAAGGAGCTAGGAAGTCATCACTCCATCCTAACTACAGGTAAAAAAAAACTGAACAAACTGATAGATCAAAAACTCCTTTTAGGTCCATCAAACAAGTCAAGTCACAGGGCAAACCACTGTCCCCCCAATTAGAGACAGAGAGGAGGACAGACAGAATCAAAACTAATCAGAGCAGAAACCCATAAGCGGGGGCAGCCGCGGGAACCAGTCCTGGAGGAGGAGAGCCTGAGCTGTGACTGAGGAATTGCTAGAGGCTCAGGCTGGACGTTCATGAGAGTTGTGAACTCTAGTGGGAGTTCATGTGAAAATGCATGACTGTAAAACCCCTAGAAGATAACAGGAGGAAACCTAGATGACTTAGGGTATGGTGATGACTTTTCAATACAACACCAAAGGCACCACCCATGAGAGAAATAATCTGTAAGCTAGACGACATAAAATGAAAACTGCTCTGCTAAACACACTGTGATGGGAATGAGAAGACAAGCTACAGACTGGGAGAAAATATTTGCAAAACACATATCTGGAAAAGGGTAGTTATCCAAAATACATAAAGAACTCTTCAACTCAACTTCTTACGATAAGAAAGTTAAAGTTTGTATTTTACCTTCACCTATACCTTCTCCGATGCTTTTCCTTTCTTCATGCAGATCCCAGTTTCTGATGTCATTTTCCTTCCCTCTGAAGAACTCCTTTTAACATTTCTTGCAACCCAGGTCTACTGGCAACAAATCCCTTCAATTTTTGTTTGTCCGAGAAAGTCTTTATGTGTCCTTCCCTTTTGAATGATAATTTCTCAGGGTACAGAAACCTAGTTGGTTGTTTTTTGCTTTTGTCTTTGTTTTTCTCTGAACACTTTATTAATTTCCCAATCTGTTCCTGCCTGCATGATTTTCAAGGAAAAGTCAGATGTAATTCTTATCATTGCTGCTCTATAGGTAAGGCATTTTATTCTCCGGCTTCTTTCAAGATTTTTTTCTTTATATTTGATTTTCTGAGGTTTGAATACGATATACTTAGGTTTTGGTTTTTTGTGCATCCTCTGAGCTTCCTGGAACTGTGGTTTGGTGTCTGACATTAATTATCAGTCATTATTGCTTTTAATATTTCTTCTGCAACTTTCTCTTTTTTCTCCCACTTGTGCTCACATTACATATATGTTACCCCTTCTGTAGCTGTCCCACAGTTCTTGGATATCCTGTTCCACTGCCTTTTTTTAAAATTCTTTTTTCTCTTTGTGCTTCCATTTTCCAGCCCAGATGAAGCTAAGTAACTACAGAGTGAGGAAGGGTCTAGGGATTCCAAGTTTGGAATCTTCCACCTGGAGGTGTGGGATGAAGCTCCAGGAAGTCAAGAGGAAGGAGGCTTGGGGGGTTCTCCCATTGATGGAAAGTGTCATGACAGATGGTAAAAGCATACAACTCAGAACATGAAGATTGATGAGTGATACCCAGTCTCTCCTGTCCACAGTCACCCTCAAACACTCATATATTTTCCATAATTAACTTTTGTCAAAATATATATGGACATGTGTGCTTACATTAACATAGCCATCACCAACAGATCTCCTTAATTCTGCACAAATATCAAACATAAATTCACATAAATGTGAAATTATTCAGCTTCTCCCTTTTTAATGTGTGAAGACTGGACTAGAATAATCTGATTTCTTAGGACTATGAAATTGAAAGTCTATCTTTTGGAGGAAAGGAAACTAAATCCCCAAGGTTAAGTTTCATGCACAAGGCCATGAAGCTGGCTAGTTACAGTTGGGACTAAATGCAAAGTTCCTGACCCTCAGTCCAGGTGCCTTTTTCCTGCACCACAAATTGCTTTAACTCCTCACCACACATTGCCTACTGACATAACCGAAAACACCAGCACGTTGTATTATCATTCAGAAAATCAGATGCTGATGTTCTCAAGGATCTCATTCAACAGGCAATACATTTTTTTTTAAAGTAACAGCTGATGTGACTTATTGTAATTAGCTAATGAGTCTGAGCCTATAATTCCTCTGTCAGACCCTCAGGCTGAATCGCTTGTGTTTTCAAGTTTTGTCATACAGCTGGTTCTACAGGAATTGCACGTTTCATGGGAGAAATGAGTTTTTGTTTTCATGTAGGGAAAGTAGGCTGATTTTCTCTCTCAGCATCCCAGGAATGGATGCATGTTGTCAGCTGGAGGACAGAGAGTGCAAAGGATAGAGACTGCTGGAGGAGCTGGGCCGCAGGAGGCAAAACTGAAGGACATTGAGAGATTCCATTTACTCTTCTAAGGGGGAAATCTACGTTTTACATTTTTGCATGATTTTCAATTGTGCAAATATTCTGGGTTGACTTCTTCTTTTTGGAAATCACCGATTAACTTCATTAAGCTCTTGACACCTTCAGTGTTGTTAACATGTTTTGGCAGGAAAGATGTATTCTAAGCTATGTGTCTTGTTACAAAATGGGAAAGGTCAGTGATCCTTGGTCTGTTACTAATTTCCATGCTCAGCTTCGGTGTTACGATTCCTTTGCAAATGCTTAGGAGGCATCTGTGTGTCAGACACCACATGGTAGGCGAACGTTCTAGACCTCAATAAAGACTCAAATTGAACTCAACATTATTTCCTCCCAAATCTGTTCCATGTCCATGTTTGGTGTTTTAGGAAATGGCATTGCCAGTTACCCATTTCCTAAGCCAGAAACTTCCATGGGACCTTTGACTCTCATTCAACTCATCAATGATCAAGTCTCCTCGGTTCCATCACCTAAATATCCTTCAGTTCCATCCACTCCTCTCCTTCTCCACTGCCTCACCCTCCCTATGGGCCAAGATCATTTCTTCCTTGTGTTGCAAAATGACCAAAGCCAATGTCATGTTTGGCCTTCAGTGGTGACACTGAAAGGCTGTGCTCTTGGAAAACGGGAATGGTTAAGAAAGCACCTCACTTTTATTTTTGAAAATTTGCCCACCCTTTCATCTTCCACAAAACTTCAAAGGACCACCCTGCCCTGCATAGTCCAAGATAAGTCTGGTCTCCATCCTTCCTCAAGAATCCCAAAGTAGATGATTCCCTGTTCACTTGCCTTTATAAAACCCCAGGCTTTCTTCCTTTTCTTTGAAAATTTCCTCATGAATGAAAGTTCTCCCTATTGCAACAGCCCAAATAAAATGATCTCCCCAACTGTCCAGTGAATTTTTTTTCTTTCACAGTGGTTAGAAGTGTTAGGGAACCATTGACCGAAACCGCCCGCATTGGCCAGACAAGACACAAACCACTTGCATGAACTGTCTCGCAACAAGATGTCCCGATAAGGAACACAGTGCTGCTGCTGCCGCCGAAAACTAACCAGGAGAATTCGGGAGGGGCCAAAAGGAGGGAGGAGACACCAGCCCATAATATGTCCTGCCAACCTCCCAGAATCCTTCTCGCTGGAATCCATCTTGGCTGAGAGATGCATGAACCATCAGGAAGGACCCTGAGTCAGACCAAATATGGGCCAAGCAAGATGACTGGCCAGAGACAACCCGGAAACTAACTCCATCACCACAAAACCTGAGACTGCGAGCCACGTGGCAGAGCGGTCCTCCTGGGTTCCCTTACACTGCTGCTCTCTTCCTGGGCGCCCTGTCCCGGTCAAGTCTCTTGCTTTGTCAGCCCGTGTGTCTCCTCAGACAATTCATTTCTGAGTGTTGTCACAAGAGCCCACTCTCAGGCCCTGGAAGGGGTCCCCCTTCCTGCAAGTGAAGTAGGGGAGAGCATACACTCATGGACAGAAGTGTAACTATGAAAGTTAGTCTCATCTTGGACACTGCCCCACACACAAGCATTTATCAGCACACAGGGATAGAAACTGCCATTCTGCCTGCCTGTGGGGTTGGTGGAGCTCCGGTCTCTGCCCCCGAGGCCCCCTAAATTTGCCCTGATGAACGGCACTCCAGAGACACATATGACAGTACTGTAGTGTCAGGATCTAGCCTGGTAAGAAAATCCTCAGGGAATCATGGGAACACAGTTTCATCAGACCGGGGCCCCTCTGAAGGGTTTCAAGGCTGGGTTCGCGGGGTTCCTGCATCCTTCAAGAAGGCCGATCCATCTATTTTAACACTGCTCATTTCAAGAATGAAAATTTATTTCTATTGTTCCCTATACTAATTATCCAATCCTCCAGGGCAGGTCAAATAGTTGTAAATGGAAGAAGCTGTAGTGGCTGGTTAGTGTCTTTCATATGCTAACTACTTCCCCTCCAAGAGTGTTCATTCCTGGTTAAAGGCGTTCATCAGTCAGTTAACCACACTTGGAGGTTAACAGATACTTTTGGCTCATGGGCAAGGTGAGCGCTGAAGTATTTCCAGATAAATTACAGGCAATATAATGATCTAGGTCACTGCAGAAATGTTCTGAGATCCTTACTTCCAGGACTGTACCTCTTTAAGTCATTCACATTGTAGCTGGAGAATGTTTTTCTAAATCACACATCTGATCTGTTTTCAGTGACTGCTGAATGATCTGAGGATAAATTCCAAACTGCACAAACGCATATAAGGCCCTGCGTGATTTAGCCCCTATTTATCTTTCCAAACTCACCTCCAACCACGTCCCTTTTCTGGGCCTCTGTCCACACTGCCATAGCGCCCCAGCTCCCAATGACCCCAATCCCCCTATCCACCCACCCACGCTGTTTGCCCTCAGATGCATCTCTTGCCCTTCCCCTGCTCTGCTCTATAGTGCAGTAGATCCCCCCATCCCTTGGTCCCTCACAGGCTGTGGTTCTGGGGGGTTTCCCGCTCGGTTCAGCCTTTGGGATCACTGCTGGGAGACAGAAAGGCTAGGGGATATCCCACCTCTGTCTCTGCCGAGGAGGGCAGAGGGCAAGTCTGGCAGAAGACGCCTCTCTTTCTTAGCTTAAGCTTCTCTAGCAGAGGCCTGGGTGATTCCAGGCTCCTCCCAGTGATCCGGGCCCTTGGGCTCCAGCAACATTGCTTCTTCCCTTTGAAATGGGGATCGTGGCTCCCTGCTGCTGCTAGCCTCTGGGATGTATCAGCACCCTCCATGGGGTGGCTTCTCAGCCTCTCCCACCCCTTAGGGAACTAATTCCCCACGTTAAATTCCCTCTGCTGACACATGTACATAATCAAACATTTCTTATGTTCCTTATTGGCTTTGAGCAACTAACCAATGATGTAACTTGGCTCTTTGACCAGCGTAGCAGATTTTCATCCATAAAGGACCTAGATGTAAATCAGAGAAAGTCTGTGGAATTCCAGCGGTGGTTATTGCCAACTACCAGTCACCCCTCCCGCGGGCCCAGCCACGCTGAACTGTTTTGGTTTCTCAAACACACAAAGCTTGTGTCATCTGCTTCTCTCCATCCCCATCACTACTGCTCTGGCCCAAGCCACCATCAGTTCTCTTTGGGTTACCCCACTACCATCAAAGACCTCCCTCCATGTGCTTTTCCAACTGCCCACACTGTCATTCAAAATGGTAATTTAACCATAAGAAACTCTCCTGCTTAGATCCCTCTGGTTGACTTGACCCTGTCCTCAGAATAAAATCCCAACCCCGTCACCTGGTCAAATGCTTGGGCTCTGCTCAAGACTCTGACCTCACTTTCTACTGCGATCCTTGGTGCTCTGCAAGTTCTGTGCCTGGAAAGCCCTCCTCCCTCACATCTGCTCATGGTTGGCTCCATCTCACAACTGAAGTCTCAGCTCAATATCACCTCCTCCAAGGAGTCTTCTCTGACCACTCACATGAGAGCAGCTCCCTTCCAATCACTCCCCCTCCCCTGTTTGTCTTCATGGCAATTATCATCATCCAACATGATTTGTTTCTTTGGAGACACTAAAAGTGAGCTCCAAACATATCTTAGTTACCTAATCCACCTCCATCTCTCTGGCAGGCAGAGCAATCCCTGCAGCATAGTAGGGACTCCGCATATATTTGCTGAATAAAGGAGTACATGGCAGGCACTGTGAAAAATGCCAGTGAGATTAACTCACTGTCACCTTCACAGCGACCCAGTGAGGTAGGTGTCCCACTTTCCCATTTTAGAGAGTGTAAGCAGACAGCCCATATCACAGGGCCAGTGAGGGGTGGGCGTGGGCTCTGATTCAGGAAATCTAGCTGCAGAACCAGGGTGATAACTTGTATGTTACACTGCCTCTTACCATGACGCAATCTCTTAGAAAATATTTTAAATGACAATGAGTAACAAAACTATGAAGTAGAATCTAACATGTTGCTCTCATAATGCAATTAACCCCACCAAGGTTACAATCGGAGCTCGTCTCTACCCAGACAAATATGAACATGATCAGGCAATGCCAACCACTTCCTCTCCCTGGGGGCCAGGCAGCTTGTTTTGACAGTCTTTGTATGGTACACCTCAATTTTAGAAAAGTAAAAGTGTGGGGGGGAAAAACACATATACTTTAGGGGCATGAAATACAGGCATCAACAATGCTTTGTAAAATGTAAAGAATCCAAAATATTATTAAAAATAACAATCAAGGTAAGACAATAGATTACAATGGTTACTATATGATGTTACATCATTATCAGACTATGCATTTGATGTTATTGGAAGGGTAAGATGAGGGGCAGTATCTTTACCTGGAATATGATACATTCCATATCTTTTCCTTTTCTTTTTTTTTTTTGGCCGAGCTGCGGCTTGTGGGATCTTAGTTCCCTGACCAGCGATTAAACCTGCGCCCTCAGCAGTGAAACCTCGGAGTCCTACCCACTGGACCACCAGGGAATTTCCAGACATATTCTATACCTTAATCTCTGACCATCTGAGGGATAATTCATAGATACATCCATTTTCTACAAGGTCACAACTCCTCAGTTATATGCCTGAAGAAGCATTAATTGATCTTTCCTCATTTTCCTATCTCTCCAATACTTTATCTCTACCAGAACTAATTATAATATTCTAATTATATATAATTATATACAAGTTTATATATAAATATAAGTATACAAGTTTTATATTTCAATTTGAAATATACAAGAAATATACAAGTTTCTCCTCAAACTTGTTTTAAATTAGCTACATTCCCAATCATTTATAAATGACATGATTTCAAGAAGGAAGTAAAGCTAGATAGGGGAAAAATGGTATCTTCCCCTTTAAAAGCATAGTAATAGGTTTTTGGAAATGGTCCCAAAGAGATTTCACAACATATATTACTGTCAACAATCATCCATAGGAAATAGTCCTAATTATCTTCATCTTTGATCTTAAGAAAATGTTTTTTTCTCACTCTTTCTCCACACACACACCCCGAACCCAACGAAAATTGCTCACAATGCATGGGAGGCGACTCAGAATTCTCAGAAGATGCTAGATCCAGAAATGCAGTTTCTGCAAGATAACTGGCCCTCACTGTCTTAGCCCATTTGCACTGTACAACAAAATGCCACGGAGTAGGTAGCTTATTTACAGACAGCAGCAATGTATTTCTCACAGCTCTAGGGGCTGCAAAGTCCAAGATCAAGGTGCCAGCGTGGCTGTGTTTTGGTGAGGGCCCCCCTTTTCCTTGTTAGCAGGCATTTCTCACCTTGTCCTCACCTGGTGGAACGTGCAAGGGGGGTCTGTGGGGTCTCTTTTATAAGAACACTAATCCCATTCATGAGGGCCTCACTCTCAAGACCTAAGCACCTCTCCAGAGCTTCATCTCCAAATACCATTACCATGGGCATCAGGATTCATTCAACATTTGAATTTGGGGGGGACGCAAACATTCAGACCAGAGCACTCGTCGAGACAAAGAGGAAAGGTGCCACTTCAACACTCAGTTTGCTTAGGAATCATCACAGTGGTGAACAGGTTTGTTATCCATCATTGCTTTTCTCTGTTCTGAACATTGTACATTAATGGTAATGTTGGCACGTGGAGATGTGCTTTAGTACTTAAAACCCTTAACACAAATGGTAAACCCTTAACTCAAATGGTAAACACAGAAATTAAGTATAGTTTATCTGCAGTACTCCAGGTGGCTGGTTCAAGTCCGTTCCTGGACTTGTGTAAATGGAAAAGACCAAAAGCCGGTTCGGATTCAAAGAACTGTCCATTGGCCATGCTGACCTTATTCCTTGGCATCTGCCCTTCCCAAGACGCCTGTCTTATCTTCTCAAATAGGTGTAATCCTTTCTAGTACCCTTGGCTTTTCTAGAAAGCAAGTCACCAACTTCTTCCATTAGAATACAAGATTTTTAAAATTAATTTTTACTGGAGTATAGTTGATTTACAATGCTGTATCAGTTTCTGCTTACAGCAGTGAATCAGTTACACATAGATATCTATCCATTCTTTTTTAGATTCTTTCCAGTACCCTTGACTTTTCCAGAAAGCAAGTCACCAACTCTTTCCATCAGAATACAAGATTTTTTAAAAAATTATTTTAGCATTTCCTATAAGACAGATTCACCAATCATCCCTCCCAATAATTGCCTGTGACCTCAAAAACCCACCATTAGGCTTTGTTTTCTGGCTAGCATGAACAGAAATGGAGGGAAAGGTACAGCAGGAAAAAGTTCAGGAAGCTTATAGTCTCCACTGCATGCACATTTGAAAGCAAAGGGTTTAACAGTTTCTTGAGCAAACAATTTCCCTTCCCATCATTGTTCTGGGATTACCAGGATTTACCTGCTTTATCCGTATCTTCTGTGCCTCAGCAGGCTAATGTGAGTCATATTTACAAGGATAAAGTAATGGATATGCATAGATATTAGGGGTGTGTGTGTGTGTGTGTGTGTGTGTGTGTGTGTGTGCGTGCTGGGATGTATACAAAGTTTTCATTGTCTAGGAGTATGTTTTAGAAAATGTGATCTTGGGCAAATGGCAGACTTTGGTAAAATCCCTGTGGCTTTGCAGTTACATAACGTGTGTCTTTACTTATATTCTGCCAAGATTACCTGCTGAGATGACTTGTCATGCACTTTTATATTTTTGTACTCTACCTTACTCCACAAAGGAGTTGAGGAAGATAATTGAACATTTTAAGGAAGGAATCCATGTAAAATATTTCCTTTTTTACCTCTTCAGTGCTTTCTGGAAGCAACTCTTCAGCAGAGTGGGGGATTATTGTAGAAACGTAGGATTCAGGGTGTATAGCGACTCAATTTTGCTCTCCTCTTTCACTACTTCCAAAGAGAATTTCAGATGAATAGCAATGACTGAAAGATGACAAAAGGGCAGAACTGGCCAAGCTAATCTCTTAATTCTATATAATGACCCAAATGGTAGAAGCATTGCTAATCTGACTTCCACGGACTCTTACTAGAGCACATCTACTCTTAAGGTCCCACCAGCCTCTGCAGCTTTTCTCATCCACTCTCTGGACATCACTTTAGAAAATGCAAGTAGAGCAGAGGTTATGTGACTCAGCTGGCATGAAGCTGTCTTCGTATCTGTAGGAAGCCCTTCATTTAGTAAAGAACAAGGGAAAGATAATGGCTTGAATTCCACTGCCCGCCAGATTGGTAACTTTACTCCACGTTCCTGTATGGGGGGGTGGGGGGGGTGGGGTGTGTGTGTGTGTATGTGTATGTGTGTGTGTGTGTGTGTGTGTGTGTGTGTTTGTTTCAGGGCAATGTAAACTCCCATGTTCCATTCAGTATGCTTTCATTTTACTAAAAAGAAAAAATAGTATCTACTTACTTTTTAAATCAGTCCGTCACTTAACTATTAACACCAGAAAGTGGGAATTATTTCATGTTTATCTCTGCATCTTCAGGCCTAATGGGATACCGGCATTCCACAAATATTTGTTGGAGGGAAAAGAAGGAGCTAGGAAGAAGGTAAAAAAGAGAAATTGTTAGGAAATACACATTAATGACAGAAGGTGACAAAGTCTATAGCAACGAACCGTTCTAAGATGATAATATAGGAGTTTCAAAAGTTACTTGTTGATATAATTAATTGTTGGTATACTTAATTCATCGCCCTTTCACGCAGAAGTAGTACTGGGTCCCAGATAGTTTATTGATTTATTTAAGTGTCTACAATGTTCCAGGCACTGTTACAGGCAGTGGAGATAGGGTGGTAAGCAAAACATTCCAGGTCCCTGCTCCGAATGAGGCAATTCAGTGAAATGACATGAATAATCAATAAGGAAATATACAAACAAAAATGGTGATAAGTGTCCCAAAGGCAATACAAATGGTAATAGGATGAAGGGTGGGTGGGGGTGTTGGTGGATTGTTGAGAGATGAAGGGGCAGGAGCTACTTCAGATAAGGTAACTAGGTAGACCTCAGGAAGTAGTGTCTCCTGAGCACAAATTCAGAGGCAGAGAACAGGCAACCAGGGTGCTATCTGCGGGGAGAGCTTCCTGGGCAAAATGTAAAGGCTCTGAGGGGCAGAGTTGCAGGATCTGAAATAGGGCAAGAGCATGTGAAGCAATATGGGTGAAGGGGGAGTGTTCTAGGTGACAGGGTCAGACCCTAGAGAGCCACGGAGCCCATGGTGAGAAGTTTAGAGATTCACATTCATGTTGATATTCTTCATTGTTTAATTATTATCTATCTGATCTTCCACACCCATGGCTTATACCATTCCCAAGTTTCCCTTCCTCTCTCTAGTCTTGGGGGCATCTCTGGAACAGTCTTTCTGTTGGCATTCTTTCTTTTTTTTCCATTTTTATTGAAGTACAGTTGATTTACAATGTTGTGTTAGTTTCAGGTGTACAGCAAAGTGAATCATTGTATGTATACATATATCCACTCTTTTTTTTAGATTCTTTTCCCATATAGGCCATTACAGAGTATTGAGTAGAGTTCCCTGTGCTATACAGTAGGTTCTTATTAGCTATCTATTTTACATATTCTTTCAGACACACCAGACAAAGTGTTATTCCCCACTCTCCCAACTGGGCTATCCCATCTTCAAATGCTACCCCATCACTAAGCAATTTAACATGTCTGGAGCTGCTCCTATAGGATAAATTAATATGCAGCCGCACACTTTCCTAGATAGTGTTTCACAGTAATCTCCGTTGAAATACATAAATATTAGATGCATGAGAAGGATAATGGAAATTACTTTAAGGCAAGTACCTAGCTTCCATATTAGCAATAGGAAAAAGTTACGCATGTAAGTTGAGACACTCCAATTTATTTGGAGAGATTTTTTTCTATGGGTTGTTGGAAATAATAACCTTCAACAGCAATAGAACCACTTAGAGAAACTGTGAAGAGAATGACATATTTTCAGAATAAACCTGATTTGATACAATGCATTTCGAAAGGTCCATTTTAAGTATCTGGTGGAAAACTCTCGAGACAGCAAACTATGCAGGAATGCTTTTAGCTACTGCCTGCTCAGCCTGGCTCCTTTAAGCTGCTTTCTCCAGGAGAATCTCTCTTTTGGTGGCTGTTACCTGCTCATCACATGGACCCCATCTGGAAGCTTGGCTGGGACACTCATCAGAAATAAAGAGGGCAGGGTGCACAACAGCCATTTGGAAAAGTCAGGAAGGTGGTGTACAGGTCAGGAGCGGAAAATGGGAAGGTAAAATGGTCAGACTTTTTCCAACCATCAGACCACGGCAGTCAGCATCACAGGTATGTGAAGTACGTGTAAAAAAAACCAACCAAACAAACAAAAAAACAAAACGAGAGTGGAGGAGGCTCTCATGAGAGCTACCTCTTTTTAAACAATATGTGTTGATTATTTTCTTTATAACATAGCTAATACACAAGCATGCATTATAGAATATAGTTTTTTTATTGGAATCACACTATACACACAACTCTGTAGTAACTACTTTATCACCTAAGGATTTAATATGAGCATCTCCCCCATATAATTCAATATTTATCTATATTAATGATTTTATGAAATTCTACTTGTCGACATTTATTTAACCTATTCCTTATGGCTAAATATTTAGATTTTTTTTTCAAATTTTCCAGTTACACATTACACTGTGTTAAGAATCTTGGCACATGTTTGATCATTTCCTTGAAACCAACTTTCAGGTGTTGAATTTCTGGTCAAGATTCAGTAGAGACCCACTGTGAGAGAGTTTTATTCCTAGGTACAGACTGTTCAGTGAATCTCAGTTGATTATACCAATAACGTTTCAGGCTGTAGAACAAACAGATAAACTCAGAAAAGCAGTATTGAAAGAGCAGGTGAGAAATAAGAAAATAGCCCAGGTCCTGCTCTCGTGGGGCTCCTCACAGATAATCAGAAAGACACCCACCAACAACAAGATAAAATCAGACGGCTACACCTGTCCAAAGGCAAGAGAAAAGGTAACACTGCCCAACAAACCTCCAGGTCCGTTATACCAACATACATTTACACCAGAGGTGTACAGAGATGCTCATTTCCTCACATTTCTGCCCAAACTTCGCTATCAATTTTAAAATCTTCACTTAGTGTTTTAAGTTACATTTAGTTGATCACTAATGAGGTCATTAGTGAGGTCATTTCAGTATATATATTGAAATATATTTTTCTATTATGCGCATTTTTCTATTATGTTGGTCTTTTCTTACTGATTAGAAGAGCTCTGTTATTATGTCGCAAATATATTATTTTCCTTTTAATTTTTATGAGGTTTTTTTTGTTTTGCATAAACATTATTTATGTGGCTATCTTTTTTCATTATAGTCTCCTAATTTCATTTTTTGCTGAGATAAGCCCTTATTGCTCCCAGAAAACATACTTAGATTTATATCTAGTCATTTTTATGGTTCTATTTTTTTATATTTAACTCTTTAATTCATTTTGATTGTACTGCTCTAATTTTACTATTTCACAAATAGCTAGCCAATAGTTCTAGCATCATTTACTGTGAAAATTTTTCCCTGCTGCTTTGAAGCCCTCCCACCATGATATTTTAAGCGAGCATATGTACTCAGGCCTGGCTGGATTTTCCATGCTGCCTTACAGACTTGTCTACTCTGCAGCCAGAACCACACCTTGGTCTGCTCTTGGTTTAGTCTACTTTCCGCCTGGATAAATAGTGTGCTAGAAATGGGTCTTTCAAACTGACTCCCTTATCTGCCACCTTTTTCTGCCTTCTAATCTGAAGAATGGACCATGCAATGCTTACTGACTTGTTCACGGAGGGAGAGGTGGGGGAAAGTGTGAGAAGAAAAGGAAAGGAAGTAACATTTTTTGAGTATTTACTTCATGCTTTGCACAATGCTGCATATAATAAATCTTTTTAATCTTGATAACAGTAACAATATCATCCTCCCTATTTTGCCAATTAGGAAATTGCCCCTTAGAGAGGTTAATTTACCCAAGATCACACAATGAATACGTGGAAGAATTAGGATTCAAACTAAAATCTATCTGATTTCAACTTTCATGCAACCCTACAGAGACCTAGCGAAAAGAGTGGGAGAAGGGGGCCGATGTCCCTGGATGCTGGTCCATGAAGGAGTGTGAGGATAGAGTCATTGCCAGCTCTAGTGCCATTGCAGGGAGGGGGCTCAGAGCCATGACATTGTTTCCAGATGCCATTTGCCCTTGCTATGCCAGCGTCTTGCCACTGTATTACACAAAGACAGGGTGTTGTACCCACATGGTAAAATGAGAGTTCATTTCCAGCAGCCTCTCCCCCCATGCCCTGTCCCCTTCCCAAATATATTTTCCTTTTTTTTAAAACTGATAAATGGAAAAAAGAAAAAGAAGAGAAAAAGAAAAAAATAAAACTGATAAATGCATATATTTTTATTAACATATTTTCCCAGATTCAAATCAAAATAACTATGGTATAGTAACTACATTAGTGTGTATTTTATTTACAACACTGTATGCACTTAAAATTTTTGCTATATCCTAAAATAGGTCTGCATGATATAGCAAATTAGTTTATCATTACACTTATGTAACAAGAAAAAGGCAACATCAAAATAGTGAAAAGGAAACAAATGTTTTCCTTTTAATCTGCCATAGTCTTAGAAACTTCCTATCACTATACCCAGACTTTCTTTTATGTTTAGGCTCCGTCTCTGTTTTACTTCATGACAACGTGGGGCTGGAGGGAAACCCTAGCCTTAGCTATGTGGCTTTGGGTAGTGTTTTTTTGTTGTTTTTTGTTTTTTTTTTAATATCACTGAGCCTCAAGTTTTTTACCTGTAAAGTAAGAATCATAGTTCCTACCTTGTGAGGATAAGAGAAATCATGTAATAAAGTGCTTGGAGCATGTCTCACTAGTAAAGGGTTCAATTCACATTAATTATTGTTACCACCATTATTATTATGCATCGTTCCCATGAAAAATGAGAACAAAGCTATGAAGGAATGGGGCGTTGGATAGATAAAGGCATTAGAGGAAAGCGTTAAAGGAGTTTGGCAGCTTAAGGACAATGTGGAGTTGTAAGATCTTAAAAAACAGATGTAAATTATGGGTGTAGGGCTCAGGAAGAGAGACCAGGAGAGAAAGCAGAGGGAATGGGCCGCCTGAAGCTAGAAGTCCTCTCTCTCCAAATTTTCCTAAGCCTGATGTCTAACAAAAGAGGAAAAGTTTTGACTACCTCCAAAAAGACCCAGCCCCTTCTCTTCCGGGATTTGAAATCACTACTGTCTGTCCTCAGGAAGCTGATCTGGAGTCTGGGAAGCAGTGGGGAGGGAGGCAGAAAAGCACGAGAGGCACCTCTACACATCCATTCATGCTTCACGCCTTCATTCAGCAAACGTTCATTAGAGACAGTGTGAAAAGGAGGTGATATGCTGATGTAAATGTCACAGGAGACCCTGACTATAGGACAACCTAGTGGGAAAGAATGAGAAAATAACTAGGCAATTAGATACAGTGCAAAAACTTGTATGATATGTGCAGTCAGGGATGGAAGGGGACTCATACAGAGGGCATTCACCCAGCATTGAAGAGTCAGACAAGGTATCAGAGGCTGAGTCTCAAGGAAGCACAGTGGAAACCAGGGGTAAGCGGCCAGGCGTGGCATTCCAGGCAGTGGAGCAATCGTGTGCAAAGGCTTGGATGCAGGAGTGATCAAGGCCACTGGAGGAATTAGGAATGAAATGCAAGTCATTATTATGGCTGGAAACTAGCGCGGGAGGCACAAGAATGGTGAAAGCTAAGACTTGATCACAAGTAGACGGGGAACAGCTCATAAAGGCTCCTGTGGACCAAGCTGATGGGCTGGGCCTGAACACAAGGACCATGGATCATGTCTACTTATTTCTGCTGAAAGGATGGTGGCAGCAGCCTTGGTGCATTATTGTAGAGTACAAGTTTTTTGACTAGTACAGTGGTTTAGTTTTTGACACCCCATTAGTCATTCTGAAGTTCTAAAATAACCTATTAATGTGTCCTGAGGAATAAGCCAGAAGGATTGAACTGTAGCTAGAGCCAGAGGTGAACTTGAACACCAACCTAGTGCCACTAAAAAAAACACTTTCATTGGTATCTTGAGAAAGAAAGAAAGAAAGCTCTGTGTTGCTTTGGTAGAGAGCTTCAAAACCCTTTCCCTGAAACGAGGAAATGCCAGAGATAAAAGCCAGCTCAAGTCTGGCCAATCAACACATATTAATCCTATGGCTTGTGAGCAGTGATCTCACTGTAAAATATAACAATAATTCATCTCAGGGAATTATCTTTCAGCAGAAAGTCAAAACTGCACATGTTTTCAGTATGTACTTTTTGAAAGAGGAAGAGGGAAAGAAAATATAAAAGTTAAAAGGAAGGAAAGAAAGAGACAAAAGAAAGAGAAAAAGGAAGGAAGGGAAAAAGGAAAGAAGGAAGGAAGGAAGGGAAAAGTAGATCTGTATGTATTAAATCTTGGTGAGGTTGGCACTTAAAATTCAAGGAGTCTTTTCGGTAATGAGCATAACATTTGAACATATTCTATAGTCCCCACAAAATATGGAGTTCAGCAGTTCCTCCCAGACCCCAAGGTTTAAATGAAACCCACAGGTGTCGTAAGGAATCAAAGGGTCTCATCCCAAAATACTTAAGGTGTTCCTCCTATTGAAGTGGAGCCTGTAATATTCAGTGGGTTCCTCTGTTAGGTTGGTGGGAAGGACTCGTTGTAATTGTTGGGTTATCAGCCTATTTAGGGACCGGCTGTCCTCCACCAAATTCCTCGGAGTCAAAAAGGAAGTGACACAGTAACAGGAAAATGTCTTCTTGTAAATTTCTTTAAGCATAGACATGCTTTTCAAAGGCTAATTACAAACATCTCAACATGTGGGTTATTGACTATTTCAAAATAAATTTAATAGAAAAATGTTTATCATTGTCCTAAAATCATCTTCTAAAAGAGATGATCACAGAAATGACTCTTGTTTTGAGATTTTTTTTTTTTTTTTTTTTTTTGCGGTACGCGGGCCTCTCACTGTTGTGGCCTCTCCCGTTGCGGAGCACAGGCTCCGGATGCGCAGGCTCAGCGGCCATGGCTCACGGGCCCAGCCACTCCGCGGCATGTGGGATCTTGCCGGACCGGGGCACGAACCCGTGTCCCCTGCATCGGCAGGCGGACTCTCAACCACTGCGCTACCAGGGAAGCCCTGAGCCACCAGGGAAGCCCGGAGATTTTTGATTACAAGAAAGAGACTCGGTAAAGTTGCCCCAGAAAGAGGGTTTTCTCGTATAGTTATGCTAGGCTATCAGGAATCTCATTCATGTGGAACCCAGCCTTGGGAAAGCCAAGCATCTAGGATTTATGAAAAAAAAACAAAAAAAATTGCAAGGGACCTGGACCAGATGGCTTGAGGACCAGGTCAGCGCCTTCTGTTCTCAGTGGCAGGACTGCTGATAATTTTTCTAGCACTCTATTATGAACTACCCTGAAATTCCCCTTTGTATTTCCTTAACCCTGTGTTTATTTGCTTCTCCTTTTGCTACCAGTTCAGTGATTTATTTCATCATTTCTTAGAGAGAAAATCTGATTTGCTATTTCTATTACGTAAGAAAAATATTGTTTACAAAGTCTCGGTCTACAAGAAAACTCTATAGCTAAACACACACACACCAATTAGCAAAACATCTCTTGCATATTTTAATGCATAAAATAATTAAAATTGAAACTTCACATTGGTGAGCCTCTTAAAAAATTGCACATAGCTTCCCCCATAAAATTCTGTAATGCGTAAGTGACTGTGCTAGGAGTGGTACAATACACTGTAAAGGTAATTGAACAGTTCTTAGGCAAGTTGACTTTCTTACTTTTGAGGTCTTAGAGACGTGCAGAGAATTCCCTTAATGCATTTATTTTCTTGTCCTGATAAAGCGTATACAAATTGCAGGAATATTTATAATTGTGTTATTTGTTTGGTGTTGCTAAAAATATTTTACTGTGTTATAGTTTTGCTTATATGGTATATTCTATGTATGCTGTAAGGTACTGTATTAGGTTGGATCGTATTTTAATTTTTTCTTGGTGAGGGAGGGAGCAATATGAAGTATTTATTATTGATACGAAGGATATAAGGGCTGCTGGGAATTGGGGGTCAGAGAAACGCCTGGACTTTCTGGTTTGAGAAAGGGCATGATTCCTAACCCTGCCCTGCTGATTCTAAGTACAGGTTTCCCCCGAGATCTGCAAGCAGGGTGTTCTTATAAAACCTTTTGTAAGCCGAGGTGGCAGAAAGCAAAGAAGCAGTTACCTTAGGACACATCTTGCTAACAGATGCATAGAGTAAACCGAGACAAAGCACAGATGCTCTCTCACAGACACAGTTCAAAGCTATGGCGGCTTGATGCTGAGTGTACTTCCTGAAGAAGGAGCTTGGTGGTGCCACTCTCGCTGCTCAGGGTGTGTGCTGCCTCTGTTAACGCTTGCTGCAAAACAGATGCCGACGCTATTTTCAATTTTCACCTTTTTTTTGTAAAAGTGAAAAGTCTCTTTGGATTTCTATTCGTGAAACAGGTAATAATGTAGGTCCTTCATAAAAGTGAAGTGGCATAAAGCCGGGGACGCGTGCAAGTGGAAACTGTCAGGAAGAAAACATAAAGATCCTACAGTGAAATCGCAAAAGGGATAGAGGTCTTAGACGCAACTTGGCCTCTGCCTTAGTCTTGTGGCCAAGAGGCAGAGTAATTCCAAGTTTTCAGAGAGTGGATTTGGAAACTGATCGTGACGCTGTGCTCCTGGGGGCTGGCTTGGCCCCGAGGCAGGGGCTGCGGGAGAGAACCTGGAGGGCTGCCACAAGGGGACCCAGGCCAACTTGCTGTGGAGCACCAAGGAGGGGCGCTCCTCCACCCTCATACCCACAAGAACCACTGTGGCCTTGACGGGGAGCAACTCTGACTGCGGCAGCAACAGGCACCAAAATCTCAGCTCCAAACATGTGGGCTCAGAGATGTCCAGTGACAATGGCTGTAACAAATAAGGACTGAGCAGTTCTGCTTCACGTGGAAGCAAAGGTGAATGACTCCCAGATTCAGCTGAGTGGCAAGAAGAAGCTGACTAGTTTCTTGGTATTCTTAAACATTAAGGGCTTTATTTCCTAAAAATTGGTGTGGAAAGGAAAGAAGAAGAGAGGATGAGTCCAAATGAGCTTGAATTGCTGCCGATCTGGTCCATGGGAGCTCACTGATGTTTACGTGGGTCACTACAGGGAGGCCCTATTTTGCACCCCACAGCATAACATGAGGTAACCCTGCTAACAGGTAGCAAAGAAACATTGATGCTGTGCACTCTAAGCTCATCTCATGTGTCTCAAGATTCCTGGGAACCTAGAAAGATAAACTCACCAGAAGTCTAAATAAACGGAGATGTGGTGATGTCAACGGAGTTAAGCATTTTAGACTATGTGATGGGGAAACAAAAAGTACGAGCCAAGATCTGCTGAAGGTATTTGAAAGTTTCACCGCATTATTAGGACACCGAGATTATTTATCAAACTGCCCTAATTATTACAAATCTGCCTCGCATATTACATGCTAGAATTTTCCCAGGAGTCGTATCCTATGATTTTTACTCATTTATAGTGAACTGAACCATTAACTTATTTTTTTATTATTATTATTTTTTTTGTGGTACACGGGCCTCTCGCTGTTGTGGCCTCTCCCGTTGCGGAGCACAGGCTCCGGACGCGCAGGCTCAGCGGCCATGGCTCACGGACCCAGCCGCTCCCGCGGCATGTGGGATCTTCCCGGACCGGGGCGCGAACCCGTGTCCCCTGCATCGGCAGGCGGACTCTCAACCACTGCGCCACCAGGGAAGCCCCTGAACCGTTACCTTTTAAAGGACTTTCTGTAAAAATGTATATAACTAATTATAAGATATCTAAGGGCTAATTATTCATTTTGTGGATAGCTCATTCGTTCTCTTCCTTATTACATACTCATTACTTACGAGCTGATCAAAAGATGAGCAATAAAATGTAGAGACCAAAGAACAATGGTTCTTGAATTGCAGTTCTCTAAGTGACCTAAGACCTTTTCATTAGTGCATAGTCACCCATTTTTTGCTTCCTTCCCAGCCCCCAATACCTGTAGAGACCTGACACTGTGGTCCTGGGAAAAGGGTAAGGATTCTGTAGTTTAAATAAACACCCCAGGTGGATTCTGACCCAGGTGCTCCCAGGACGGTGTTTGGAAAAAACATACCAGAGAACTTTGATTAAATAGCTTTAACAGCTCTGCTATAAAGTTTAGTGAGAAAATAGGGTAAGGAATTCCTTAGCCTTGTGTTTTTGTATAAGGTTATGCATGCCCTTATTACCTCCAAAACCAGGTAGGAAAACTGAGGTATGAAAAAATTAGTGGTTATTTAAATGATACAGAGATACCCTTGTGGGCAGAAGAGAACTGCAGCCTGCGCTTTCTGGGGTCCCCCCAACCTCACACAATATAAACTTCAAACACAACAGGATGACAACCAAGTGTAGATCATCTTATTTTGGTTGGCTACAGTGAAGCCCATTCAGTCCTGCTCAAATGTCATGTGGTAATACATCCTCAATAAAAATAACAGCTGCATATCTCCTATCTTGATGTCTGTAACCCCTTGTTACAGAGCATTATAAAGTGAGGCTGGAGCCTTCTGTACTACAAATGAGAGGGTTTGCTTAAGAAAGAATTACAAGCTCTTTAATTAATCATACTCTAGTTCCACTTTCTACCTGGAGCACTAGATCTCATTGTTTTCAAAATATTGGTCCATAGTTCTGAGAACAGAAGCAGAATTTTAGAATTTCTGCTCACATATCAAGTGTATCAGCACGTTGGTGCCCTCCAGAAGTAATCCAGCATTTGATTATACTCCCCTCAGATATTTAGACACTTGCTTTGCCCATGCTGCTTAAACAACCCTGGTTGCAACAATAACTGGATCTACTGAGGCCAATTAATAAGCACATAACTCTCCAGGCTGCAAGAGAACCAGGTGAGGCCTCATGTACTTCAGCAAGGATTGCATTGGAAAATATTTTTATTGCATTAAATCTGGAATCATTTTTGGGGGGACATGGGCTGTGGCATGAGTGGTGGTCTTCATCTTTAATAATCACTAAATTTAATTTATATATTAATTCACAAAGCAGGAAATAGGATTTTTTTTTAACTAGCTCAAACTTCTGGATATTTCCTTTCCTCTTTATTCATCCAACAATCCAGATTTCTGGTTCTTCAAATCGAATTATACCATCTTTTTAAGTTTAGAGAGTGGATAGGAAGACATTTTTCAACAGTTGCCTAATTTAAAGACGTTCTGACACAGTATTTTGCTTACTTATTTAGATTTTGGTTGCATACTTAAAAATTAATTCAGTTATCACAGTCTGAGGCCAAAAAATATTTCACATTGCCTATTACTTCAGTGGAATCCAATAATGTTTGGTTACTGAATAAAAGAACTATGAGAATGAACCAAATTTGTAATAGTAAAGTAATTGGTGTGTGGTATACGCTTCCATGGAAATTATGTCATTTTCCAGTGCATAAAATACAGTCTTTTCTTAGGGTCCTCTATGTGAAAAAAGAAAATGATGTTAGAATGCAGAAACAACAAGCTTGCATGCTTATTTTTATATCCAGAATCATGGTTTACATGCAAAAGGAAAAGAAGACTGTGAACCCTGGGCATCAGCACAGATTCCCAAAGCACACCTTGGTAATTCTGAGACCCCTCCCCTAAAAATATTCTGCATAAATTACTGCACACAGAATTTTGAATGTATTTCTGTGTTCCCTGGAAAATAAAGTAAGTCTCCTATAGCCAAAACCACAAATGGAATGGTCGGTAATATGCAAACAAGGAAGGGGAAGATTGTTCTGAAGGGACATTCCTTTATCAGAGCTGTGATTCCAAGATTAAACCTTCTGTTGGCCTCAAGATGGAAAAGCTACCTTTGAACATTTCCTATTAGGCAGAGACCTTTTAGAAGGTCCAGGATTAGGATTTAGATTGTTCCAGGATGATAGCATTGTCTGCTTTCTGGCAGAAGCAAATACAAATCATACCTGTAATTAGGCCTCAAGAGTCCCAGAGATTAAATTATATTCAGTGCACACAATGAAAAAGACACTGTGACTGGGGTCAGGAGAAATCACAATGGATCTAAATCTCCAAAAATTTTCTAAAGCAAAATATGAGATTATGATAATTGCTAAAATTATAAAATAAAATTTTACAAAATTATTCTGAAGAAATGATTAATGATGATTTGAATTTAATGAATGAACAAGGAGCAAGTAACTATTTAAAAAAAAAGTCCAAATAGGTTTGGAAAAAGAACCATAAAGAAGTGTTATATCTGAAACAAACTGAATTAAAAAGTCAACTGGTGAATTATACAGCAAATTAGACATAGCTGAAAAGAGAATTAGAGAACTGTAAGATCAGTTTTAATAGATTATCCAGAATGCAGCAAAAACAGGTAAGGAGATGAATTACATGAAGGATATTAACAGGCATTAGAGAGAGAATGATAAAGTCTAAGCAAAGTATTGAAATAGTGGCCTGGTTCCTCCTGATGCTTATAATAAAATGAGAGAAGGGAGAAATGATTTACAGATGAAATTGTTCAGAATAAAAAGAAGCAAAGCTTAAAGATTTGAAAAATTATCAGCCTAACTATACTGTAAAAAATGCAAAACTGGAGCTGAACGAGAACCCTAAAGGTATGGCCAATGACTATTTCATAAGGTGATTAGTACGGATCAGCCATGTCCACAGACGCCAGGAGTTATTCTCCAAGATGATAGAAGAATGACCTGGGAAGATAGTTCAGCGATCTGAGGTACTGCCATTTCCATCACAGGCTCAGAGTGTATGAGCCCAGGGAGCAGAATGGCTTCAAAAAGGGGGCCCATGCTCTCTCTTTCAACACGCCAGAAGTCCTCCACCCGAAGTTGGTGGGGCAGGGCTACCCAGAGCCATGGGGTCCCACCCAGAAGAGGAAGGTGGCTGTAAGAAGCTTCAGTGACTTGAGGAGAAACAGGAGAGGAGAAGAGGAGTTGATGATTTATATAGGAAGGGATGAGCATAGGGATATTATTAAACTTAGAAATTAGGTTTGGGGTTGACACAGAAGATGGTTGGAAGATTTTAATGAAAGAATTATCATAAAACAGCTGGATAAAAATGGTTCACAACCGGTATTTTCAAATGACTAAAAAGAGGCACAGATAACTGAGCTACAGTGAAAGACAGGAATACAGAATGGAAATAAAAGTTCTGCAGTTAGATATTCCACATTATGAGGGACAGTAACTCAAAGTACTGTGGAACCCCTAGGTGGCGGAGATTGGTGTCATGCCAAGGAAAGGGACCACCGGTCTATCTGTTACCAAATCTATCTGTAGTTCTAACATTTCCATCCACTCCTCCAAAACCGTGCCTTGGGACTCAGGCCCCTTCTCAGGAACCAAAGTTAGAATCAAACTCTTTTTCGATCCACTCCCAACTCTTTGACCAAAATAATTTTCATGTAGTCTGGAGTAGGAAAAGTAGGTCTTGGTTGATTTTTGTGTTCCTTCAAATTTACTGATCAGTGCCTGAATCTCAGATTCAAGACTGAATTCCACACAATTGAATACTTACAGCAATGAGAATTAACTATCTACAATTACACAGAGCAAGGTAGATAAATCTCACAAATAATGTTGAGTAAAATAAACTACTACTATATGCAGTAATTTATGCAGAATATTTTGAGGGGAGGGGGTCTCAGAATTACCAAGGTGTGCTCTGGGAATCTGTGCTGGTTCCCAGTGTTCACTGTCTTCTTTTCCTTTTGCATGTAAACCATGATTCTGGATATAAAAATAAGCATGCAAGCTTGTTGTTTCTGCATTCTAACATACATGCACATACATGTATGATTTCATTTATATGAAGTACAAAAACAGGCAAAATTAGTCTTGGCTATTTGAAGTAATTTAGCCTCGGGAGAGGATAAGAACTTCTGGCATAGTGGTATGTTTTCTAAGGCTTAGCCAGTGTTAACTGAATTCCTGAATGCAGCCATTCAGCACGCTCCATCTGTAAGGAGTGGGTGGATAGGTGAGCTAAGGCAGTTCTCTAGGCTTTCAAGGCGTGGAAAGGTTGTAAAGAATCCAGCGGTTTTGTGTGTTTGGTTGAGAGGACATTTCTGTTGCTGGAAGTGCCAGTGGGTATACAGAGACTGGAATCTGGGTGAAGATGAAGCCATGGGTATGGTCCTCCACAGTAGAGGCAAATGGCCAGGACCAGGGCCCTAACAGTGCATGCCAGGATATTTCTGCTCAAAGTCAGGGGCCATCAGTTCTTCCTAAGAGGTCACTAACCTGATTATTAATCAAACAATTTCCTCTGACAGCAGGAATGTGCAAATACCCAGAGGACCCCATGGGCATCCAATGTAGATCCGGAGATTATTTGATTCCTATCATTATGGGTCACTGAAAGCCACACTGTGAGCCCAGATGCTAGATATAAGCCCAGGTGTAAGGAGAGGAAATCTGAAAGACTGCATTTTACCTAAAGAGCTGTGCATTTATCTATGTTTAAGGGATGGCAATGGACTAATTTTATTGCTTTGGATAGCTTTGGGCTGAAATCTAGATGTTTTTTGCTTTTTTTTTCTTAACTGACAGGGGAGGGGAAGGCACCTAAGAGAGATCACAAGAGTTAAAGGCTGAAAAAAAAAGACCCATTTTCTTTGCATATAGGAGTAAAGTGAGAGAAAATGTGTCTTCATTTCACCCGAAAAGTCCTTTCCTAAAGGCTCGGCCAGCTCAGCAAGACAGTCAACATGAGAGGAGCAGAGATTAGCATTCTAACTAACTTAGACGTGACCCAGGGAAAGCAGGTCCCTCTCTGTGGGTCACAGTCCTGAGAGCCTTCTGTCACATGGCTGTTGACTACTGTCTCCCTGTCTCGGGAGGGGAGGGGGTCTAATCGCCAAAGTACAGGGAAGTGCTGATTCTCTAGTCCTACCTAGTTCAGCCTCCATTCAGTGAGATCCGTGGGTTCTAGACTCTTGACTAGGTAACCACTGAAGCTGGTATTTTTTCAAACAAGTGTGAAAGTTTCTTCAAGATAGGACATCCTAAATAGATATAGTGTCTCCTACTAGCATGGCCCTCGTTTGAGCATTTTGAAGCAATTACTCTGCCTCTTCTGGCTTCGTCTGAACCTTGGAAAAACAAATGCACACACCACTGTAGCATATATTTCCACCTTGAATTATCCACTTGTTAACTTTAGTCACTAAAAGATTATGGGTTTGGTCATGAATCCTCTTCTATAATCTCACCCTCACCACTTTGCCCTGCATCTTCCCTAATCCATCTTCTTATTGCTCCCTATCCCTTCCCACTGTTTTCAAAACCACAGTTTCCTTGTAGAGGGTTCTCTTTAACCTTTACTAACCTCTGTTCCATCTACTTCCCTGATTTAAATGAGTTGACTCTCCCTTGGTGACACCATGTCCCTCAAAGCAGCTTAATCTCCCACAACCACATTATCTCCCAATTAAGGGATGAGATTGACCAGCTCCGTCTTCCTCTTTGATGCTGTACCCCATCACCCCGCATCGTGCTCAGTCCCTGTTCTCTTGGGATCCTGTTTTCCAGGAGAAGCCTCTCTCACCCTTCCATGGACACACTTCCTAGAGCTTGCCCTCATCTACTGCAGACTTGTAGGTTCACAGCCTCCCTCTTCCCCATTCCCACCATCACTCAGGTAAGGTCTACAAGACCAACACACTCAGTTCCTTCATATCCTTAACTTCAAACATTTTCTCCTTTCATCTTTGGCAGGACTAGAGCTCCCGTCCTCACACAAAACCCCTTTCTCTGACTATAATCATCCGTTTTTACAGTTATCTTCCTCCTTTATTTTCACTACATCTAACCAAGTCACTCGGGTGACCCCAAGAGTGAGCACTACCTCACGTTTTGTGCCATAGGCACCTCACTTACCTCACCTTAGTCCCAGCTACGATCCTATTTCATCCAGATTGTCAGGGTACTATCCTTCCGTTTCACTTCTAGGCAAAACTCTCACTCAAAATCAACCCAGATGCCTGCCTTCTCTGCTTCTTTATCTCCTGCTGGAGATAGACTACTCAACTGCACATATTGAGTTCACTAAAAATTCAAGATTTCCAACCTGCACTGAGTACTCAGTGTTGTCACACTTCTGAGGATGGGTGTGAGTTCACACGGCCATTCCCCACAGTGGCTATCCCACCGTTTAGCTGTCCTTTCCCAGCAACTCCAGTGGCAGTGCTTTCCTGGATTCCACGACTGAACAGGGTCTTCTCCCACTCAACACACTTTGGCAAGGTAATTTAACTCCCTATAATTCCAAACACCATTTTCATGCCGATGGTTTCCAAATGTACATTGCTGTCCTGAACCTCTCGATTTCACGTTCCTGTGCCGCAATGCGCTCCATCAGTACTAACTTACTGTAACAGGCCGCCTAAGGTCTGCACAGGCTGCTTCCTCCCCCTAGAATCTCCTCTTCCTACTACACTCCCTTTATCTACATAACTCCTGTTTCTAAGACACTGTATTCAACTGCACACCTCTGGATCACCTGCCTCTTCTAGTGCTGTTCTTGGAAACTGTGCATCGCCCTGTGAGAGCACCCATCACTGTGTGTTCATGACCTGATCCCTCACCAGGAGTTAAGCTTGTTGAGGACAGGCATATGTTCAGTACCTAGAATAAGGTCTCATTCATACTAGACATCCCATATACATTTTGAAGTGAATTGATAAATTAATGAACAAGGGAACTTACTAACCATGAGCCTTTCACCCAGGCCTTTGAACTCAGACCAGTGTTCACTTAAGTGTAAAACAGAAAAAATAGTACTTTCTGATACTTAGTAAAAAGATTATTGTGTCGGGCTTCCCTGGTGGTGCAGTGGTTGAGAGTCCGCCGGCCGATGCAGGAGACACAGATTCGTGCCCCGGTCCGGGAAGATCCCACATGCCGCGGAGCGGCTGGGCCCGTGAGCCATGGCCGCTGAGCCTGCGCGTCTGGAGCCTGTGCTCCGCAACGGGAGAGGCACAACAGTGAGAGGCCCGCGTACCACATAAAAAAAAAAAAAAAAAGATTATTGTGTCATTAAATGGGGTAAACCATGTGAAAGTACTTTGTGAGTAGCACAATTGCTTCACAGGTGTGGAGCAAAACATGGCATTGCTATGTTTACCTTCATAGGCGATTTTTTTTTCACATCATCATGGTTTGTAATGATGACATCATTTTCAAGTGTCTCAATTTTGAGGCCATGTAGCCAAGGAGTTGCAAAATTAGATCACAGAATTATTCAATAATGAACTTGCCAATTTATGTTTTCGTAGGATATTAACTGAGCATTAACCTGGAAAACTGAGCCCTACAAGTCATAGTAGAAATAACCCCACATGTGAATCATCAATGTTTACTGTTTTTAATAAAGGATTATAAAAGAGATTTTAGGTTTTGTTAGGAAAAGATCAATTTTCTTCAAGTTTAACAAAATCTAAATCTATTAGAATTAAAACTCTGGAAAGAAAACATTTTATGTTTAGCAAATCATAACTATTTTATGACATGATTATCTTGAGAGTCATTGAGATACTTTTATAATTCTTTGCAGTTTAAATTTAATGGGCCGTGGATCTTACTTCAGAAATTTTACAGCTTATTCTTTTGACCTTTCTATGAATCAGTTGCTTATATATATTGTTACAATCTTTGCTTGTGATGCTTTCAATTTTTTCACTAAAATAACCTAAGAAAAGGAGAATTTTTAAAACTAAAATTATGTATAAAAGAAATTGATTAAGTGCCTTATTCCTTATTTTAAGAATAATAAAATGTAAATGTATCAGTAATTCTTTTCAGTTTGATTCTTTTTATTGAGCACTTATAATTATTGAGTAAGATATAGCTCCTTCCCTGCTAGCATTTACTAAGGAAAATTAACTTTGGCGCTTTCATGGAGTTCGTAATATATCAAGAGAAACAAATCTATTTTTAACTAACTATAAGTCAAATGTACTATAGAAAAGGTATAACAAATAAAGTTCTTTGGAAGGAAGAAAAAGTAATAGTTCTGCCTAGAGAAACTGAAAAGTCTCAGGAAGTGATTACTTTTAAAATGATTTCTGAAGGAAGAATAGGCATTTTGGAACCAGAAGAAGAGCTTTCAAGATATAAGAAATTTCAAGATATAAGAAGAGCTTTCAAGATATAAGAGCTAAAGTATGAGGGTATAAAAGGATGTGGTATGTTTGTAAAAATGACAAACTGCTATGCTTAGAGCAGTAGTTTTCAAACTTCAGCACACAGGCTTGTTGAACCCCACACAGCTGATTCAGTAGCTGTGGGGTAGGGTTTGAGAATCTGCATTTCTAACAAGTTCCCAGGTGATGCAGATGTGGCTGTTTTGGTAGGACAGTTACTATACTTGATAAAAGTTGATACTGTCCAAGAATTTTAGAAGACCAGGTTTAAAAAAAAAAAAACGGTTGTAGCCAAATTACAAAGATACTCGATATACGAGCTCAGGCATTTTTAGTTTGTTTTAGCTAATTGGAAACGCAGGATTGAAACTGTATTTTACAATAGATTGGAGTTGGAAAAGCCCGTAGGCCACTGAAATAAATGGCCTAGTTGTTAATAGGGGATTAGATGGGAAAGCCATCAAGGATACATGGCTGACAGGGCCTTGCAATTTCTTGACCTTGGAAAAATCGGAGGAAGAGTCTTAGCGTTTTTGTGAGTCTTAGCATTGGTTACCTGGGGATTTGGCCATTCACCAAGTTAGGAGCCCCAGGAGCAGGCACACCTCCGGACTAGGGGTGGGTGCAAGGCAAGGGGAGGGGACTGAGAATGTGATAGGACTGATTTTAAGGTGCTAAAGCACACCCAAGGACAGGGGCCAAAGAATTACTTGGAAATTTGTGTCTCGAATTCAGAAGAGTTGGAAGGAGGTTTGATGGATATGCACGTCAGAAATAAGGAAAGTCAGGAGAGTGGGTGAGATTTCCCAGGGAAATATTGTGATCAGTAAGAGGGGAGGATTAAAAAAATAAATCCAAGGACTACCCAAAAAGCACAGGGAAGAAGCCAATGTGGGTTGCAGAGCCTGGAACTTTCCAAATGTTGATAAAATATGAACTTAATATTTTGAAACAAAAGAAATTTTTTTTTGGGCTTGCTATCCATAAAATTTGGGGAATTTTCCTGAAATCTGGCATCAGTATACTTTCTGCCCATTACCCTGTTGAATGTAAGCATGCTTTTCTGAGTGTTTGTGGACTTGCTATAATGAATTCTGTTCAAAAACACAGAAGAATTTTTAATTGAGGTTAGAGGGATTAGGAGGCTTGTTAAGCTATGCCAAGATATAAAGCCCTAAAAGTTTTTAAGCGGAGGATGACATCTTGAAACATTTGTTTAACAAGATCTTTTTGGCCCTTGGAGAGGAGAATGGATCTTGGAATGTGGACTGGATACAGGGAGACATCTGGTTTAGAATATGCTGGTGGAAGTAGAGAAGTGGTGAATGAAATGAAGGGGTACTAGAGATGTATAATTGACCACCTCGCATTTGGATGCACCTTGAGATGTGGAGAAAGTGAGACGTTAAGAATAGCTTCTTAGTTTCACCAAACGTAAAACAGATAGCTAGTGGGAAGCAGCCGCATGGCACAGGGAGATCAGCTTGGTGCTTTGTGACCACCTAGAGGGGTGCGATAGGGAGGGTGGGAGGGAGGGAGACACAAGAGGGAAGAGATATGGGAACATATGTATATGTATAGCTGATTCACTTTGTTATAAAGCAGAAACTAACACACCATTGTAAAGCAATTATACTTCAATAAAGATGTTTAAAAAAAAAAAGATTGTTAAAAAAAGAATAGCTTCTTAGTTTCTCATTTGAGGACTCAGATGGAGAGTACCACCACTGGGTGAAATGTAGGGAAGAAAAAGGTCTAGTTCATTGAGGTGAGTATAGAGACAGAACTGAGGATTAATGTAAAATGTTCAATCTGTTTTCTGAATCTCAATTGAAAGAACTATTCCAACACTACAAGGTTATCCATGAACTCACTGTTATAAAATAACATGGAAAAAAAAACAGGCAAATTCAGGTATGAACTTAAGTATATATATTGACTTTAAATATTTCAATGGAAAATAAAACTTTAAAAAATTACTTGACCTCTTTTACCTATTTCACTTTTCAAGAATTGTGGGGAACATGGGAATTTTGATTAATTTGAGAACTTTTAGGCCTAGTCTACATATGTACAGTATAAGAAACTTTTAAAAATGCTAAGGCTAAAGCTAAAATCAAACTCCGGGATTTGTTAAGTTTTTCTTGATGATTTGAAAATGTCTAAATGAATGAGCATCTGATCCCTTCAGGAAGCCTGATGATAACACAGGAGAATTATTCACTCAGAACGAAAGCTCCAGAATGCGTTAGGAGCAGTTGGAAGCAGATACAATTACATCAGGTGAAGTTCTTTCATGACTGCTGGAGTTGCTCCGAGGTGAAAGAGAAACGCAGAAACTTGGGACTCCAGATGGCAGGAGATCTATTTTTAGGCCAACAGAAACTTATATTTGGTTGGGGCACTTAATAGAATGAGTAGCAGAAATGTGTTGAAAACGTAATTTATACCTGCATTTGAGAGTTCAGCATGGAGCAGATGGGAGCAGGTGCCATGGAAACAGTGTAGGTCAGCCAGCAAGTAGAAAAAAAAGGGAAAAGAGCAAATATTTTAGTGACAAGTTACTCTGAAATTTTGGTTTTTCCTAATCCTTGCTGAGATACTTACAAGTAAAAAAAAAGTGGAAGTAACCAGTATATAGGAAATTTCATTCTATGCTGGAAAAAAAAAATTCGAAGGTAAGCCAATTATTTAGAACTTAAGACTCACCTTCCCAAGGGAAAAAAATTTTTTTAAGTTATAATGGTGGTTAGATTTTCAGGCTAGTCAACAAAAAGCTCCTTTAATAACTGCTGATCTATTTTACTGTGAGTCTGAAGTTAGGTTCCTGGAAGCAAGAGATCCTGGAGAAGATGAGGAAGAGGAAGAAAAGAGAAAAAAGGGAAGTCCTTTTGCTTTTCCAAGTGCATTTTTTTTTAATGGAAAAACTGAGAAACATCTTTCTCCAGGGCCACTCTCTATAGCCCATAGTAATAGCTCAAACATCCGCAAGACTGTGTGGCTCCCACTCAAGTCTGCTTTTCTCACCTGCTCCACCGGGTTTAGGCATCTCCTCTCTCTGTGCCTGTCAAGTCCCTTTCTCCCCAACAAGAGACAGAGCTGAGGCCCATCCAGGCATCATGACAGCTGAGAGCACATGGGATGTGAAATGAGAAGATCTGGGTTTAGCTATTGGCTATAGTCATATGAAATTTAGAACTGGGGTGCCATCTCAAACTCTCTGCTTCTGCTTACACATTAAAAACAAAGCTGTGACTAATCTAACACCACAGATTAGGGTGAGAACTTACTGGAAAACAAAAACAATGTAAAAGTGAATTGCAAGGTGGAAACTGTAGGGCGCAAAAATTGTTAGTGTTGTTATCAAATTTTATATTAAGAAAAACAGTTGATTGAACTAAATTATCTAAATGTGTGAATTTCTAAAGAGCCGACTCTAAAGGCTACAAGGTGTGGATTGGTTTGATTTGTTAAAAAAAATTTTTAACCAGAATAAATATCTAGTTAATGAAATTTTAGGAAAAAAATTAACTGAAGTGAAAAAAGAAGTTAGAGGAGAAGGTATTTTTAGCTACCGAGATCCTGCCAGGAAGTATACCACTGTGGTTACTGAATTTCCCTCTGCATAAAATTGGACTGATGGTACCTGCTTCTTGCCTACCTGCCAACATTTTGAGGCAAAGTTTGTACGTGTGTGTGAAAATACTTGGCACCCTTAATAGTAACTGTGCTGTGTATGTTATTGTTACTATTCAAGTTCATTTACCATCAAAGTTAAAATCAGATGTCCGAAAAAATCAGATTAGATACAATATATTTTACTACTCTGTAATATTAAAATTTACATTTTCAAGGTGATAGTACGCATCATTGCAAAGTGTTTCTGATGGTTTACTGCTTACTTGTATGACTTAGCACTTTAACCAGGGGATAGGGTTGTCATCAAGCTGGGTAAGTAAGAGTTATGCTTCTGCTAAGTAGGGCATTTCAATTCCTGTCCCACAGAACCATGGGCACTTTATTTCCATTCTTCCTGTACTCCTTTCTTCATCTTAAGAAAGAAAGAGATAGAAAAATGATGCTATACTTAGGAAAACCTGGTCTCTTGTAGGAAAACAGAAAATCCAAACTAGCTTGCAAGGTAACAGAACCAAAAACTGAAGGGAAAAGAGAGAGTGATTTTCCAAGATCACTAGAAGTCTGTTTTAAAGCTAAGTTGCAACAGGAAGGAAGCTGCGATTTCAAATAGGGCTTTAAAGTTAAGGATCCAATCCAAACTGTATTACTGCGAAGATCCTATTGTGATGGTAATGACATGGTACGTGGGAAGTGGTGGTTTTACTTGGAATGGAGAAAGAAAGAAACTTGCCATGATTGATGTACCATATGAGGGTCAAACCACAAAATCACTAACTTGCTGACTGTCCAACTAAGTGAAATTGGGTTGCTTATTTTCCTAAGAATTCCAAGTTTTGTACATATGTCTGTGCTTGTGGGACTACTTCATAAATTGAATGCAGTTTCTTTGCAGGGGAGGGGTGTTATAATTAACATTAGAGTCACTTTCTATGGGTTTATGAGGGGTCCCTAATCCAAATCAGAATTGTCCACTCACCAGCGCAACGGAAGACCACCCAAGTGGTCTTCCGTGGTCTGTGTTAAGTTTCCTACGTTTTATAGCAACAGGCTATTGAAGGTAGCTAATGGGAGATTATGTGTCAGCAATCCAAGTGTTTCACAATTTGGCTTGGGATCCAAAAGAAATAAATTCGAGGTTCCATTATTTTCAGAGCATTTATAAGACATTACTAGAACCATTAAGGGGATTAAGTATCTTTTTGATATTTCATATTCATTTTAACCTTTCCAAGCAGATTAAAGTGTATGGACACATTTGAAGGTGAGCCATAGCAGTAGCAAGTGCTTCTGAAGGATGCTCCTGGACATCCTTTCTGAGTGAAACAGGGGAGACTGGTGGCTGAATAAAGAAGGGGTCAGCATTTTTCTAAAGAACCATCACCACCAGGCTTGTAGCGCTCACTAAAGAGAGAAATGTAAACTCGGGCTTCTCAATCCAAGATGACTGAATTTTACCAGATAGGTTAACGTTCTGGTAAAATGAAAGAGCCTTCAAAGAAAAAAATAAATAAATCAAGATTGCATTTTACTTTCTGGGGAAAACGGCTAGGCTTCGACTGAAAAAAAAATTACTAAATATAAAATAACTCATCTTTCCAAAAGAGGGACTTAAAATCAGATCTGAGACTCTTTTAACTTTTTCCAGAATTCTTAGGAATCCACTTTTCATCAGCTCCAAAAGAACAGTTCTTTGAGAATACACTGCTGTAGACTTTTCTGAAACACAATAACCATTTCTTTCAAAATAATTTAAGACAGTTAGGCACCAATATAATGAATTATAATGGAATAAAAAGTAAGAAGTCTTTGAAAATCTAATATGTCTTTAATTGATTTTAATTTCTTTAGAGGCATGAAATAACAGTTAATAGAGAACTTGCTATTTAGTATTTAATGAAACAAAGCGATCATCTTGAACTTTTCAATTTCCTGTTAATACGTTTTGAATTTTGAAAAGCTTGAAAAATGCTTAATAGCTTAGATCATCTTTTCTCTACGAGGTTCCTCTTCTGAATCACAGAATACAGAAACTGAATGTAGTGACAATTTCCTCGATTCTGTCAAGGATGGTACATACTAATATTGTTTTTCATCTTCGGAGAAAAGTTAATTCATTACATACAATGCATAACTTATAGTTCTTAATGCTTAATCTTCTCCTGGGGTTATATTTTAACTGGCTTCTTATTGGGGTCTTCCGTGGCACTATTTCATTTTTTAAATTAATGAATTAATTTATTATTTTTTTATTGAGGCATAAGTCACATACAACACTAGGTTAGTTTCAGGTGTACACCATAATAATTCAATATTTGTATATATTGTGAAAAGATCACCACAATAAATCTAGCTAACGTCCATCACCATACATAGTTAAAGAATTTTTTTTTTTCTTGTGATGAGAATTTTTAAGCTCTACTCTCTTGGCAACTTTCAAATATACAGTACAGTACTATTAACTCTAGTTGCCAAGCTGTACACCCATGGCACTATTTTAAGTGCAACATGCCATCATGATACATTGAGGGTCCATTTTTATTTAATATGTTCTTCTCCTCTCTGCCTTTTTGTAGTAAAACACTTAAGGTCCACTTGTAAAACCCATGTCAGGGGAAAGAAGTAATGTGTTGGGAGAACTTTAGTCATTGTACCCTCCCACCTCTCCCACCTCCAGTGATCTCTTTAGCTCTCTTCCGCCTTCCTGAAAATTTTAAAAATATTAAAAGAGTCGTCATATGAACAATTTGGGGGGTCAACCTCATGTAAGGTTTCTGTGGTCCACAGGTCAACGCCATGATCAGATACTTTAAACCAAAGCAATGGGCTTTGCCAAGTTGCCAGAAACTTAGGTCCTGTCCTTCCTGTAATCGGTAAACTATAAGAACAAATGGCTCATTAGTCACTGGTTTCCTGACACTGTAGAACTGTCAGCTCGGTAACAAATACTTCATTGTTGTCTATAATTCTAAAATATTAATGGTCAGTTAATGACAAGAGAAAAATTCTATACTACTGACAGGTTACATTCCAATGAAACCTGGCTTGGCCCATGAATATTTGAGTGTTAGAGTTCTTTTTTTGAGAAGAAAGCTAAGGAAAATGTAACCTGCAATATGTATAACAAGAAGTCTATTGACACTTGAACCTGCGATTCGATAAAATATATTTGCTCAAGAACCAAACTGTGAAGAGGGAAAAACTGAAGAGGGATAAATGAAGGATAAAGGAGATAGTGTTTAAATTACAGGAATATTTTCAATTAAAATCCTATTATGAATAGGTTTGTCCACAGATGAACAAAACTGTTTTCTATATAGTTGGCTTGAGGGCTATACATTACAAAAGAAAGTATTTTAAAAAATTCTAACTTGGCATCAATTTCTTACAACCCTGGGCTGCAGACAAGATGGAGCAAAGCTAGAGAGAGAGAAGACAGACAGAGAGACAGACAGAGGTAGAAAACAATTCCCTGTGTTAAATCTGAAATAAGAGAAAGGCTATGAATCACACTTTTAAAATATCTAAGGAAATTGTTTCGAGAAAGTGTGGGTCCTCCTTGGAAAATTAACCTCCAGGGTCAAGTTGAAAAGAATCAGCCAAGAAACCAACAGGTTAGACCAAAATCCCATCCCCACTTCCATGCTGACTGTAATGGAATAGGCTTGTGGATTTTCCAATACAATGGATTTCATACCCTTTCTTGTAATCATTAAAGAAGAAATCTCAGAAGGCTTGGAGGGTTGGTTCACCTGAGTTTATTGAAAGATTGAGTCCTTCACAAAATTACAAAGCCTTCTCTTCCAGTCAGATTAAATAATAAGGAACCGAAAATACGCATTCTCGCAAGTAAAATTCTCTCTATCACAAACGCAGAAATGTTACTACACCATGAAAAGAGTTAAAGGAAAGACTCCCTAACTCCAGATGACCTATGAATATTTGTATACCAAGAGCTTCAGTTATGAAGATGTGGTACTGTCCTATGAATGTAGTTCTATATCTGTGAGGGAATAAGATACCTGCTAAGTTCCACTCAGGGATCCAAGAAATGTTTGTGTAATTGGACTTTCTACTCTGCCAAAATGATAGAAACATGAGGAGAAAAGTGTGGGGGTCTCTAGACAAACAACTTGACTTGCTATGACCCAATGTAAATAACTCACTCTTTCTGATGGAGAACCAGCCAGGCTCAGAAAAAGCTGTGAATGACTTCATGTCACCGGGAAGTCAAAAAAGAAAAGGTGTAAAGAAGGCAGTGAAAGGAGAGAGATTTTTCAAGATGCAAGCAAATGATAGGATGATCATCATGTACACACTACTTCAAATGCACTCTCATTTTACACAGAAATATATAATTGAAAACTTAAGTAGAGGTGAATTTAAAAATCAGCCCCATAAGCTTGTTTTACATCTCATTTCATTTAAAAGAAAGGCAAAACCAAAACAAAGTAAAACAAACAAACAAAAACATCTAATTGGCTAAGACTCTACATCAGATGTTACCTCAAGGTCATTGTTATCTGCAATTCACAGGAATTTGGCAAATGCATTTATAACTTCAGAAAACATATAGAAATAATATTTTTAATTATGAATTGGTGCTATGAAAAACAGATGACTGACTCTACCTAAAGTATGACTCTCAGACAAGACAAAACTAACAGAGTTTATCAATACTAAACTGACACTAAGTAAAATGTTAAAGGGTCTTCTCTAAGTGGAAAAGAAAAGGCTATAACAAGTAAGTATCTATAGGAAAGGAAAAATCCCACTAGTAAACGCAAATATATAATAAAGGCTGATGATCAACCACTTAAATAAGCTAGTATGAAGATTTAAAAACTTGTAACTCAAGTATAAATACAATAATCGGTAAAAGGATACAAATGAAGATGTAAAATATGACATCAAAAACACGAAGTGTGGGGGAAGGGAGTAAAAAATGTAGATATTTTGGAATGTGTTTGAATTAAAGAACTACCTGTTTAAAACAAATAGATATGTTATAGGCCGACATATATGAACCCCATGGTAACCACAATCAGAAACCTGCAATAAATATACAAAAACAAGAAAGAAAGGAACACAGGCATACTACTAAAGAAAATCATCAAACTGCAAGGGAAGAAACTAAAAGAAGAAGAAAGTAACATGGAAAACCTACAAAAACAACAGGAAAAGAAGTAATAAAATGGCAATAAGTACATACCTATCAATAATTACTTTAAATGCTCCAATCAAAAGAAATAAGGTGGCTGATTGAATATTAAAACAAGAACCATCTATATGCTGCCTATAAGAGAATCACTTCAGAACTGAAGACACACACAGATTGAAAGCAAGGGCATGGACAAAGATATTTCATGCAAATGGAAATGACAAGAAAGCTAGGGTAGCAATACTCATATCAGACAAAATAGACTTTTAAAAAAGTCTATAACAAAAGACAAAGAAGATCATTATATAATGATAAAGGAATCAATATAAGAAGAGGATATTATACTCATTAACATGTATGCACCCAATACAGGAGCACCTAAATATATAAAGCAAATATTAACACACATAAAGGGAGAAATTGACAAAAATAGCATAATCGTAGGGGACTTTAACACCCCCCTTACATCAATGGACAGAAAATCCAGACAGAAAATCAATAAGGCAACAATGGTCTTAAAAAACACAATAGACCAGCTGGACTTAACAAATATCTATAGGACATTCCATCCAAAAATAGCAGAATACAAATTTTTTTCAAGTGAACTTGGAACAATCTCCAGGATAGATCACATGCTAGGCCATAAAACAAGTCTCAACAAATTTAAGAAGATAGAAATTATATCTAGAATTTTTTCTGACCACAGTGGTATGAAACTAGAAATCAATCATAGGAAGAAGAATGGGAAATGCATGAATACTTGGAGACTAAACAACATGCTATGAAAAAATAAGAAATCAAAGAGGAGATCAGAAAATACCTTCAGACAAATGAAAATGGAAACACAACCTTCCAAAATCTATGGGACATAGCAAATGCAGTTCTAAAATGGAAATTTATAGCAATACAGGACTACATCAAGAAACAAGAACAATCTCAAATAAACAACCTAACCTACCAACCAAAGGAATTAGAAAAAGAAGAATAAACAAAGCCTAAAGTCAGCAGAATTAAGGAAATAATAAAGACTGGCAAGGAAATAAATAAAATAGAAACAAAAAAATAGAAAAGATCAAGGAAACTAAGGGCTAGTTCTTTGAAAATATAAACAAAACTGATAAAACTTTAGCCAGGCTCATCAAGAAGAAAAGAGAGAGAACCCCAATAAACAAAATGAGAAATGAAAGAGGAGAAATAACAACTGATACCACAGAGATACAAAAAAATCATGAAAGAATACACAAAAAGTTATATACCAACAAGTTGGACAATCTAGAAGATACGGATAAATTTCTGGAAACAACCTTTCAAGACTGATTCAGGAGGAAACAGATAATCTGAACAGACCTATCACTAGTAGTAACATTTAATTTGTAATTAAAAATAACTCCTAGCAAACAAAGTCCAGGACCAGACGGCTTAACAGGGAAATTCTACCAAACATATAAAGAAGAGCTAATACCTGTCCTTCTCAAACTATTCAAATAAATTGAAGAGGATGGAACACTCTCAAATTCATTCTATGAGTCTACCATTACCCTGATACCAAAACCAAAAACTCTACAAAAAAAAGAAAATTACAGGTCAATATCTTTGATGAATATAGATGCAAAAGTCCTCAACAAAATATTAGCAAATCAAATTCAAGAATATATAAAAAGGATCATACACCATGATTAAGTGAGATTCATTTCAGAGATACAAGGATGGTTCAATACTCACAATCAATCAATGTGATACACCGCATTAATGAAAGGAAAGATAAAAATCACATGATCATCTCAAGAGACAAAGAAAAAGCATTTGACAAAATTCAACATCCACTGTAATAAAAACTCTCATCAAAGTTGGTATAGAGGGGACTTAACATAATAAAGGTCATTTATGACAAATCCACAGCTAACATCGTCAGTGGTGAAAAGCTGAAAGCTCTTCCTCTAAAATCAGAAACAAGAGGATTCCCACTATCTTTGACAACTTTAAATGGAGTATAAATAACCGATAAAAATATTGAATGTTATACACCTGAAACTAATATTGTAAATCAACTATACCTCATTTTAAAATAAATGAATAAATAAATAAGAAAATATTGCTTGAAAAAATAAAAATAAAGAGGATGACTAATTTCTACAGTTTATCATGTATATTCATACTCCAGCTTTAATTAAAGTGGATTTGTATAAGAAACAGTTTTAGAATTAGAGGCACAGAACTGAAAGGGACTTTGAAGATTATGAAATAACTAAACTTAGCTCTTATGATTTCTTTTCTCACAAAGGCCACTTTGAAGGGATTAATATTTTACGTAGCACATGTGCTCAATTTATGAAAATTATCTGTGCAAAGTGTTAATTTATAGATTTCCTTATCCATCACTGCAAAAACCAAGTTATTCAAAAATAGGTTAACTGTGCCCAACAGAAGGCAGACATTTGTTCTTTAACCTTCAATTTACTGAGAATCTTGAGATTGATCAAATGGGTACAACCAAGAACTGATGATTTTTATTTCCTTTTCATTGGGAGAACCTAGAATACGGCTGGAAGCCTGAAATTGTAACAGAAACAATGGGGAATGTTCAAAAAAAATATTCCTAAAAATTAGCAATTTTGATGATGGAGTCCAGATTGTGGGTATATTAATAGACAAAATGTACATATAGAATAATAATGTAAACATTTTCTTTGCACATTCTTATAGTCATTCAAAGAATCCTTAATACTTCTGTTTTTTAAGGAAAAATTAAAATATAATTAGTTGTTATGTGGTGCAAGAGTCTAATACTTTATAACAATTTGTTTAAAATGATGAAATGTTTCACCGCAAATTATTAACAGTAACCCCCAAAATGTGAATGAATAAGCAAGATTTTTTCTTGCCTAACTTTATTCAAAAGCTTTACAACTTAAAGCTCAAGAATTAAACATCTGGAGTCTGATATATTTTTTAAATGAAGAGTTTAGTATTCCATTCCTGTCTATGGCAGAGTAGTTTGCATCAGACACCAGTCCTCCTGCTGAGGACAACTAGAATAACTGGATGAAATATTTAAAAATACATGAAGCATCATAGAGCTTTCAAGGCAAGACAACTTGAGGGAGCAAGGGACACATGGGGAAGTGAGCCCAATAGTCAAGTTTGCTTTCCCCTGGAGGCATTTGCTGATTCTCCAGTGACAGGCTAAGAGATAGAAAAGTACAGTGGGAGCATTCAGAGCCTCATTAGTATGGGAAGTCAGAATTGGAGTTCAGGGCCCAACAAAGAGTAGGCATTCTGGTGATTTTCCCAGGCCTTTTGTTTCAGACACAATAGTAGTAAGGAGTAACTTAAAGAAAAGGGCACATGGTGAATTCACCAAAATAGACCACATGCCGGACCATAAAACAAGGCTCAATGAATTTCAAAGAATCAATATCACATGGAGTGTGTTCTCTGTCCACAATCAGAAATCAGTAACAATAAAATAACTAAAGAAAACTAAAATATTGGAAATTAAACAGTTCTAAATAATCCATGAGAAAAATAATATGATAAATTATAAAATATTTTGAACTGAAGGATAATGAAAATATAGCATATCAACATTTGCTTTTTTATTGCTTTACATGTTTATATTAGAAAAGAAGTCTAAAATCGATGACCTAAGGTTTCACTTTAAAAAACTAGAAAAGAAGATCAAAGTAAAGCCAAAAGAAATAGAAGGGGATAGCAATAAAGATAAGAAATAGAAAACAGAACTAGAATATCCAGAGCAATCTTAAAAAGAACAAAGTTGGAGGAATTTATACTATTTGGTTTCAAGATTTATTATAAAACTATATTAATCAAGATGCAGTCACACTGATATAATGGTTGACAAATTCAACAAGCAGCAGACTAGACAGCTGGGAAAAATAACCACTTAAATGGTCACTTGATTTTTGACAATGACAGCAAGGCAATTTGATGGGGGAAAGGAAAGTCTTCAACAAATGGTATGAGAATAAGTGGATATGCATTCCTACCTCATATCACACACATAAATAATTTAAGATGGATCACAGACCTAAACACAAAATCTAAAACCATATGCTTTTTAAGGGAAAATATAAGCAAATATTTGGTCACTTAGAGATAGGCAGATATTTCTTTTCTTTCTTTTTTATTGAAGTATAGTTGATTTACAATGTTGTGTTGGTTTCAGATGTACAGCACAGTGATTCAGTTATATATATATATATACATATATATGTGTGTGTATATATATATATATATGCATATATATATACTTCAGATTCTATCCCTTATAGGTTATTACCAAATATTGAGTATAGTTCCCTGTGCTATACAGTAGGTCTTTGTCGGTTACCTATTTCACATATAGTAGTATGTATATGTTAATCCCAAACTCCTCATTTATCCCTCCCTCCCTTTCCCCTTTGGTAACCGTAAGTTTGTTTTCTATGTCTATAGGTCTATTTTTGTTTTGTAAGTAAATTCATTTGTATCTTTTTTTAGATTCCACATATAAGCAATGTCATATGATATTTGTGTTTTTCTTCTGGCTTACTTCACTTAGTATGATAATCTCTAGGTCCAACCATGTTGCTGCAAATGGCATTACTTCATACTTTTTTATGGCTGAGTAATAGTCCATTATGTATATAGATATATATACCACATCTTCTTTATCCATTCATCTGTCAGTGGAGATTTAGGTTGCTTCCATGTCTTGGCTTTTGTAAATAGAGCTGCAATGAACACTGGGGTGCCTGTATCTTTTCGAATTATACTTTTCTCTGGATTTAAGGAAGACATTTCTTAGATGGGTCACAGAAAACAAAATCCACAAAAAAAATGATAAAATACGTTTCATCAAAATTAAAATAGTTTGTTATCAAAAGATACCATAAAAAATGAATAAGCAAGCCATGGAGTGGAGAAAATACCTGCAGGTTATATACAAGACAATGGACTGGCATCCAGGATTATATAAAGAATTCTGATAGGGCTTCCCTGGTGGCGCAGTGGTTGAGAGTCCGCCTGCCGATGCAGGGGACACGGGGTTCATGCCCCGGTCCAGGAAGATCCCACATGCTGCGGAGTGGCTCGGCCCATGAGCCATGGCCACTGAGCCTGCGCATCTGGAGCCTGTGCTCTGCAACGGGAGAGGCCACAACAGTGACAGGCCCACGTACCACCAAAAAAAAAAAAAAAAAAAAGAATTCTGATTACCCAATAATAAAAAGACAAATACCCCTATCAAAAATATGGGCAATGATTTAAACATACATTTAACAAAAGAACATAAATAGCCAATAAGCAAAAGTGTTCAACGATATTTGTTATCAAGGAAAAGCAAATTAAAACAATAAGATACTACAACATATCTACAAGAATGGCTAAAAAGAAGTAATAATAAAAAATGATGACAACACTAAACATTGGTGAGTCTGTAGAGTGGCTGGAACTCTCAAACATTGTTGGTGGGGATGTACAATGGTCAACAATTTTTGAAAAATAGTGACATATTTTTATTAAAGTAAACATACATAATTCCACTCCTAGGTATTTTGCTCAAGAACAATGAAAATATATGTTTATAAAAAAGACTCGTATGAGAATTTTCACAGCAGCTATATTTATCATAACCAAAAACTAGAAACAACTCAGGTGTCCATCGATAGGAGAATGGATAAACAGACTGTGATACAGTCATACAATGAAATGTTACTGAGAAATAAAAAAGAAAGAAGTACACAAAAAACATGGATGAGTCTCAAAAACAGTATGCTGAGTGAAAGGAGCCTTAGACGAAAAGGTATAAAATACTAGAACAGACAAAACAAATCTATGGTGGAAAAATCAGAACAGTGGTTGACTCTGAGAGGGTAGGGATAGGGGTTGACTGAGAAGCATGAGGGAACATTCTTTGGAAAACACCGGTGTATGTATTTGTCAAAACTCAGTGAATTTACACTTAATATTTAGCATTTTATTGTATAAATATTATATCAAAAGAAAAAATAAATAAAAACCAAAGAACTTTATTTAATTAAAAAAATCTAAATATTTATTTATTTTTGTTTGTTTGTGGTACACGGGCCTCTCACCGCTGCGGCCCCTCCCACCGCGGAGCACAGGCTCCGGAGGCGCAGGCGCAGCGGCCACGGCCCACGGACCCAGCCGCTCCGCGGCATGTGGGATCTTCCCGGACCGGGGCACGAACCCGTGTCCCCTGCATCGGCAGGCGGACTCTCAACCACTGCGCCACCAGGGAAGCCCAAAAATCTAAATATTTAGAGAAAAGTATATTAATGTGTGTAATTCACTTTTAAACGCACCAAAGAAATCCCATGGATTAGTGAAATGATGAGGATGCAGATCGATGGATATGTGATATTAATAAAGCAAGTGTAGTAAAATACTCATATTAGAATCTACATGGCATGTATACAAGTTTGCACTACAAAATTCTTTCAGCTTTGCTGGATATGTGAAAAAATATAACAAAACATTGGAAAAAATGAAGGCAAAATAAAGTCATTTTCTCACACACACACACACACACACACACACACACACACATATACACAAGACAATTTACCACCAATAGATTTCACTAAATAAATTAGTAGGGGAAATTCTGAGACAGAAAGAAAATGATCCAGGTTGGAAGCATGGAAATTTAGGAAGGAAAGAGTGTAACAGAACAGGTCAATATTTGGATAAACCTAGACTATCACTGACTGAGAAAACGATATACGTGAAATTAATACATGAAACAACAGTGTTCAAGGCAGAACTGGAGTGAGTGGATTTAAAATGTTCTAAGATTCTTTCATATATTTGGTAACAGCACCAATTTATATTGGACTAAGTCAAAGTTACATTTCATCACATCTAGGGTAAACACTGTATTAGTTTCCTAGGACTGCCATAACAAATTACCACAAACTGGGTGTCTTAAAGCAGCAGAAATTTATTCTCTCACAATTTTGGAAGTTAGGAGACCAAAATAAGGTAGTGGTTGAGCCATGGTCCCTTTGAAATCTCCAGGGAAGAATCCTTCCCCATCTCTTCCAGCTTCTGGTGGCTCCTGACAATCCTTGATGTCTCTCAGCTTGTGGCGGCACTACTCTAATCTCTGCCTGCATTGTCACATGGAGTTCTTCCCTTGTGTCTCTTTGTGTGTCTTCTCTTCTTATAAGGACAGCAACCACTGGATTTAGGGCCCACCATGATCCAGTATGACCTCATGTTAACTAATTACCTCTGCAAAGACACTATTTTCAAATAAGGCCAAATTCTGAGGTTCTGCATGGACATGAATTTTGGGGAAACAGTTACCAACCCACTTCAAGCACTAAACGAAAAGGAAAATATGTAACGAGCTAATAAAGAGGGAAATGTAAAATATAAAATACTTGTTAACCCAATAGAAGTAAAGAGAAGAGATTAAAAGAACTATCAGCAAATGGATAAATAGGAAATAGGAAGATAGGGGATTTAAATGTCAAATATCAGTAATTATAGCAAATGGAAATTGACTAAACATTCCCATTTGAAACAAAGATTTTCAGACTAGGGGAAAATCTCAATTACATGTAGAGTTAAATTATCTGAAACAACTGCATTAAGGGCAGAACTGTTGTCAGTGGAGTTACATAAAATATAAGAATACAGAATGTAAAATAAATAAATAAATAATAAAATTTTTAAAATTAAAAAAAAGAATACAGAATGTTTGAGAGTAAAAGGATAAACAAAATACTATGTAAACACTAATCAGAAGAATGCTAATATTGCTACACTAATATCAGACAAAGTAGCCTTTAAGACAAGAAGCATTATTAGAGATAGAGATATATTTCATAATAATGAAAGGATCAAGTCACCAAGAGGATAAAAAACATTCTAAACGTACAGGCATAAAATAACATAACCTCAAACATGTAAAGTAAAATTTAAAGAAATTTTAGGACTGATACAGAAATTAACAATCTATACATCTCAGTAACTGATGAAAAAAAGACAAGAAAATAAGTAAAGATATAGAAGATCTGAAGAACACAATTAACTAACTTGAACAAACTGACACTTATAGAACAGTGCAACCAATGGTTGCAGTATACTTATTCTTTTCAGGACCACTTGGAACATTCACCAAAATTGCAGGGTCATAGCAGTGATCAAAAGATTTCAAAGTACTGAACTCATCTATGAAATGTACTCTGAATACAGTGAAATTAAATGAGAAGCCAATATAAAACGATAACTAGAAAATCTCTAATATTTAGAAATTGAACAACAGAGTTATAAATAATTTGTGACTCAAAAAGGCAATCTAAGTAGAAGGTAAGTAATATTTCAAAATGAAGTGAATGATAATGCAGCCATGACATAAAATTTGTGGAATACAGGTAAAGTGTACTTAGAAGGAAATGTAAACTTTATTTATTGGCATGTATTAGTCATTTAGAAAAAGTGAAATCAATAAAGAAGTAAGAAGAAAGAGAGGAAGAAAGAACAGAAGAAAGAAGCAGAAAGTAATAAACTGGAAAACAAAACATTCAATAGAGAAGAGTACCAAAAGGCTAGTAAATTAATAACATTTATAAAGCTTCGGCAAGATCGAGAATAAAAGAGAAAATACAAATTACCCATGTCAGAGATAATATAAAGAGAAACATTACTAGATCCTACTGACATTACAAAAATAAAAAGAGGATATTACTTTTTTGCCAATAAATTTGAAAAGTTAAAAAATGGACAAATTCCTAGAAAAACACAACTGTGAAATTGTCACAAAAAGAAATAGAAAATCTGTATAATTCTATATCTATTAAAGAAATTGAATCTGTAATTTAAAACTTTCCTACAAAGAAACTGAAGGTCCAGATGGCATCACAAGTGAATTTATCCAAATTTTACAAAAACAGGAAATAGAAAAAGAGAGAACACTTCCAATTCATTTTATAAGGCCAGCATAACCTTGATACAAAAACCTGAAAGGATATTTATGAGAGAGGAAATTGCAGGCCAATGTCTATCAGGAATACAGTTGCAAAATCTCACTAAAAATATTAGTAAAGTGAACCTTGCTATACATAAAAAGGGAACTAGGTCATGACTCAGAAGTTTTATTCCAGCAATATGATGTTCATTGAACACATAGTCAATTGATGTACTTATCACATTCAGAATATAAAGAAAAAAAATCATATCATCTCAGTAAGTGGATCAGATTTAATAACGATTCATGATTTAGCTGAAAAAAATTTCTTAGCAAACTAGAAACAGAAGAGAACTACTGTAATTGATTTTTAAAAAATCTACAAAAGGGCTTCCCTGGTGGCGCAGTGGTTGAGAGTACGCCTGCCAATACAGGGGACATGGGTTCGTGCCCCGGTCCGGGAAGATCCCACATGCCGCGGAGCAGCTAGGCCCATGAGCCATGGCCGCTGAGCCTGCGCGTCCGGAGCCTGTGCTCCGCAACGGGAGAGGCCACAACAGTGAGAAGCCCACGTACCGCATAAAAAAAAAAAAAAAAAAAACTACAAAAACCCTACAGCAAATATTAAACTTAATGGTAAACTATTCAAATCCCCGCCCCTCACCATCCCAGAGATCAAGAGTGGAACAAGGATAGTCCCATCACTCCTGTTCAACATTTTTCTAAATATCCTAGTTAATGCAAGAAAGAAAGACAAAGAAATAAAAGGTATAAAAATCGGAAAGAAATAAAACTATTATTTGTAGACAACTTGAATATAGAAAATCTAGATAAACTATTTTATTTAGTAAGCAAATACTACAACCTTGCTGGACACAAGATTCAAAAATTAATAATATTTTAAAATAAACCGTTCCTAAATAAACAATTAGAAAATGCAATTTGAAGACAAAATTAACACTCACCTGGCATCTCTACACATCAAATATTAGGAATAAATTTAACAAAAGATATGAAGAACCTCCATATAGTAAAGTGTAAAACATTATTGAGAGATAGAAAAATAATACCTAAATAAGTGGAATAAATGTACTCTGCATGAATCAGAAGAGCTATTATTTCACAGATGCAGACTGCTCCCAAATTAATCTATAGATTCAATGCAATCCTAATCAAAATCTCAGAAGACTTTTCTTTCAATGAAAATTGATAAATTAATTATAATGTTTATGTGGAAATGTGGTAAAGTGGCAAATATTGGACCAAGATTAGACCAGATATTCTAGAAGAAGAATAAAGTCAAAGGATTTACACTAACACATATTCAAAATTAATATAAAGGAATAATAATTAAAAGTGTGGTACTGGTGCAAAATTAGACAAATAGACCGATGGAACAGAATAGAGAATCTAGGACCCCCACCCATATGTGGATACCTGATTTATGGTAAAGATGGCATTTCAGAGTGAAAGAACAGTCTTTTCAATAAATGATACTTGGTCAATTGGACTTCCAAATAGAAAAACAAATGATTCTTGATCACTACCTCCTACCATAAACAAAGAAATCAATTACAATTAGAGTGCTCATCCAAATGTGAAAGGTGAAACAATGCAGCTTCTAGAAAATAACACAGATTATTTTATAATCTCAGGAAAGCAAAGATTTTAAAACTAGAACGTAAAAAGAAGTACATAAAAGAAAAGATTAATAAGTTGGACTGTAAAAACTACTATTAATAAGAACTACTATTTATCAAAATACACTTAGAATGAAGAGGCAAATGGCTAGAGAATATCTGTAATGTGTATATAAAATAACAGACATATCTAGTATATACTGAAGAACTATAAATCAATAAGAATGTATGGATAACCCAATTTTACAACTGCATTGAGTAATGACCAACACTGATTTATTTTTTTTTAAAGCACTAAGGAGGAATAGGAATAGTCTCTTCACAGAAAAGGATATCTAGTTTGCCAATAAATATAGGAAAAAGTGTTCAACCTCAAACATAAGAGAAATGAAAACAAAACTATGATAAGATGCTAGTACGTCCCCAACAGAATGACTAAAATTTAAAAACTTAACAATCCAAAATGTTGAGGAGGATGAAGCAACTAGAATTCCCATAAACTGCTATGTGGAGTATAAACTGTTGCAACCACTTGGAAAATTGAAAGTACCTACTAATGTTAAATATGTACATAACCCAGCAATCCCATCTATAGATATGTACCCAACAGAAATGCCTTAAACATGCACCAAAAAATCATGCAGAAGAATGTTCTTGACAGAACTATTCATAACAGCTGAAAGCTAGAAAAAAAATGAACTGTCCATGAAAAAAACAGAATGGGTAAATAAATTGTGGGATTATATAATCAAATACTTGATAACAATGAAAACCAATAACTTACCACTACACCTAACAACATGCATGAATTTCCCAAACATAATGTTGAATAGAAATGTCAGATACAAAAGGCTACATGATGAATGATTCCATTTATATAAATGTCTAAAAGAGGAAGCACTAATCTATGGTGTTAGAAGTAAAGATAATGGTTATTTGAGGGAGAAGAGGTTACAGTGACTGAAGGGGTTTTTAAGGATGATGATGTTCTAGTTTTTGCTCTGGGTGGTGCTTACTCAGCTATGATCACTGTGAAAATACACAAGCTGCACACAAATGAGTTGCACACGACTCAAGCTGCACACAGATGAGTTGTATATATTTCTGAATCTATTTCGTACTGCAATAAGAAGTTTACTTAAAAAATAAAAATTAAATCCATAAATAATGCATTTTTGAAATACTTTTCTGTCACTTTCCCAAGTCATTAAACTGCTTGGATATAAGTAGACTTGTTTCTTTTTTTTTTCTTTTATTTATTTTAAAATTACCTTCAGTCTTAAAGCAAATATATTCCTTGAAATTTGAAAATGAAAGTTGTAAATTGATACAGCCACTATGGAGAACAGTACAGAGGTTCCTTAAAAAACTAAAAATAGAATTACCATATGACCCAGCAATCCCACTCCTGGGCATAGTTCAAAAGGACACATGCACCCCAATGTTCATCGCAGCACTATTTACAATAGCCAGGACATGGAAGCAACCTAAACGCCCATCGACAGACGATTAGATAAAGAAGATGTGGTACATATATACAATGGAATATTACTCAGCCATAGAAAGGAATGAAGTTGGGTCATTTGTAGAGATGTAGATTGACCTAGAGACAGTCATAGAGTGAAGTAAGTCAGAAAGAGAAAAACAAATATCGTATATTAATGCATATATGTGGAATCTAGAAAAATGGTACAGACGAACTGGTATGCAAGGCAGAAACAGAGACACAGATGTAGAGAACAAACGTATGGACACCAAGGGGGGAAAGCGGGGATGGTGGTGGTGGTGGGATGAATTGGGAGATTGGGATTGACATATATACACTAATATGTATAAAATAGATTAACTAATAAGAATGTGCTGTATAAAATAAAATAAAATTTTAAGAAAGAGTTAACTAAATTCTTAGTATAGAATGAATTCCACTACTAGTTGCTTATATATGGATCCCAAATATTCTAAGTAATATTTTATCATGGATTTTTTTCTCATTGATGTTGTTATTTTCTATGTTCTGTCACATTACAGAATAAAAGGTATTTAAAATGGAAAAAAAAAAGAAAGTTAACATCATCTGCACAGTTCTTGAGGAATCCAATTAATCCAATTAAAAATGAAATGAAAGCTTCTCATTTGGTTTCACTTTCCCATCTTGCATGAATACAACTGTCATGGTTTATTCCTTGTTAGCTATTCACTATTCTCCCTATTCTGTTTCTGCAGCCCAGTTAGACTTTTTTTTCTTCCTTCAGTTGAAGTTTAGACTTTGCCCCATCCAAACCCTATCGAATTTGCCTGAAATCCTTGAAAAAGGATGCTGGAAGGTGATGACTTTTGCTCTGGGTTTATCTGTATTTCTTTCTTAGGTGCATGGCAGACAGTCTGGTGGCGAGAAGGTTGGTTGATTTTTTAAGAAGTTTCAGATCTAGACTAGTCCACTACCAAAGACTAAATATTCCTAATTAATGTCTACAATGCATTGCATAGTAGTAAAAGAATATGTCCTGTACAATTATTCTCTAGAACTGAAATTCTCACACTTTTTGGTCTCAGAACCTCTTCACACTCTTAAAAATTATAAAGGACCCCTAGGAAGCTTTGGTTGATGTGGTTTATATCTATCAATATTTACCATGTTAGAAACTGAGAAATTTTAAATATATACACATAAATTATTTTAAAAATAGCAATACTATACTCATTATATCTCAACACATGCAACACATGTTGATGAAAAATGATTCTGTTTTTCAAAACAAAAGTGAAAAAAGTTAACATTGTTTTACATTTTCACAAATCTCTTTAGTCTGGCTCAGTAGAAGACAGTTGGACTCTCATGTCTGCTTCTGCATTCAATCTGTTGAGATGTAATATATCATGAAGTTTTTAGAAAACTCCACTGTATCCACATGAGTGATTGAGAGTGAAAAAGGCAAATAACATCATATACTGTAATGAAAATAGGTTTGTCCTCGAGGATACCCTGAAAAGGTCTTCGGGACCCCCAGGGATCCTCAGACACTAGGACTTGATCTAGAAAATTTGTCATATTTCTTTTTTGACTACCGTATTTCGTCAATTTTTATAAATGTTCCATGTGGTGTTGAAAAAAAAAAAGGTATCGTAGGAAATTACACCTGTAATGTAATTAATATAAATGTAGTATCAATTATTTAAATATAATATGAAATAAGTTTGTTGACCTTTGATTTATAAATCAAAGGTCAGCAAACTATGACCTGTTTTTGTATGGCCTTTGAGCTGATTATGGCTTTACATTTTTTCAAGGATTGTTAACACACACACACACACACACAAACACAGATGCATATGTAGCAGAGACCATACATGGCCTGCAAAGCCTGAAATATTTGCTATCTGACTCTTTACAGAAAGTTTGCAGACCCCTAAATAAACTACCAATTGTATTACTCAGATCAGATATAAGCATATATATTTTTTCTTCTGCTTGGCAAAATTAAAAAAAAAAATCAGTTTGTTAAAAGCCTCCCAGTATGAATATGAGTTTTATGGCATCTAAAAAGTTTTACGTTTCGTATGTTTTGACAAGCAGAGTTTTTTCCACTTCTATCCTTGAATTTTATTTGTTCCGATTTTAATATTGTCACCTAAGTTTTTAATATTCCTCATTTTAATGTGTCTCTTGTAAAATATGTTGTTGGATTGTATATTTTAATATAATCTGAGAGTATCTAACTTTAAGTGCATTCATTTGGTTCATTCATATTTGCTGTACAAGTAATATTTGCTTTTTTCAGCTCATCTCAGTATCTCACACTCTTGTTCTTAAATTTACTTTCTAACTTTAACCATCTGCAATGCATGTTCTTTGATTTTCTTAATTCTCTACTAATTTGTAAGGCATATGACCCATTGTAATACAATTAGTAGTTACTAATATCCATGCAAATACTTAAAGCACCAATGTGAAGAGTAAAACTATCTATTCAAGAAATCCAAGTAAATGAGAAATAAAAATTGCAATAGCTCCCATTAATTGTGTCAGGGTCTGTGCAAAGCATTTGCATAAATCAGCTCATTTAATCCTTAGAGAAGTCCTTTGAGTAGGTTCTCCTTACAGATGAGGGTTCATGGGGCTTAAGTAAACTGTCCCCAGTCACCCTTCCAGTAAGTGGCTGATGAGGAAGTCAAAGACTGTCTGGCTGCCTCTCTAGACCCCCATTAGCTATATACTTTGGGCTCTTGCCAAGCTGGCCAGTCTGTCCCAGAGAGCCCAACAGGCAGGCTCTTCCCTTGCTGCAATATTTTCTCCCATTCTACCCAGTCTAGAAGGAGTTATGGTGGATTGTGTCTGTGAGATCCACTGCTCCCACAGAAACACTTGTGGACTCCTTAGAAGTGTTGAACAGGTTCACAAAACACCCCGGAGAACTTGGGAGGGAGCTCTAGGGTTTTAGGTCTGATGTGGGCCAGAAAGGATGGTTATTCTGAGCTCTCAACACACCATTGTCCTTTAAACTCCAAATTCAAGCTACACATCCGTGTGGCCCCTGCCACCTTATTGGCCCATTTTAAGAGGCCTGATTGGCCCTCTTAGAACAAAGGTGCAGTATCTACCTAAGTCCAAGGTCTCTGTTTCTTAGTATTTTATTTTATAACGTGTGGTTTTCCCTTCTTTCTCTTTTAGACCATAACCTACTTAGCATTCAAACGTGCCTTAAAAAAAAAAAATCCCACAGCATTCTAAATTCACATGGAGCCAAACAGTTTATAAATGTTCTTGTCTGACTACTCCTTATAATTTTTAAGATAATAAGAAATAAATGATGTTAACATATAGTTTGAATTTTGTCATAAAGTCAACCCAAAGATGAAAGGACAGATTATGTCATTTACATTCTCTGTCATCCACTTGAATCATCCATAACTTTCTCAAACAGCCTACACTTGGCATTGATCCATGCAGATCCTTCAGTGGGATGGAGGAAAAGGCACCTGAGAGGTGCTGACTCACATGCTGCTCTGAGCAGCAGGCTGGCATAAGCCAGCAGGGTGGAAATGGAAGGCCTTGGCCACCCAGCAGGAGGAGCACCTAAGTGCCTGCTTAGTCTTCTGCATCCAGCCCGACGCCCAGGCAGCCTCACCTCTTGTGTAAACAGAGCAATGGAAGCCTACTGGCTAATCCTTCAAGGCTCTGGCTCTTTTCGCCCTGATCGATGAGAGTAAAATTCTGTACAACACAGTATGGAACTTTAGATAATGTATTATGGCTACAAATCACCCCTATTTTAAAAGAAACAGCAAAGGCTAGTAGGAAAGAGCTTCAGGGTTGTGGTTGGCTTGAATCTCGGTTGTGACATTTATTAACTATGAGATTCCCTTGTGCCTCGGTTTTTCCATCTCTAAACTGCGGTAATAATAGCACCTCCCTCACAGGGTGGTTGTGAGGATTGAATAAGTTGATATATGCAAATTACTTCATGTCAGCAACATGGTGAACATTTAGCAGAAGACACAGCCATATCATTATCTTCATTCCTATTACACTTTTATTGCTTCTTCACCTCTACCCTCTTCTCCTCCTCCTGCCTGTCCCTCTCACCTGATTTTCTCAGTGGCTTAATTTTTTATGTGATCTTTGTAAGCGGCCTCATACCCTCGAGAGCAAGATGGCTTTACAAATACATTCTTACAATAAAGAGAAGGAAAGAAGGGGAAGGAGAGAGAAGGGAAGAGAGGAAGAGACAGAGGGAAGAAGAAAAGGGGAGGATTGTATATGGAATTAGGGCAGAACTTTCACTTACCATTTATTTAAGGTCACCCACTCCCTAACTTTCTTATCTAAACCCTCTGGTCTCCTGGAAAGAAGGGAGTGTGATCCCTTGAAACATAGGACCCTGCCTCCTGGGACATCTCTTCTATCTCTGGCCACAGCGCCCTGTCTTTGCCTTTCCTCAGAGGCCACACTTGATGTGTATCTAGTCACTCCTCCCTCTCTAATTGACCAAGAATTCTGTCCCACTCTCAGGATCATTCTCCAGCAAGCACTAGGCAGTCATCACCCATCAGAGCTGGCCTGTGACATAGAGCAAAGTCACCGAGGCCACCTTTCCATCTTGGTCAAGGCATTGCCATCCCAGGAAGCCCACTGGCCTCCCTTACGGTTTTAACCTTATTAAACACTTTGGAGAGGGAGCTCGTGATTCTCTCTGCACATTTGACTTAAAGTAGAGTGTGGCTGGAGTGGGGTCGAAGTGCAAAGCATCACTGGAAGGAGCTCCGCAGATACAATTAATATTTACACCCTGCTTCTTTCCATAAAGGATTTGTGGACTCTGATTAATTATTACTAATAAAGTTTTGGAAACTAGCACCACACTTCCCCAAAATGAGTGTACATATAATTATTTTGCCTTTGAAAAAGGGAGTCATGGAATAAAGAGATTGAAATTCACTAGTAAAGATAACATGATTGATGACCGTGACATATTTCATATTGAATATTCTGTGTAGTTTTGGGGCCACGAATCGCAAGAGCCTGGGAGTGACAGCTACTCAATTTTAGGAATCAGTCAGCAAGCATCATACTAGGCAGAATCTGATGTGGGTACCTGACATTTAATGCTATGTAAACGAGCCAGAGGGCTCACGGAATCGCTTCTGTAGCTGTGTGACTTTTAACGAGTCATTTGATCTTTCTACTTCAAAATTTTCTTTTCTGTAAAAGGAGGGAGATATTCGAAGAAATCACTAAGAAACCTTCTTTTCTGGGATTTGACCCTTATAAGTCCCACATTACAATTTAATCATATATCTGTTAAGTTGATTGACATTCTTTAAAGAGATACTTGAAACTTTTTCTGAGCACCTCTTCCCTCCTTCCCTTAATTTCCAACTCTGTAACAGCTTTAACTCTAAGAATAGAACACGGCATTGAAATGAGCTGTATACTTCTGCATTTACATGGAAAAATTCTTATAGTGGCTTTATTTGCCTTGTGTGGCTAGATATTTAGCCCCTTAATTTCAAGGCAATAATTCATCCATTTTATTCAACGATGAGACAAGTGTGTATCTGATTCTTTAATTACAGTCACAAGGGACACCATTCCAACTGAGCTCTGCTTCCTACTGAGAGGCCATGTTTTTTCCCTGCAAGATTATACGTGAACAATGGTTACTGAATTAAGTGAAATCACAGAGTCCCTAAAAATAGATACAGGTATATTTCTTTCTACTTGCACCTCATCTACATGGTAGCGGTTCTTCTTACAGGCATTAACTTGCTGTGGTTGATCCTTTAAAGAGGTTCTTGATTTGGTTCTTCCTTAAAATTATCCTCAGGAGAAAAATACCAGAGAAACCTGAAGGTTGCGAATTAACTCAAGCATAGTAGCTTTCTCCTGCTGTAACTGCCACTTGCTAACTTCCCAATTAATTCTTCGCACCCGCCCTCCACCCACCTACACCCTTGCATATGATCTTAGTTATTTGACACAATCTACTAGAATCAGTATAGTAGCACCTTGATTAGTATTCACAGTAATTGCTATTCCACAGATCTTTAGTAGAATGTACTTATTTTCTTCCAGCAAATTTTCAGGTTGCTTAAGGTCAAGCCCATTTCAATGCAGGAGGAGGTATTTAACAAACACCTTATCCTTAGACACAAATAATTCTTTGCTTTGTCGAGGTTTAATTCCTCAAATTGCATCCTATGTGGAAGGACCACATAGAAGGGATCATTGTTTAAAGGGTACAAGGTGAGTTGGTGAAAAAAAAAAGAAAAGGACTGGGAGACTGGGATGATCTCTAACCCAGCAGCAAAGAAGTTCTGAACTGTGGAACTGCTTCTCCACTGGAAAAGCCTAATTCTCCATTAGTGGATGACAAAAGAGATTTGGAAGGAATTATTTTTTCTAGGGGGTGTCCAGTTCCTCTGCTTCAACATAATCACAAAAATGCCCAAATAAATGTGTGAATACATACACATGGGCACAGAGGGCAGTAACTCAGAACTCCAGCCAATATGTCCACAGAATAATTCTACTTTTGATGCATTAGGAAGCAAGCATTTTAAAGACTTTTGTCTTATTTGACTTTCTATCCCCATTCTCTATCATGGTTTCTGTAAATGGCGGTCAAAATACATGTCACTGACCAAGTAAAGATTAATAACAATAATAAGCATTTTAATCACTCGCCTTTATTTTATTTAATATAATACTAATAAAATGCTAAAAGGTATATTTTTTAGTATCCTTATTTTATAGAGAAGGAAACTGAGATTTAAAATAATAGTTTACTTGTCTGAGGTCTGTCCCCACCAGAGACCATGATCACTTAAATCACTAAGACTACCTTTTTTTCAAGGTGCTTCCAGGAAAACTCTGAAAAACAAATTACTTACATTTTCCAAAAGATTTTCTTATAGTCATTGGAAATTGAAGGCTTCTGCTATTCTCATTTTAAAGGCTTGTAAAAGAGTAACTAAATAAATTCCATATACACCCAGCAAAAATTAGATGGAAAAGAACATCATTTTATGTTTTGTCTCAATGCTCATTCCACAGGATTTGAACTGAAACAGTCCTTCCCCCCATTGTACTGAATATTTTATTAATAACTGCTGTAGGCTCAGTTGAATCATTGGCCTTTGTCAGATTTTCCCGGATCTCATCTTGTCTTTGCTGGCTCTCATTTTGAGCCTGGATTTCTGCTTAATATGATTTCAATTGATTAGGCGGTACTGTGTTGTCTTTTAGGAAGATCATACGAAAGGCAATAACAAGTACAGTATTTCACAGTGGAGTCTACTGCTGCCTTCTCATCTGCTATATTAGCCATTTGTTGTATTTCCTGCGTTGACAGTTGAAACCCTAAAGGGTCAGCCTTTACAAACTTATATTTACTGTTCATTCATCTCAGCAGTTTATAAAAAGGGTTATTCCTGAATAATTCAATGTAAAAACCTGAGCTAAACTTGGGAGAAAAGACTACTACTGGGGTGGTAAGCTGCCCGATTTAGTTACACACAGCACAGGAAAAAATAAACCAAATATACTTTGTAATTTCACTCTAAAAGTCGTTTCTTTCCTTTACAGAAATAAAAATTTGCCTATAATATATTCCTGCTGGGCACTCTGTTGTCTTGTGTCATTCAAAAACAATACTCAGTTTATCTCACCTGCAGAGATTTATAGATTAATCTTTAAATCTCTGATTAGAAATTCATATATGTGAATGAAATGCATGTTGGTCTTTGGCTTTTCATTAAATATTTTTTCTGATTATAAACAATAATATTCCCATTCTGGAAAATATGGAAAGTGCCAAAAAGAATAAAGTAGGAAAAGAAACAAGTTACAATTCTTGCAATTTGTTGGACTATTTAGAATTAAATCTCAGATTGCTTCAGTGGGAAAAGAGGAATTCTAGAAGTAAAGACACAGATATTTTTTTGTCTGAGGTAGAGGAACCAAATTAGTAAGTGGAACTCAAAGAAGTATTTATTTCACATGGAATCAAGAGTCAGAAGGGTGAGCGGAATAAACGTCATTACATACAATAGAGTTATTTGGGGTTTTGCGGAATCCAGGCCCTGCTCTTGGCCACCAGCATCACCAGCAATGAGAGAGTTGGTCAAAACCAACAGTGGGTTGGAAATACCTATATCCTGGTATAGCACTTTGAAATCCACAAATCACAAATAACTGACATTATTTCATCCTCTAACAATGCCATGAAATAGAATTTATTATCCTTTTAGAGAAAAGAACACTGAGTCTCAGAGAGGTTAAATGGCTTTACCAAAGCCACAGACTGATAAATGATCAAATCAGGACTACAAACAAGGTCTTCTGACCCTTAGACTAGTGATTGTTCTGTTAGATTTGGCTGCGTCTATAGGATGATGATGATGATAATCACAGTTGTGATAAAGCCAACATTTCTTGAGCTCTTATTATGTGCTTGGCTCTGTTCTAAATGCTTTACGTGCACTAATTCATTCAATAACATGATGGAATAATCCCCCCCAAAGTTCACAGTACAAAATTCTTTCTGCGTTTACAAATAGGTAATTCCCCTTGGCATTGTGCAAAGTTATCACCTTCACGGTTCTGGAATCCAGAGAATTTATGCTAGATTGTGTGAAATGCTAGACAGAAGCATGGAAGAAGCAGATGGCCACCCTCAGGCCTAGAAAGGAGAAAATGGACCCTGACTAGGGAGGGAAATCAGTATTATTTCATACAATAAAAAGGCTGACTCACATTCCAAACAAAGTAAACCTAGCATTTTTATCATCTTTCTCTGATTTGGAGCTATCGGAGAGTACAGTTGTCTTTAAATTTGATTATAGATAATGTCAGTTTGCAGAGGATTAGTGATTTCATTACTTTGAAATTCTTGTTCAGTTGTTTCTATGCAAAGCATTTACTGAGGAATAATATGTGAGTTTTATTTTAGCAAAAACAGCAAAATTTAGTTTTAGTCATGGGTAATAGATATATATATAAAACCAAAACTACTCTATAAAACATATGTTAAATTTTCTTCAATTCTTTTTCCTTCTTTTGTTCCCGGCCCAGAGAATTCTTACAGAGCTTTTAAAAGTGGGTTTACCCTGTATGAGACACCTGTTGTGTCCAGTTTCACATCCATTCAGCCCACCTTTTCTCCAAACCTTGCTATGGAAACCAGCTGCTAACAGGTGTACCTGGTCCGACAGCGCCACAAACCTCTCACTTTTTGATCACAGCACAGATGTTGTGGAAACCTGCCTGGCATCTGCCTTGCAGCAACCTGGTTATGCAAAGGAGTCAGCACTCTTGACCAATGGGGAGCAGGTGTGGGTAAATGCTGTCTTCTATTGTGCAGGTGGGCAATTCTGAAGCAAATTCTGCAAGGCTTCTCCGAGGGTCCTGATGGAAGGGAGTCCCAGTTGCCCTCAGGGTGACCGACAGGAGAAGTACTTATTTTTCTTTGCACTGGCCTGAACCCTTCCCATGGTTCACTCTCCCCGGCCTCCACTCTTGTTCCTTGGAATCACTTCCTAAAATAAACTACCTGTACACAATCCTTGGCTCCAGCTCTGCTTTCTGGGGGACCCCAGACTAAGACAGTCAGTTTTGCAAGTGGCCCTAGAAAACAGACCCTCAGGATGAGGTTTGGATTAGGATCTCTTCCTGGTCAGATGGTGGTGAGAGCTGCATTGCTGATACAGCCTCCTGGGAATACTCTGGGCCTGCAGTAGCCGCACAATTCCTAAGACTCTCAGGGTGGCCAAAGGGAAGAAGGTACAGTTAATGGTTGAAGCCATAGCCTATGGCGCTTGAATAGTACTGTAGCAGAGATCATCAAAGGACTGTGGAGTTGGCTGGCCTCCATCAGTTGCTTTTAAAACCTTAAACAATATAAATAAAATGACTCAAGATAGCCAACAATCAACTCTAAACATGCTGTCAAATCAGAAGGTCTCCATGGTAGCATTTTAAGAGATCTTCATTTTTGCAGCTACAAGGCAGACTCTGATGAAAATCAGACTGAGGATTTAATTATAATGGTAGTCAAACAATAAAGGAGATTGAATATACCTCCTCAATAGGCCACATAGGCAAAATCAGCCCGAGGAGGAAAAGAGTGGAATCCTAAGACCTAGGATGGGGAAAATTGGGTGGATGAGCCTGAACAAACTGAACTTCCAGATTCCCCTGTACCCTCTGGGAGCTCAAGGGCACAGGGCATATGTCATCCACTACAATTACAATGTATAATCTCCTGCCCAGTTTCCAGACCTAAGGCAGTTCACAGACACAAACCCCTTGGCTTAAGGGAGAGTTAGTCCCCTTGAGAAAGGACCTGCCATGACATCAAAAGTATGTACAATAAATATAGCCCCAATCCTTCCCAAAGGACATGTGTCCCTAGAATAAATAATTTGGGACTCAAGGGGTAGGAGTAGGATTGGTCCGTCTCACTATGACTCCTGTGACCTCTCTACCTGTGTCCCACCTGCGGAATGTACACTCCCATCTCCTACTTTAGGGTCTCTGGGGTCAGAGACAAATACTTCCACCTGGGGACACTCACCTAAGGCTGTGACTGCTGCCTGGTCATTTGTGGCCCGACGTGCCAACTGAGCAGCAAACCAAGAAAGGAGTTGCCATATTGGAGCGGATAACTGATTCCTATTACCACGAAGAGCAAGAGTTGCTGTGACACAGTGAAGGCATGAAGCCTCTAGCTGCTTCCAGGCCTACCAACAACTGTAAACGGCCAACTGTAGCAACCTCGGTCAGACATGTGCCTGGCAAGAGATTCAACATATAGGGATGAAGGCCTATGTCTCTCTACCTGGGAAGCAGCAGAGATCAGCTAAACTGCTGGGCAAGAATGAAGGAAACCTAGAATATGCAGTGCTGTCGGGAGAGAGCGAGCGATGAGCGCTTTCAGGGTTGGGGGGAGCGATTAGATGGAGCTTGCTATATCAACCTCCCTGTGACAAGGCTTTTCATGCAAAGGCGCTGGCTGCCGTCTGGAAGACTTGATAATGGTTTGCACTTCATGGAGAGCACAGGTGGCTTTGGGCGGTGCAAAGTATGGCCAGTACTAGCCTCTCTTGTGTGCCAGGGCCTCCTGTCTTCAAGGCCCATCTCTCACCATCACCATCGCAATGGCACTAAATTTGCACAGACACAACCTGACTTCGGCCCACCTCAGATGCACCTCTTAGCTCTAGTTTTCTGCCTGGAGCTACTCTGATGCTGTGAGATGGACTTCTTTGGAATTCACCCACACGCAGCCCAGAATTGTGAGAGAGTTAATGTCATGCAGGGCAACCCTTAATAAGTGGGGAAGGGCAAGCTGTGGATAAATGCTCCACCTTCCCTCCCCTTGAACTATGGCTCAGGTCTGGGCCATAGTTCAGCAGTCACCTCAGAAAGTCCTGGCAGGGCCAGACCCTTGTTAACCTCAGTGGTAACCAAGCTAAGAACAGACCCTTGTTGGTTTTACTTTCTTCCTTATTTTACTCTTCCCTGTGCCTCACTCCTGATCTCTGGGATCACCTCCCCCAGAACCAACTACCTTCATGCAAACCTTTGTCTACTCTCAGCCAAGGGGGACCCAGGTTAAGACACCACTTAATTTACTGCTATGTCCTGTATTAAGTGATACCAACCCAGAAGTAATAGAAATACATTTATGCCAAATTCAATCTTCCTGATAGTGGGCACCCAACCACACACACTGCCCTTAAATCACACTCTTAAGGTATCTTTGCATCTTTTTCATTTTAAACTGTAAGTGGGAATTTTTTTAGATGGGTTTTTATGGGTGCAAGAACCAAAGGTTAAGGAAGTGCCGAGTGATCACAGGTGGAGCCTTATCCTTTGGATCACTGAATCATGGGTCTTAGATAGTCAGGTGTCTGAGGCTGCCTTTCATCTGCTATAGATCGGCCCTAGCTCCCCTTTGTAAAATAGACAACTAGGGTTTGCTGACTCAAACTGACATGGCTTGGAATCTGCTGGGTAAGGATCACATAATTTCATAGTTGAGTTTGAAATCACTGTGCAAGACAATAACAGAGAAAGGAATAGCTTTTCTTAAATATTCTGCCCTGCACAAGATTATTTAAAATTTTTTCAATGCAACAAAATATGGTAGATAAGAACAGGTTTGCTGAGATGGGGAAGAAGCAAAAAACGCTGGAGCAAATTTTTTTTTTCTTTTTATTATTATTGCATTCAGGGCTCAGAGTAAACTTGTGCTTTTAATAGCATAATGACATAGCTCATGAAGGCCCACATTTTGTTTCTTGAAAATTTTCTCCTAAGTGTTGCTAAAAAATAGAAAAAAATATTTTTCTTCTCAGATTTTGCCTTCTTAGAACCTACTTTCTGCCATAACTTATCAGACAAGCAAAACAGATATTTTTCTTAAAAGCTTCCCTCCCCATCCAGAACTGTCATGCCGGTCACATCATGCCACCTCCTAGAATGTCTTGGAGGTGCTGATGTGGGTCACAGTGGCATCATATAATAGAATCAATGGGCAGTTATTTGTACCTAGGTTACTTGAGGTAAGGTTACTTGAGACAGGATGGTAACTAACGATTCAGTAGAGATCAGGTAAGAGAATTACCCATGAAATTGAACTTGTCCACTATAAGAAAGCATATATTACAATCAAGATTTATGAACTGAAAAATTAGTCGGCTATTTTATTACTTTCCTAGGGCTACCGTACCAAACCGAGTGGCTTAAAACAACAGAAACTTGTTCTCTCACGGTTCTGGGGTCCAGAAGCCCAAAATCAAGGTGCCAGCAGGGCCAGGCTCTCTGATGCTTCTAGGGGAGGATGCCTCCTTGCCTCCTCCAGTTTCTGGAAGCCCCAGGCATTCCTCGGCTATGATAGCATCACTCCAATCTCTGCCTCTGTCATCACTCAGCAGCCTTCTCTCTTCATGTCTCTGCATCACCTTCCCTCGGTGCATGTCTGTGTCCAAATTTCCCCTTCTTTTAAGAACACCAGTCATATTGGATGAGCACCCACCCTAATGACCTCATCTTAACTAATTACATCTGCAATGACCCTGTTTCTAAAAAAGGTCACATTTAGAGGTACTGAGGGTTAGGATTTCAGCATATCTTTTGGGGGGACTCAGTTCAACCCATAACAGGTGTAATCTTTGCAAGCATCTTAGAAACAATCCTGCAGTTTCAAGTTCTCACAGTGAGCTGCTCTCAACTTGGGAGGACTCCATTGTTCACGTGAGAGGCTCTACGTGAGGACATAGTGAAGGGCCATGGGAACGCCGGGAATTAGGTACTAGGACTGCCCTTGCTCATGAGCTCATGTGCTACCTGGCAGCTCTACCCAATGTAATAGAGACCATTCTATTGATACAATAACTTGTATTTTCTTACGAGAGAACAAATATTACTACAAGTTCACTTCTAATTCCTCATTTCTTGTCTTTTGTGTGGCTTTTGCAACAGCTACACTTTACTGCCCGTGGATCTAATGATAAACAGAAATCACGAATAATGTGATGGCATTCTGAAGAGAAAGAAAAATTTCAGTAAATTTGTTTTATGATTGAATAAATATATGTAAGTATTTACAAACATGTATTGAGTGCCCACTATATTCAGAGACTTACTGATCACTTTTCCAGATACTATGCTGGGGGCTGGGGATGCAATAGAGAACAAGATTTACGATTCTTATCCACATGGAGCTTTGTGCCTATTAATTATCTTGCTCCTTTTAACGCTGCATCAAGACAGCAGAGTTTCAAGGTGGACTGGCTGGACATTAGTACCCATGGACAAAGACAGAGTTACCAGAATGTATGTGAACTCAGATTTTTAAAGATGAATTTCAGTGAAAAAGAAACTTAAAGCATCTTGTTGATACAAACTGTAATAATGTTTGTATTTATGATACTGTCACTTCAATTTCTTCTTTTCCACTGGATCTCATTCACAATGAGTTCCTTATGGCATAAATATTAGTGAATACTCACTTGGAGACAATGGGATTTCTGACAGAGATCACAGAGGTCTTTAGTAGAATGTATTAGGTACACAGTCATAACAGAGAGAAGGAAATACGCACTAAATCCAAACTCAACATTAACACTAAAGAAGTGACAGAAATCAACATTTGACAACTTGCTGAAAGATTTCTGAATGACCCAAACCAGTCTGAAATGCAGTGGAACTCAGAAATAACAACATGATAAACTGTAAAACGGATACTTCGAAAATATGTATATGTATGAATTTATGTGTATATATTTATAAGTAAATATATACACATATTATGTACATATGCACATTATACACACACACACACACACATACACACACACACACACACCTATGGGGTTGTAAGGGGCCAATTCTCAGAAAACATGCAAATAAGGTCATGGCCTATTCTTTTCTTTCCCAGTGTTGTCAAAAATTGTTTTCTTGCTCTACTTGCTCTAGAGTTGAATAGAGCTTGTTTTTGTTTTGTTTTGTTTTGTTTCCAGAAAATTCCTGGGCTCAGGCAAGCAGTGTTAGGTGTCCAGATCCCCTTTAGAAGAATTATTTACTAAAGAATAATTGAGATCACTGCAATGCACCCAGAAACAGTAAATATGAACTGTTCTGATATACTGTCATATACACATCCTTACCCTCTGACTCAGCTTACTGGGGAAGCAGTGTGAATAGGGTGACTAGGCTTTCCAGGGAACTCTGCTTGGGGCAGTCCTGGTTTATGCTTGTTGCCCTGGCATAATTGTCAGTAGCACCCTGTTTTACTTCCAAAAGTGTCCTAGTCTGAACAATAAATTATTGGTTACCCAATAGACACAGAATCTGAAGACAAACTGTTAGATTTATCTAACAGATTTGTCTAAAATTTCACCTCATCCACACATCAAATAGGTCAATTAAACTCTAAACCTCAGTTTCCTCATTGGTAAACTATGAATACTCTTAATAACAATCTTTACATCCTAGTGCTGTTATAAGGATTACATACATTGATTAATAAATACCTGGCACTGTGCGTAGTTCACAGTTACTGCCCAATAAATACTAGCTGTTATTTTTATCACCACTGCATGATGCTGTCCTGATTTAAAACAGGGAGCACAGGAGCCCATCTCCCATTCCAAAGCCACGTCTTGGAGTTGTACCTCTACCCTCCAAGTGCAGCCACCATTCTGGGTCTCTCTTTAGGGTGTCCCCAAAAGATTTACAACCTGGATCTCTTTCCTTTGTCAGAAGTGAAGCCACTTGGCTTCTCTTCCAGATCTAGTTCTAAGCATGTCACTTTCAAATTAAACCCCATCATTGCCCACTAGTTTTAAACTGAATTTTTGAAAATAGCTTATCGTTAGATTTCACAGGAAGTCGCATCCGTCACTCTGGGATTGCCAAGAAGGAGGGTGCTGGAACTATTCCTAATCTGTCTTCTGTTCTTTTCTGAGTGGGCATTCATGCTTGTACAGCCTGCGTCTTGGCCAGGAAGGCTTACCTCTGCTGGGAAGGTTAGGTGGGAAAGCAGTGAAATTGTAGCTGGGAGCGGATGCCAGTGCGGCAGTGGCACGACGATCCAGCAATATCAGAGTTCCCGCCGAGAGAGAGATGGCGGTGGAAATGACGCTTTAATTGTCCTCGACACTGCAGCTCAGTTCATGGACAACAGAAAACTGTTCTTTAAACAGATGGCAAACCTGTCCATCCATAACCAGGCATTTAATGAGATAAAACAGAGCAGCCAGGGCTGTAGGTGTGTGAGTCCAGACCATTTTGGAAGACATCAATTTAATTGCTCTTCTATTTTCGTGAAAGCTGTTCCCAGATGCCTTCCTTACCCTCTATTCTACCTTCCTTCTTTATTTTTATCTTTCCTGCCTTTCTGGTGTTTGGATCACAATCAGATGGACAGTTTCCTTTCCGGACTCCCACTGCCATAGGTTTTAAATCACGAGCATAATTGGGGCAGCCTGGTGAAGCTGAAGCCATGTGGACTCTGATGCCAGAGAGACCTGGGTGTGAATCTCTGCTCATTTAGTGGAAGTTTCCTTTTCTATAACATAATGATAGCACTTTCGTGAAGTCTGAAAAATACAATACATGAAAAAAATACCAAGTATAGTTCCTAACCCTTAGTGGTGTTCCATAAAAAAAACAAAAACAAAACAAACAACAAACACAACAGTGGCTGCTATTATTACTATGCCCAACTATTCTTACATGATGTTGAAGTTAGGCTCTCCTAAGCTGCTCTTCTCCATTTATTTTAGGCCTTCAGCATAATACCCAGGGTCATGCCCAAGGAAATACAATTATATGGTACTCACGACCACTTTATTATGTTTACTCACTGTCCCATCCGAATTTCTCCTGCCCCTGTGTAACAGCATTGCCCTTTGTACTGCCTCATGGAGTAGAAGACCAACTAGTTGATCCCAAGCAGTTATATAAGTCCTATATATTCAATTGAAAACAATTAGGTCCATTTCTATGAATGTCCACATGTGTAAAAACTGAATGCTACAGAAGCAGGGAGCTGGGCATATGTCATGGCCCCTGCCTTTCAGGTGCTACCTGTGAAATAGTTACACCTGAATAAATGTATAAAATGATCCTCTCGAGAAAAAACCAAGATTCTCTCTTGGATAAATAGTTCTGTTTCTATTCTGTCCTTGGACGTTTTATAATCCCCGTGGTACCCTGTGATGTTTGTGAAGTACTAGCATCATTTCCGAAACAGTCTAGTATCAGTTTCTGGAGAAGAAGCTCTTCCATCGTGGAGCTTTAGTACAGCTAGGAACAGAATAACTTAGCTATACCCTATTTTCCAAAGCTTAAAAATGAAATTATAAAGTAAACCAGAAGTTGAAAAGGAAAGAAAAAGTGATAACATGTGACAGTTAGCTGGGTGCCCATCTGGGAAGAACTAGGCTGAAAATGGAGCACAGGTCAAGGTCAGGAGTCAGCTGGGTAAAAGCCTGAACCACAAGAGCGGAAGTGGGAGAGGGAGGGAACCTAGGGTTCAAGGATGTTTGACCATGAGTGGCTCAGTGCCTGCAGGTCCTATAGTGTTGTTATCCCACAGGAAGGCCAACTGGCAGCAGGGATGCCCCCTGGGCAGGTGAGACAGCAAGGGGAGGGGAGCGTGCAACACAGGTGGCACGTCAGCTCTGCATGGTTTGGACAGTGGGCTGCTGCCAAACTCCTTTTTGAACATCTGTCCACTGACCTGGCAGATGTGCCACTGCTGGTCTTCATTAGGTGCTACGCACAGGCGGCGTCCAACCCAGAACAAGCCCCACTGTCCACTGCTGGTGAAGGTGGCCTCTCCCTCCCCCTGGTTTGCACCATCTCTTTAACTAGCAAAGCAGCACCCTATCATAAGGTTCTGATTTAAGAGATGACTTCATTTTAGCAATAGTGAGTGCTATAGATAAAATATTTAAAAGCCTTATGGTTTTATTAACATTTTAAGAGTTCAAAGAATTATAGCTTTTAACATCCAGATTTTTCTTCTTTTTTATGTTTTAATATAGGGAAGGGATTTGGGTATATGTCCTCTCTTTCAAATCCTGATCTAAACCAAACAAGAGAACCTTCCTCATGCTAACAAGAAAACCTTCCTCACGCTAATTAGCTATAGCTTTATCTTAACAGTTTTAGGTTAATGATGAATTCTCTGTGAAATGGGATGGCTTTTTGCCCTAAGGCTAAGAGGAACCAGACCCAAACGCAAATGCTTTTAGGGACCAGACACCAATACAAACGGCAGAGTTTAAGGGCAATAGGCAATGGTAGAGGTGGTGGCGAAACAAAGGAATGCAGGCCCCACCTAAGGAGATTCAAATGCAACTTTTTTTTTTTATGTGAAAAATAAAACTCTTCTGCAGGCTACATTTGATCAAAGGCTTTCATTTGCAAACCTTGCTTAAATGATTCGATATATTGCTTACAATCTAAATTTTTATTGCTAAGCATTTTGAAGCTTTGTTTATAAAACACAACATGTTGGTTCCCTTTCAAAATTCTCTTATTTCAGTAGATCCAACTTAACTTTCATAAACTTAGAACTATTTTTGCAAATCTCTATATGACCTCCTTTGTTTCCACTGACTACTTTTTCAGACTGAAATGTGGGGTATGGCCGGTTGAGTAGAAGTGCAGTAGGCTTAGAGACATCTTGCTTGATTATATATATTCCAGTATTTGAAATTTACTTGAGAGCATAAGGTACACACATCTCAACACTGAGCAAATTCATTCATTAAACTGTTAGTTTTCTGTTAACTCTTAATTCACCAAACACTTAAAGAACACCTTCTATGTGAGGTACATAGTTTTCAGGTGACTTTTATTCTATAATGAATATACAATGTGGTAAGAAATACAATGTGGTAAGTTCTATAAAGGAGGACTGGATAATTTGATATGATTAAATAAGAGGTATTTTTTTTTGCCAGTTTGCCAGCCTGGCAAGTGGGAGAAAAATCGCCCATTCTACAGAAAATTCTGTAAAGCAACATCTTAGCATAAAAAAATTTGGTTCAACTCTTTGTCTTCATGCATAACCCTTGTTTGTAATGGAAATTGGTGCTGTGGTTTCCAAGACTGAGTGCATAGGATAGTTTCAGAGGTTAGGCACTGCTTTGGAAAGATCATGAGATATTCTACCCCAGTACCTAGAACAGTACCTAGCACACTGATTATAGATACTCAATCAGTATTTCTTGAATAACTAGGTGAACGGATCATTCAAGGTTCAGTTAAGAGGACTAGAGAGCTTTGTCTTGCTTTTGACACATGAAGCCCCTGAGGAATATGTGGGCAGTACTCACAGTGTCTGATATACATCACTGAGCTCACCAGGCTGTTTCCATGTGTGAAGAGAGATCTCTGCAATCACCTGACTCCGATTATAGGCAGATGGTCAGTGACAAACATGAGTTTACGGGGGAGTTCATTCTTCCCCTTTGGATAACTTAAGTGTTTCATCCTATGAAATAAAACTCACTGATTAGGCATTAGATTCTTCAGTGCCTCCCAGAATAGCCATTTTAAGCACAGTGTGCATCGGAGTTTTAGAGTGGCAGGGCTAATTCAGTTACTTTGTGTTTGAAATTGGATTGACAAGGTCTATGCTTTCTGAATTTCCTTGTTGAAGAGAATATTTGGCTTATCACAATACTAACATGTAGTACCCGGTAGTCAGTAACAATAAGAGATATATGATATTGACCACGCTGTATGTTATAGCTACAAAGCACATAGCTATGGATCCCAGCCTGTCAGGAGATAGTCTAGATCCTAAATATTCTGTCCTGGCCTCCTCATAATATTAACATTAACTGTCATTGGCTGAGCACTATTCTTTGTGAGGCCCGTGTCAGGGGCTTCATTTGCATTGTCTCTCATGTTAAAGGTGGCTCTTGCTATATACAGGTTAAGATGAAATCGCTGATGTACAAAGAGAAAAGTGCCTCGTCCCAAATCACGTACAAAATGTCAGAGTCCTTGGGCACATTTGCATTTCATTGATTTTGTCTTTGGTTTCAAGTCCAGAAAGTATGGTTACTCTGTATTTCATTTACTAAGACTTACTTTATCACACATAGTTACAGCAATATAAAAGGTATAAAAGAAAACAGAACTTAAGGGAAAAAAAGCACAATAGGAGCCCACCACAGCCCTACCCTGGTGTTTACACTTACAGGCACAGAGACCTTCTGTCAGTTTCCTCCACACGAAATGCTTTTCACTTTCACACGTGTTGTTCCTTCTGTCTGGAGCGCTGTTCCCTAAATAATCACCATCTTCCTATGACACCCCTATCTAAATCAGGTCACCCATTCATTTTTCCTCGGTACCCTGTAATTTTTCTTTAGAGCACTTTCTACAGTTTTAGTTGGTGTTTAATTTTGTGTTTATTTCGTTAATGCTCATTTCTCCCACAAAGGTAGGAACCACATTTGTTCATGTCTTAGTCAGCTGTTATAACAAAATATCATAGATGGGGTGGTTTAAACAAGAGACATTTACTTTTCACAGCTCTGGAGGCTGGAAAATCTGAGATCAGGGTATTAGCATGGTTGGGTTCTGGTGAGAGCCCTCTTGCTGTGTCCTCACAGGACGAAGAGAGAGGGAGAGAGAGAAAGCTCTTTGATCTCTTCTTATAAGGGCACTAATTCTATCACAAGGATCCCACCCTCATGATCTCATCCAAACCTAATTACCTTCCAAAGGCCTCACCTCCAAATATCATCGTGTAGGGGATTAGGGTTTCAACATAGGAACTTGAGAGGGCATACTTCAGTCCATAGAAGTTCACATAGGACAGTGTTTACCATAACACAGGTTCTCAATATTTACTTAATGAATAAATGAATGAATTAATTAAAAATGTCCAGAGATCTCTATGTCCCTTTGAAAGTTGCTAAATTACAACTGGAATCCAGAACAGGGGGAGCGCTCCAGCAATAATGTAAGTAAGTAAGTCTTTAAGCCAAGAGGTAAGTTCAGGAGCTGCTGAGAAACCAAGGCTACAAGTGAAAGAACTACGACAGCAATGCTTAGAGAACTCTGAAGTGAACACCAGCATAACAGTGGGTTACAGCCCACCGCTGGGGCTACCACGGTGAAGATCTGACTTTTTCTTTGTCTTCTCTCTCAAGCAGGGCTAGCTACATGATTTGTGCAGATCAGTGAAAAATAAGAATACAGGACTCCTTGTTCAAAGAACAGGGGAAGGTGCCATTAAAAGTACTAAAATATAAAGCCCTTTCCTTTTGTCGATGGTCTCTCTCAGCTTGTTTTATTTTCATTTGCTATTTAACGTTTTTTTGTTTGTTTGGGTTTTTTTAGAAAGGGTTTTTTTTTTGGCTGCACTGTGAGGCATGTGGGATCCTAGTTCCCCAACTGGGGATCAAACCCATGTCTACTGCAGTGGAAGCATGGATTCTTAACCACTGGACCACCAGGAAAGTCCCTTAATGTGGTTTTAAGGTAAAACAAAATTAAACATTTTAATTATTGGCATGAATTTTACCACTGTGCAGTCAGAGTTTTAGATGTAAATATCAGAGCATTTAACTCCTACTTGAAATCACCAAAATTAGACAATTCATATTCTGCACCTTGTAGGTGCATATGTATTTCATTCTTACCAGTACTTCAGAAACACTGCACAAAACCAACTCAACTACTTTTATTTTATTTTGTGATAAGTGCACACTTTACCAACACTCTCTACCTTTGGCTTATTGATGAGTAAGGAAGGACAGAAAGGAAAGAGATCAATAGGTTGCCCTATTTTTCCCTCTCCTTCAATGTCATCATTTTCAGTGTATGTGGTTGGCTACTACAGGGAAGTACCAGGGCTAAGAAAGGATACGCTAGGATTCCTTGGTTGGTTGTGCCTTAGAACGCAATTGCCTTCTTTCTGGTTTGAACAGAAAACATGGGCTCTCAGGGATGTCAGCGTCTCCCCTTAGTTGTAAACATAACATACCTTGTCCATACAATGAGCCTCACCAAACTCCTACACATTGGGATTCTGTGCTCATGAATGAGCACGGAATGAATGAGGTGGTAAGGAACTCACCATCATGCTCCACTGTTCCCCTGCACTGACTTACAAAACAGAAGTTCACAGTCAACAGTGACAGGAAGGGAAGAGCATGAGAAGATGGTGGAGGGAGGTGCGTGGGGAAGGGAGGACCAAGACTTAGCCTGTTGTCTGAAATCCCACGTGTTCTTTCTGCTGTGTCTCCATTTTTTTCCCGATCATTTTTCATTTTTCAGTGGAGATAGAGAGCACTCTGTTTCTACTTCCTCCCTGAATCACACTGTTCAAAGGCAGCCTGTGATGGCCAGAAGAAGCCACTACCTTTGGTCCACTTTTCTAGCTAAGATCAATAAGGCAGTGGCGGTCACGGGGACAGGGCTCCCTGTGGTCTTACACACAAGACTTTTGCCCTTTGTGGAGCCACCCATCTTCACTCAATGGCTTAAACTGTTTCTTTTTTTTTTAAAGGTCACGTGAATTTAGGCATTAAACAAACTACCAGATTAGCCAACATCGAAACCTTTTTTTCCTAACAACAACAACAAAGGCTCTTGTAGCTAACACCCCTAAATAAAGAAGTACTTTAAATTAAACATATATGGTTTAAACATTTTGCCTATAAATAATAATCATTGATAATTATCCCTCACCAGAAACTAAAGAATCGGTGTGTTTCCCATGTATAAACACTGACAACTACTCTATTTGCACAAAGAGCATTACACAAGCAGAAATAGTTTCATTATTTAAATATTATCAAGAAAATCCTTTAAAAATAAAGGATTGTACTATACTTTATATCACATGAAAATGTAAGGTAGCATGTGCAAACTGTTTTAAAGTGCTTGTTAAAGATTCTTATAATAAGAAAGGCTGGGAAAAGTAGAGTCACATCTTATCAAAACAATCTAAGAAATCTTAAGAATGCTGCTTTTCTAGTAATACATAAATATACACGAACATGAGCAAGAATCCAAGTAAAGAAACAGTTCTTATTCATAGGATTGACAGTTTTATTATTACACCAGCCTGAAATAACATATAATGGTGTGTGAGTGTGCACTGGAGTTTCTAAAAGCAGCTTTTAAGATAGGCTTAATGTGAGAAGGGTTCAACTTTCTTCTTTAAATTCTGGAGGATGGGGTCTCCTGGGGATAAAGGGGAAAAGTGGAGATAAACTTTTAATGCAATCTCTATTCTTGCCACAATTTGTTGTATTTATTTGTTCAGCTCTATTTATTGTGTAGCCGCCATATGCCAGGTCCTGCGGATACAGTGAGGGCCTTGACAAATACACACTCAGCCTTCAGGAAGCTCAGAGCACAGGCCAGAAATAGTCTAGCACAGAGAACGTCACAGGGAAGTAAAAGGTATTTAGGAACACTTGGTGGGGGAACCTAGCAAGACCAAGGGTGGGGGGTCAGAGAAATCTTCCAGGAGGAAGAAACATCAAAATTAAGGGCCCTGGGATAAGTGAGACGTGACCAAGTCTGCAATGGGGCAGTGGAGAATGCTGAATCAGCAGAAATCCTGAGAAATTCTTTTAGGACCTGGTTTCCCCAATTTTTATTAATCAGGAGCTGAGGCTCCTTTTAGATGATTTGAAGAAATTTCTAGGACTGAAAAAACTAAATGCCTGTTATGATTGGTCTTGTGTCAGTTTGAATTTTGAATGTGTGTAAATAATTGATGAGGTTGAATCAGAGAGGTAAACCAGCTGGGCACCTTTAGTGGGGGCCAGTAAGAACCACAGCCACACCCAAAGAGTTGCACAAAAAGGAAGTGTGGTGTCTCTTCTTTGGGCCATGCTTTTGGGCACTAGGGAATGCCATCCTTTCTGGGTGAGGGAGCTGGCAATAAAAGTAGGTTATGAGTTGGACCTGGATGTGCGTATGGGAGGGCTTTTTTTTTTTTGATGTTATATACATCTAAAGGAACCTAAGACACACCTGTATTGAGGTGTGTGGCTGTATTAGTCAGGGATCTCTGGAGAAATAGAACCAATAGGATGTACACGAGGAGATTCATTATAGGTAATGGCTCACACAATTATGGAGACTGAGAAGATCTGCAAGATGGAGAACCAGGAAAACTGGGGGTATAATTCAGCCTGAGACTGAAGGCCTGAGAAGCAGGAGTGCTTATGTCTGAAGGAAGGAGAAGACGGCTGAACAAGCACAAAGAGCAACTTCACCCTTCCTCAGGCTTTTGCTCTATTCAGGCCTTCAACTGACTGACTGATGCCCACCACACTGGGGAAGGTGGTTTTCTTTACTCAGTCTACCTATTTGACGCTAATCTCCTTCAGAAACATCCTCACAGATACATCCAGAAACGTTTTACCAGTTATTTGGGCATCCCTTAGTCCAATCAAGATGACATAAAATTAATCATCACAATGATCCAACTGCCAACCACCGGCCATCAGGTACTGTATTCCAGGCAGAGGGAATAACATATTAAAAGACCCAGAGGCTAAGAGGCACCAACATCTCCAGGTGACAGGAAGTACTTAAATAAGGGTGGGCCAAGTATAAGGCAGCAAATGGTGAAGGGTGAGTCATAGAGTAACCAGTAAGATTTCAAGTGTGTTGAGATTTTAGAATGCTGGAAATGGAAAGCCATTTAATACTTTAAGTAATGAAATGATATCATCAGATTTGCCTTTTCAGAAGAATACTCTGGCTGCCAAGTGGAGGCTGGATGTAAGTGAAGGCAAGACTGGAAGGAAGAAAAGTAATTTATCAAGGAGATGTGAGTGGCCCAGAGTTGGGAGTGGCAGTGGGCATGGGGAGATCTCGGACTGATGCACCTTGGTGATTTACCAGATGTGTGTCTCTCTCTCTCTCTCTCTCTCTGTGTGTGTGTGTGTGTGTGTGTGTGTGTAGTGAAAAAAGAGAGAGGTAAGGTTGACTCCCATGTTTACTGTTATGAGAACTGGGTGAATGGCTGGTGCAATCACCAAAAAAAAAAAAATGGAATATAGAAAGAGAAGTTAATGTGTATAGGGTTATTCCAGAGGTTATTACTACATCTTACATGTCTCCTTGTATGAGAAATGGAACTGAGTGTTGCCGGAATAATGACCATAGCCATTTGAGGGGAGTGTTTTGGAAAATAAAAACATTTGTAAGGGAGAATGCACTTAGATATTTGTTGCTGAAAGTAACTCTGACCTTGACTTCAACCCTTCCCACGTCAACATCCATTCCCAATCCCACCCACCTAAATCTTGTCCTTCCTTTTGGAGCTCTAGGTATGAATCTAACTACTATGAAACATGGCAGCGCTTTTGAAAGGAGCCAGCTGGCTACTTCTTTCTCCAATGTAAAGCATAATGGACCTCCAAGGACAACAAAGTTCAAACAGATCTAAGCGAAAGATTAAGACTCAACCAAAGCCTTTGTTACTCATTTTATTAATATTCCTTTTTTTTTAATACCAAAACTTAGGCCTAATGTCCTGAGAAGGGAAGATTCATGCATATACCCTTAATATTAAAAAGCATTTTCTGGATCAACTGGCAAGAAAGTACTGTCATAACAACATCACTAATAATGATAATAATTTTATCTGCCTTTATTTATTGTCTACTATGTGCTAGTTGCTTCTTGAACATTATTTCTATACTCATATAAACCCTACATGTTTATTATCTCCATTTGCCAGATGAGCAATTGAGAGCAACGCTAAGTAGACCACAAAGGGAGTGCAGACCTTCAATGTGGTCTCCTTTCTATGGTCTAACCAATTACCTATACCTATAAGATAGTAAGAGCATATTTTGGAAATAAATCATTTGAAGTAAATAGATGTGGGCAGTGCTTTTGGCACTGTCTTAATCTTTCCCTCAAGCCTAGGAGTTTTGACATAAAAGGTTCATGATTGCTTAGCTATGAATAGACCACAGTTTATTTTTTTTTCACCTGTTGATGGACATTTGGAATGATCTATTGATATTTAACATATTTTAACATGATATTGATTTTTATCATAATATTTAACAACATACTAAATATTCATATGTTGTTAAATATTCATTCCATTTTATTGCTGAATTGTATGCCACTGTATGAATATTCCACAATTTCCTGGTCAATGGGCAGCTTTCTTGCATGCAGGGATTTTAGGCCCAGGTCTTTTCATTCTGTGGTGTCACAAAATAAATAGGTTTGATGCCTATGCATTGAGTTGGCAAACAGATGTAGAGAATGTAGAGGTCTATAGGCACCTCGGCCCAGAAATAACCCCTTCTCACACACATACTCCACTGGTGAGAAACAGTCATGTGCCCTCTCCTCAATGCAAGTGTGTTGGAAAATGTAGCTGACTGGACAGCTGCTTCCCACCATACTCTATACTATGTGAAGAGGAGGCTGAGATTGGTGGACAGTTTTATGTCACTGTCATGGATGTTTAACCCATCAATTTTTTTTCCTTTAAAGTTTTTAACTTGGGAGTCATGTTTAAAAAAATAGTTCTTCACTCAGGAATTAGAGAAACATTTGCCAGTATTCTTCTAACAGTTACATCTTTTTAAACCAGGTAGCCTAACCTTAACACCATCCACTCTCCCCATTAATATGAAAGCACACTTTAATCAAATACTGAAAGAATTCTAGGGCTTCCCGGGTGGCCCAGTGGTTAAGAATCCACTTAACCCTGCCAACGCAGGGCACATGGGTTCGAGCCCTGGTCCGGGAAGATCACACATGCCACGCAGCAACTAAGCTCGTGGACCACAACTACTGAGCCTGAGCTCTAGAGCCCACGAGCCACAACTACTGAAGCCTGCATGCCTAGAGCCCGTGCTCCGCAACGAGAAGCCACCACAATGAGAAGCCCACGCACCGCAACGAAGAGTAGCCCCCGCTCGCCACAACTAGAGAAAGCCCGCCCGCAGCTACGAAGAGCCAACGCAGCCAAAAAAATATATATAAATGAATAAAATAAGTAAATTTTAAAAACTGAAAAATAAATAAAATAAAATAATTCTAACACACACACTTGGCACCCTTTATGAACTTGACTGTGTTCTATTTCACTTTTATCTTGGGCTCATACCAGCCCTTGAATATTTTAATTATAAAAGTTCTGTAATTAAAAAAAAATTCTCTGTGCCTCTCCCTCCAAAATTAGTCTTATTCTTTCAAAAAAAAACCTTTCCCATCATACGCTCATTTATACATCAACATAAGTATCTCTCCAAATCTCTCCCTCAATCCTAAAATAATCACAGAAGAGTTTAATTAGTAGATAGATACATACATACATACAAACATATATGACAGATAAACAGATCATAGACACATTTGGAGGATAACTGATATATTTTCAATGTTGACTTTTCTCATTTAGGAGCTTGGTATTCATATTCAAGTTTTCTTATGTGTCCCTCATTATGCTTTCAACATTACAAACCTGGTAAATATTAAATAAATACTTGCTGAATGGATCGTATTACCATACTGTGCACACCTCTCATTAGATTATTCCTAGGTATTTTATACTATACTTTTGTTGATTAATAAAAAGATCTTTTTCTATTATAGATTTAAACTGGTTATTGCTAGTATATGAGAAAGCTAATCACTTAGAGGAAATATATTATGTTGTAAAACTTTCAGGACTGAGAACATGTTTCTGTTCCTTTCATAAATGAATGATAGTTTCAATGGATATAGAATTCTAGGTCAAGAATATTTTCTTTTCACTGAAAACTACAGACATGACTCATACTATCTAATAATATTTGTTACTGAGATGTCTGAGGTCAACTGGATTTTTCTCTCCTTTTGTTTAGCAACTTATTTTTCTTTCCTTGTTGTATGCTTATAGAATTTTTACATTATCAGAAATTAAAATATGTTTATGTCCAATTCCTTCATTAATTTTTTTCCTCTGTCATAACCTAAAAATCAAATTTTTAACTCAGGGAATTTTTTTCAATGATTTAATAATTTTTGCTCCTTTTTCATATGCCTTGTGAATAATATGAATTTCTATTATAAATATATTGATCTCCTAGGCATTTCCTCCTTGTCTCTATCTTTTCTCCATCATAATTATCTCATACTTTTCCTCTAAGCTACAGAAAAATTTTCAGTATTTGACTTTTATTCCACTATTTTGTTGAAGTAGTGAATCTATGCTTCACTGCCTCTATTATATTTTAATTTGGGGAATTTAAAAAATCTGAAGTCAAGCTTTACTTTATGTAATTGATGTAGTTTAGCATCAGTTAAGAAAACAATTCAATATATTTTAAAAAACATTTTACTATTAATCTTCTAGTAAGTTTATTTCCTGGGGTGGGAGTGGTGATGGAATATTTCCTCTAAATTCCTTATACTAGTGCCTGTGTTTGGAACTAATAAATGTTTCCATAAATGTTATTTTTATAACTTAAAGTTTGTTCCCTTTTACCAACATCTCTCTATCTTCCCCACCCTCAGCCCCTGGCAAAGTTCAACTTTTTTTTTTTTTTAGATTCTACATTTAAGCGGTACCATGAGGTATCTGTCTTCCTCTGAGGATCTAATATATAACACGATAACTATAGTTGATAACACTGTATTGCATAATTAAAATGTGCTAAGATTAAAATTTAAATGTTCTCACCAAAAAAAAAATAGATCTGAGGTGATGGAGGCATTAACTCAGTGGGGGGAATCCTTTCACAATGAATAATGTATCAAATTGTTATGTTGTACACTTTAAATATCTTACAAACTTATTTGTCTATTATACCTCAAAAAAGCTGGGGAGGGGGGAGAATGATTTTTTTTCCTTGCAGTTTACTCATCCTTTAAATGGTAATCCCTGCTTGTTTAGTGCTGTTACTTAACACGAGTTGAACCAGAAATTGTCCCAGGACACAATTTACAGTTCCAAACAAAACCAGAGGGGCTTTACTTTTAACAGCTTAATTGTATTCAAAGTCCATTTTCTATCTGTGATCAGTAGAGACAGAACCATAACCAGAAGACCCACGCTGTGACTTATATATGGTGGGAACCCGGAGTTAGCTGGGTACCACCCACTTCTCTTACTGGTGTGACTGCCTTAGTGATGTGTACAAGCTCCCACTTCACTCAACAGGCCTTCCTCACCAAATTAAGTCAGAGCTGCCACTTCCTAAAGTTCTGGCTAAAGGAAGGTTACACTAATCTTGTGTTATAATCATATTTCTTTCAGTAGCCCAAAGATAGCTGGGACATTTCTCCCTTTCTCTAATTGTAGACAACTGCTCTTAAATGGAGCTCACTGTCTCAATGTTAAATTTTAGTTAGGGCACCATCCAGGCAAAGTGTAGGCAGGCTGAGGGCCAGGGCCTGCAGTTCTGAGGATGGCAACTGTAAAGCCTCAAGTTCCCTTCTGGCCTTCCCAGGCTTACTGTCATCTCCATCTCCCTTCTCTCTTAATCTTAAGGAAAGTCAACGCTGACCTTTGAGAAACCTCAAGTTGATGCCTTTGGTCTTTGTGGAAAACACTGGAGTAACTTTAATTTAAAAGTTTCTCTGTCAAACAGCACAACAACTTGTTAAGGTGTTGCAGACCAAGTCAATCCCTCCAGCTTTACAATACCATCTTTTAGATTGTAAAACTGCCCTTGAAAATGGCTGGAGCAATTCTGGGCACTCTTATCAGCTCTCGTGGCCTGCTGGCATGAGAACTCTTGGAAGACAGATTGGTGTCCTGCAGCAGTTCACTGTGCTGGATGGACTCAATCCCTCCCCGGCACTCTCTCCAGCTGTCCTCCCTTCACACATGGCTACCTGGCCCTGCCCCCGGAGCTCTTCCTGCATTCCCAGTTACCTGGTATACCCTTCATTCGCTTGCCGTTTAAAGAATTCCCGTATTAAAGAGTCAAATGAAATAAATCCTCTCAAAGTTTACTTGCAAACAAACAACACTCCTAAAAAGTTAAGTTCCAAGTAGTTTACTATAGTATACTATGATGCAGGTATCAAAAATGCTAATGAAGAGATTTTTAATGTAAAATTATAATGATATGGGGAAATTCTGCAGCATAAAGCAAAAATAAAAGGTTTACAGGGAAGTATATATCAACTGTGGAAAAGGAAAATGTATTCAAAAAAGAACGACAGAGAGTATACTAAAATGCTAATGGTTGTTGCCTCAGTATGGTAGCATTATGCATGATAGTTTTATTCCTTTATAAATAGCTCCATATTTCTATAAAATGCATCTTCTTGGACAATTTTTATTTTTTAATGATTTAATCACTTCAGTTTTTAATAACTTGAAATGTCAAGTAGATCACAGCACTTTATAAAATTGTCTACATAGTATGATTTCAACTAAAAATAACGTATAGATGACTTGATGAAAATATGGGAAAATGTTAATAGGCAATCTCTTCTCTAGGTGAGATAATGAGTGGTAGCTATTTCATTTCATTTCAAAGTTCACCTATATTTTCAGACTGGGCACACTGGTGGTGTATTAATTTTATATTAGAAAATAATGCCTAAGGCAAAGGAGAAACAAGAAAACTGCTATGCTCCTAATACTCCTAGTAAACCAGTGTGCTACAAATACTTTGGATAAAAGTTGTTTTCAGAAATTAAAGATATTAGCTTCACATATTTCAAGATAACATATTTCACATTCCCCAGTTCACAAGCAGCAAATAGTTTCTCAAAAATATTTTTACCTCAAAGTGAAGTCAACTGAAATGAGGGGAAATCCTGTGAGAAAATTAAAAACAAATAAAAATAGAAAAGGTCTAGCCAAGGGTTCATCATAAAACAAGGATTCTGGCAGGACTCTGAAATGGAATGAGAAGGTTCGCGAACATACACCTAAAGTCCAGGGCCCCCACTGCCGCCTTCTTCCACTGTTTTTTGTTTGTTTGTTTGTTTACAGCCTTTGGGAAGACATTTTGATCCACAGAGGCAAGTGAAGAATCAGATCTTCTAATTCTTTCTGCAGTGGAGATGGGTATGCTCGCTGCTTTCTCAGTCCAGGGAATTCATTGTTAAGGAACTGTGTATGTACATATCACCTGGAGAGGTATGGTGGTATGTTTCTTGGTGGGTGAATTAGGAAATTTTGTTGCTATTACGAAGAGAAGAAGTGTGAATATCGTCCAGTAGAGTCATCAAGCCATCCAAATTAGACTTTAATCCAGACATTTGCAAAAATCTGTGGTGACTTGATGGTTCCTGTGGAACTATACACAGCCTCTATCTAAAACAAAAGGAATAGCTGATTTATCCATTCAGGAAGAATAAGACATGATACTCAGAGGATGAAAATAAAATTCAAACAAATACCTATATTAGAGGACACCAGGCTTGGACCATAACTTCACTATGTCTATGCAAAGCAGGAAAGGAGAAAATAAATATTGAATCTACTTCTGTATTTTGTCATACCCTCAACCCTCCATGTAAAGAAATTAAAATCTTTATTCCACTCTCAGTGATTTCTTTTGGAAAAGAGATGCTTTAAGAAAATACTGGCAGTAAAGCTAAAACTTCTTTTTCATCTCCAATGAGAATTTGTTTCATGATTCATTTTGAACCATTGGACTCTAAATTGTTCTTTTATTTTTGTGTGTTCTTTTTAAAAAAGGAATTAATACATTTAGACATAGGAAAATACAACAAATCCCATTTTACTATTCTCTGCATTCATACACAGAACGCTAGTTTTTTCAATTTCAAGGACAATTCACCATCAAAACATATAAATATTTAAACACATATAGACCCAAATAATGAAACTAACAATGCAAACATCAATTAACGTGCATATCCTACACACTTAAGGTTCTACACCACTTGAAGTGTATTGTCATTTATCTTGTATATAATTATAAGTTAGAAAACTTAGTATGCCTTAATTTTTTTTCAAATTGGAGAAGTTTATGGAGGGAATATTATGAAACATTAAGTGTACAACAGAGTGTTTGATTTTTATTGCCAGAATAATCTGTTCACTTGCTTCAAAATTGCCAATTTTCAGCTAAAGATCTTAAGGGAGCTCAAGGTGGCTTTTTCTGTTATACTTTCAACGAAAGTCAGAAAAAAAAAACCCAAAACAAAACCATGAAACCTTCAATACTTTCAAGCTCAAATTTCAGCCCACTGTTTATTTTTCTTTGTGCTCCCACTGCCGCTAATTAAACAAAGAGCTTGACATTCAAAGCTGGTTTGGGAAAGAAAAGAGGGGACACAGCCAGTTGGGATTTGGCCCAACTACCAATAAATATGGAAGATAACAGTCATCTTAAGGGCTTTCATTATGACTTTATATTCATTCACTAAACTTTTCAAGATAGTAAAATGAATTAATGGGGAAAGGGAAAAAAGAAAATCTCACAATTATCCTATTTAGTGTTTAGGTTAGAGAAATTATAACTATTTGAAAGCAAAAACTTTAAATTATTATATTTCAAAATCCATTAGTTTCCGAAGAAGAATCTTCATTATACTATTTTCAAATTGAATCCAACCGCTCTACATTTTTCCTTAATACACTTTTCTATTTTATACCCCACCCCAAAAATGTCAGAAATATACTCAAATAAATAATTTAGGAAGCTTTTTAATCTCTCTTAAGAGTTTGCGTTAAATTTAGATAAACATGATAATATTTGTGACACATTTCATCTAGAGAAGCTACACATTTTTATGACTCCCTTTTAGTTCTATAATTTTTGTTTTAATATTTTAAAATAAAATACTGAATGTAAAATTAATATATTATTATTTAAACATTCAAATTATATAGATTTTTTTTTTTTTTTGCGGTACGCGGGCCTCTCACTGTTATGGCCTCTCCCGTTGCGGAGCACAGGCTCCGGACGCGCAGGCTCAGCGGCCATGGCTCACGGGCCCAGCCGCTCCGCGGCATGTGGGATCCTCCCGGACCGGGGCACGGACCCGTGTCCCCTGCATCGGCAGGCGGACTCTCAACCACTGCGCCACCAGGAAAGCCCTAGAAGTTTTTTTAAAAAGTTCCTATCCCTCATTTCTTCTCCCCTCAAATCTACGAGTTGGGTGTCTGTCTTGTCACATCTCCTTTTATAATACAGAAACATACAGAAGCGCGCACACACACACACACACACACACACACACACACACAGATGGGGTATGGATCTCTATAGACAGTGCTTTACATATGATCTGTAACGTAATTTCTTCTTCTTTTATCCTTTCATCATGGACATTCTTCTGTAACAGAATAAATAGAGCAACCCTATTCTTCTCAATAGAGGTCATGTATTCCATTTTAGGACTGTACCAGGATTTATTTAACCAAACCCTTATTGATGAGTAAGTCAGTTTTACTCTTAAACAAGTACACATGCATATCTATAAGTCACACCACATGAAATAGTCTAAAAAAAAAAAGTAAGCCCTCCTGCTTCTCCTCCAAAAGATCATCAATTTTAAAGTTTCTGGGGTTTTTTTTAGACTTTTGATGGTTAACATTATAACTTTTAAACAATAAATTTAAATGTGTTACTTTATGGTACTTGACACAGTGTTAATTTTCTTTAATTAAAATGAATAATTTAGCACACTTACAACTATCCCTTGCTTTGCTTCCCCTTCCCCTTTGTCTTCATTTTATTATTTTTATATTGTTAAACTTTGTAACTTTTATATTGTTTTGATAAACACAGTGAAGTCTTCCCTGCCAGTGTTTAAAGTGAGTCTAAGATCCAAAGGCAGTGAGACAGCATCTGTGGTACTTTGACCGAGTGTGGCTTATTTGCTGCAGAGCCATATGGTGTGATGTGCCCATGAGATGAGAACTTGGTCCTTGGTGCATACACACAATTTTTCCAAACGTTAAGGTCCAAACGGCTCTTCTCTAAGTTTGTTTTAGCTCTCTGGGCTGAATTCAGGTTTAATGGTAAGATGAAAAAGCTCAGAAGCTGTGTGACCCACAGGTAAGCCGTTCTGTTTTCTGGACCTTGTTCTAATTTATAGACTGAGAGAGAAACTAGTCTGCCTCTGCTGGCTTCAGCATTTTAATATTCTAAATTATTGAATATCACCTAGAAATGTGTTGCAGGTACAATGACACTGCAGCCCTAAAAGCAGAGTTCTAACAGCAGAATTTAATTCCACTTTTCTAAGTGACCCTAAGTGATTGCCAAAGACATGTTCTCCTTAATGCCTCCATCATTTTAGTCCTTGGAGATATTTTGAAAATATGAGGCCATCACCTTTAATGGCCTCATTGGGTGTTTTGGTCTGTTTGTCTGTTTTGCTGCAAAGAAGAACACTCCTATTAAATCCTAGTGTGTGCACTTTAAAATGTGAAATTATCGTTCACCCTTTCCACGATAATCAGAGCTAACAATATAGATAAAGCTGGGATAATAGTAATACATTGTACTAAACAGAGCAAACAATGTTTCTTCCACACTTTTACACCCACAGCCTAGAATCATTTTCATTTCTCTCTCTCTCTAATCGTTGTGGGATTAGCACTGGAGATGAAAGATGGTGATTCAAAAGTCTGGATTGGGGCATACCAAGCAGTTACACATGTAACCCAACCAGGGCCTGTATGCAGAGTCTTCCAGCCATTCTATCAGGTCAGGAATCTTTCCTGGTAGATCTATCACTGCTGGTGTGATTTTGACACTTCCCTCTCTCTTTCCTCACCGGAGGGGTGGGGGGGTGGGGGGTGGTGGCGACCCAACACTTTGGCCTTATCAGCCCCCACAAATGCTGCTCAGTGACTCTTCCGGCCAGTTCTGGCTCAGCGCAGTGTCTCCTGGACCCACTGACTGTTGGTTGCCATAACGATATTCAGCAGCTGAGGGAGGCCTGGCCGAGCAGCGACTGGGCCAGGTGGAGAGCGGGAGGTAGAACAGAGCTGAGCCACACCGGAGTCCCAGCAAGGATGATCAGGAGGCAGGTGGCCATAGGAAAGGAGGAAGCCTCTGCGGGGGCAGGGGTGGCGAGGAAGAGACTGAATCCATTATTGCAAATTAGCAGGGTCTGGCCTCAGATGCTGCTGAAGTTAGAGAGAGAGGAAGAAGCTGGTGGGGAAAAGCGGAAGGAGAAAATAAAAAGGCCAAAAAATATCACAGGGAAGCGTAAGAAAAATGGAAACCAGAAAAAGAGACATTGCTGCAACTGAAGAAATGTCAACCTCAGATATTGTGAATATAGTAAAAGCATGCTTCTCCGTGGCCCATTTATGCTTACACTAACATTGTTTTAACATGAAATTAGAGGTAAAGGGAGAGACCAGCTCCAGGAGGGAAATATGTACCAGTCTTGGTTATGACAGGCTACTGGTTCAGGCCTTATTTAAATTTGTAAACTGTGGTTGAAAATACCTAATTTGCCTTCTTCCCTGAATTGTTAATGATTTCAATGAGTTGCTGAATATTCAGATACTTGGTAAACTCTAAAACATTCTACTGCTTGATGTAATGGCTCATCACCGCTTGATTTTATCATTATCAATATTTAATGGGCTTCTCTTTCACTCTTCCAATCTCATTTGAACCACTTCTGGAAGATTCTTTTCTTTCATTAATTATAGGATATTTGGACTTATATTTTTCTCACAGGAAGAACTGAGATTTATAATCCAATAAGGCCAGATAACTTTCATCTGCTCTAGTTACTATCAGTAGAAATGATATAAAGTTGTAACCTAATTCAATTCAAACATCCCTATCTATATTCAATCAAAATTTCTTGATGCTATGTATCTTTGATGGATTCCTTTTTCTCTGACCAAACTGCCCAGAACAAAGGAAAGCAAAATAAGATAAAATATATATTGTATAAATGTATATTAGAGCGCAGGGCCAGAGCTGAACGTGACTTTGGGGAACAACTAGTACAATGCTCCTTAAACTTTAATTTGAGATGGGTCATCTAATGATCTTGTTAAAATCAGATTCTGATTTGGAAAGCCCAGGGTGGGGCAAGACCGCAGTTTTAACAAATACCCAGGTGTGCTGATACTGTAGGTCTTTGAGAGGCAAGAATCTATTACAGTGGTAATCAAAGATTTTGAGTTGCAGAACACTTACTTTTAATAAAATCTGATAAAACAAATAAAATTACACCTGTGCACACTAAAGCAATGGTGGGAGGCCCAGAGACCTGGCTGTCCTCCCACAGTCCCCAGGGGCTTTTGAGTCATTTTCTAAGCACTTTCATGGAAGATCTTAAAATCTGTGGAACATAATATGAAATGCACAGGCTGATCTAAAAAATTCGTCTAATCATAAGAAAACAGTGTCTCAGGAGAGTTTAAATATCAATAAATGAAATCATAAGATTCTCTATCCATACACATATATCCAATACACATACACAAAACAATCACATGAAGGCATGTGTACAGGCACTCCAGAGAACGGTTGCTGCTTTTCAGCATCCAAACTCTATCTGGAGGAAGCAAACCAGAAGATTAAAGCTGACAGTGTCTCTCTCTGTCCCTTGGCAGGTAAGCTGAGAGCAAGTGACCGAGATTCAGCCAATCACAAAAGCTCATTCCAGGGACTTCAGACCTAGATGGAATGAAGCTAAAATTCAGAAACAGCTATTTATCATTCATGGTGGTGACACTGGAAGCCAAAGTTCAAGAATGGTGATTTGAGGAGTTACTATTCCAGGTTAATCATGGGAAATGATTGTAAGAAAAACAGAGTGACCAACATGATGAAAGTAAAGAAATGTAACAAGTGGAACAAATAGAATATAAAAAAGTGAGAAAGCAGAAGAGCTTAAGATGATTGGAAGAAGGGTTTCATATTGGTAAGTACACAGGAATGAGGCTCACATTTGGGTTGTACAGGCTAGCCCAGCTGCTACAGGGGCTTCAGTGGCACAACACTTTGGATAGTCTCTAAACTCCATGAGGGCTGGATTTTACCCACAAACCTTTGCAAAAGGTAAGTCTTTAATATTTGCCAAATGAATGACTGATACACATCCAAACAAACATATATTCAGTATTTCTTATATGGTGCCATTTACAAACATGCAGGATAATAAGTAGAAGTTCACAAGGTGAGATTAGGACACTGACCACAATATCACCATGAACTTCAAAAGTAAAAAGAAATGAAGTCAGAAAAATCCTTCCTAAAATTTCTATGATTTTTTGACTACTGCTGGTAAAATGCTGGAGAACTGTGGAACGGGATTGTATTTCTGCTTCCTTTAAGAAGCTTTCCAAATGAAAGGAAATAGAAAACTATCAAATTTGAAATAAAGAAAAATGGCTGCTAAGGAATTAAAGGGACAAGATCACTGGGTTTAGTTTTTGGAAAGGGGAGTGAGCTTGGGCCAGAAGTAAAAATTCATCAAACTTTAGTCATGTTTATTTACTTATGATTTTCATTTTTATTTTAATGATTTCATTAAAAATCTTTTGTTTCCTTGTTATTTTATTTGTATGTTTTCAGATTTGTTTCTTAGGTACCCAAGTTTTCTTTGTTTCTTTTACTGTTTATAATTTGGAAATCATTTTTCCCAACTAATGGTTAATTTACATGTAAAATACCTTTATAGGTATTTATTTAATTCTATATCTTTACCACTTCAAAAATAAAATACATGGATTTGAGAATTCCCCCACCCACACACATAAAATGAAACATTTTGCAAGCAATTATTCACACTCCTACTCTAAGATTTTGTTGGTGTTATTTGGAATTTCATACCCAGAATATTATCATTTTTTTAAACATTTTTAGTTTCTTTTGGAAGAATTACTTAAATGTTTTTCTATTGTTTTTAACTTCTCACCATATTAACAACAGAGATTAAAATATTGATTCTTTGATTGGTTTCAATTACTCACTACCCTTCTTTTTACAACACAGTCTAATCCCCATTGGTTTTAATTATTCACCATATTTTCTTTTATAACACATAATCCTCATTATTTACTTTTTTAGTTTGATTCATTCCTCAGTCAGCTGGAACACTTTTTCAAGGTTTTTTTTTTTTTTTTTTTCAGAAAAGGAATGTGGGTAAAAACATTTGGAGTCCTTTTATGTCTATTATTATGACTCTATTGCTTTCAAATATGAATGATAGCCTGTCTGGCTATAACATTCTTGGGTTTCAATGTATTTCTCAAGAGTCTTGTGTTCGTTTCTCTTCCGTATTTTTCAAATTGTGGAGAGTCTGATGTCAACTTGAATTTTTTCCTTTTATAAACAAACTTCCTCCCCTGTCATCCTGATGCTTTAATTTTTCTTTAATTCAGGATTTTCTTCATCATAATTTTAGATAAATGGTTTTCCCTGAGTTTTAAGTCCCCACCACCAAGAAAACATTCTACCATTATTTCTTTGGGAATTGCTTTTCCCGTAACTGCTGTTTTCTCCTGTATGTATCTTTGACTTCTCAGGGATGCCCTTTATATTTCTGATTAGTACATTTATCTCCTTAATTCCTTTACTCTAAATTCTGGGACATTTTCTCAATCTGGCATAGTAATTCACTGATTCAGTTTCCTGGAATATTCAACATATATTTTTTGTTTTCATGCCATAACCAACCCTTGTTAATCATTCTTTTCATCTGAAAGCTATCTTTTCTGATAGGTGCCTTGTTTGGAGACACAATAGCTCCCTGAAATCACAAAAAATTTTTTTTAATATTTTCACTCATTTCTTGCAGTTAATCTGTTCCATAGATTTGGAGAAGCACTTATTCTTCCACGGGTTTTCTGCTCTTGGATTACTGGCTATATATTAGATATCTGGTCACCTTTCTCTTTGTTCATCTTTACAGTTTGTTTATGTTTTTCTATTTTGTTTTATTTTTCAGTACTAAGAGAGTAAGGTGGTAACTAAAGTACATTGTGCTACTCTCATACACCAAATCAGTGGGAAAATAGAAGTATAGGTTTGCAGTAGATTTATTTTGTCACTTCAGACTTTCTCTTGACTGTGGGATAAAGGACAGTTCAAGGTCAACCATGCCAGTCATCACTATTTCAGAGGATGTATTCACTGTGACTCTTGCTGGAGACCCTTTCTCTAAGTTGCATGACTACGTCCATTAGGCACTGGATGAAGCAGCGCGTGTTACAAAGCATGATGTCAATGGCACACACTTCTGAGAGAACACTGCACATGTGCGTCAGGGAGCTAGTATCACTGCACTTTCTCAGGGATGTCAGTACTGCCCACTCACTTCGCAGTGGCTCACCTTTGCTCAGGTACCTGTTGCAAACTTCCTGAAGCCTGTGGGGTTTTCCGATCATCTCAGATTCTTGTTCCTCAGGCAGAATTCTCTATTGCATCTGTTGATGCATAGATTGATCAGTCCTATCTCAATCCTGTCTCTCCTCACTGTGTTTTATGAAAACTCTCCCAAGCATCTGACGTGAAAATGTTATCTTCCCCTCACTTTTAGTACTTTATAGGTTTTATCCAATTTGTATATCTTTTTAGTCATCTTAATTCTAAGTGGATGAGTTAGACAGTAGATGAAGATTTCCATCTTTATCCTGAGTTTCTTGCTTCTTTTTTTTTCACATTTCTGACAGTATGAAAACAAAATAATGTTATTTTTTTTTAAAAGCTGATCAGTGAACTTCTGAGATTAAACTGGGATCCTGAAATCAGCTCTGTCCAATAGAACTTTCTGCAATGAAGGCAATGTTCTTCTGATCTGTTCGATTCAGAAGCCACCACTAGGCTCATATAGTTATTGAGCACTTGCAATGTGGCTCATACAACTGAGAGACTGAATTTTAAATTTTATTTAATTTGAATTTAAATAGCCACATGCACCAAGCAGTTAGGGTATTAGATAGCTCAGTCCTAGGTAAACATCATTTAAGTTTCAACATCTGAAACTGGAAGTCCTAGGCCTCACACTAAACTTATAAAATCATAATCTTGGGTGTGTTGGCATGGGGGGGATACATTTTTTAAAAGTTCTCTCCATGATTCTTAATGTGCACTACGATAGTCTTAGATGGTAGGTTTGATACCAGGAATAATGGAAATGAGACTTGGAAGGGTAATGACCTTGTGTTCTACCGAGCTTTAATACAAACTAAGTAACAATGAGCTCTGCACATTAGAAGCTTGACTAGAAAATACTAAACCTTTACCACTGTCCCCCTACCTTATCTGAGACAGACGTTGCCTGTCAATCACTGTGGACTTTTCTATGCAACCCACAAACAGAATCCTTCTCAAACAGGATCCTGCAACCCATGAGGATCAGTCCCAGAGGAGAATCATGTTTGCTATCTAGATCAGGGGTCTACAAATCTTTTCTGTAAAAGGCCAGATAGTAAATGTTTTAGGTGTTGTGGTCCATATGCTCTTTGTCACAACTCATTTTGTCAATGGAGCATGAAAGCTGTCATAGACAATACATAAAAATGCGTGACTGTGTTCTAATAAAACTTTATGCATAGTGAAGTTCAAATTTTACATAATTTTCCCATATAATGAAGTATTCTTTTTTACTTTTTCAACCATTTAAAAATATAAAAACTATTCTTAGCTCTTAGGCATAAATAAACAAGCATTGGGCTGGATTTGGTCCCCAGTGGGAGTTTGCCAACTCTCGTCTAAATGACACCTAAGGTCTCTTCCATTTCTAATATTTTAGGGGTCAAAGCCTTTTTGCTAAATATTTCCTAGAGTAGGACATTAGTATAATACTTGGTGGCTCTTTACGTCTTCTTATAACATAATATCAGGATCTGCACAATTCAGTATACAAAACACAGACATAATAGTGATAACCTCCTAAGGTAAAATCTCTACAACATGAGTGATTAATGTGAATATATGTATGAAGGCAAATATAGTGATGTCTTAGCTTTTTGCCCTTCAATTTGCTTAAAAAATCTAAACATTTTCAAGTAAATGTCTACTGAATTTTATTCCAACAAAACTTTTAATTGGAAAATACTCTGGTCATGCTATTTTTTTTTAAAGAACCAACATTCTACTTATATCTAAATTGCAGTTATGTTCTAAGTTAGAACAATATTTATTTCTACAAATCTACTACTAATTTTAGTTAACATTTAACTTCTTTCTATGCATTTAAAGTGGATGAATAAGTAACAAAAGCAAAAGCTTCTTAGGGACCTGCTAGGAGACCACTGTGAGGAGTGTTCCCCAAACATCAGCTGCTATCACCCAACGACCCCCATTCACCATCCTACCCCCCAACCTATGTGACTCATGTTTCTAGGTCAGAACGTGTTAGTGTGATTGAGCATCAATCTCAGCAGGGCTCTGAGTTCGGGAACAACATACACTTCACGGTTCCCAAACACCTACACGTTACGCTTTGGTTATTTGCTTACCATTACTATTATTGCTGCCCATATATTTTATACTTCTTTTCATATTTCATTTATTACACACTCAAGATAACAGAAGACAGTTAAACATCAATATAGGATTCTAAAGCATCCAAATTTTAAAAATAAGGACATTCTACTCTTTTTCAACTAGTATTGTGGATTTTTAAATTTTGTTTTGATTGTTTTTCTAAAGACTTGAAACACATTCTCACACATATTGGGAGGTCAATAATTTTTTTATAAAGATTGCCTTCTTTTGAAAACTTCTATTTTCTTAACTTCTAGACTTGAATTTTAATTTTATTTTGCTTGTTTCTTTTTTATATATACTACTATGTTGAATGCAGTTTCAAAAGTCTTCTCTACCTAATACTCTTGATTCCAACTTATTTAATAAAATCTTCTTCCCAAATAAATGGGAAATTACTAGCAACCTCTGACTGGGTTGTTAATTACTATCCTGGGGCCAAGTTGATGTAGCATTGTCAACAATACTAAAATACAAAACCAAACACACACACACACACACACACAAAAACTGACCTACAGATCTTAAAATAAATATACTGAAGTTAAATAAAGAAAACATTTCATTATACTTGTGAGTCAGCACTTTTCTTCAGTAAAATTTGCTAAAAGACTGAAAATGAAAAAAAAAACTTCATTAGAAGAAAAATACAGAAGCAACACTTCTGTACATGAATTTCAAACATAAAAAATAAGTAAGCATTATATAAAAATAAGAGGAAGAAATGGCAATATATTATAAATAAAATGCTTAATGTTTTGCCCTATCCTGTTTAATCTACAAGAGGATATTTAAAGGGGAAATATAAGAACTTTATAGCTAAAAGAGACTTTAAAAATCCCTTTATTTTATAGATAAGAAGCAAAGTCTGGAAAATGATGTGTTCATTAGCAGTAGAATCAGTACAGGAACACTTACAAGGTACTTTCTTAACCTGCCTGTGGTGGTGAGTTCCATTAAAATGATTTGATTTCAAGGGGCTTCTCTGGGGTCACTTATAAGTTTGATATAAAAAATAGCTCACATTTATAGTACATCTGCTGTATATATTACTTGTAGGCTGAGATCACCAGTATGTTAGTATTTCACCCTAAGGCCCACTATATAAGTAGCAACACTCATACAGAATTATTTCACGATTTTAGCCATCAGTGGGTAGAGAACTATGAACAAATGACAACCATTCATCATCATCCATTTCGATTTTGTTCTTACAACAGAAAATACACATTGCTACAAACCGGTGTGCCTGACACGAATGACAAAGACTACGAGAGTATTTTCACTTAGGTAACAGGTATGGTTAAGTCAACACTTATTAACTGGGGAAAAGGCACAGACTTCGGAGTCTGAAATATCCAGGTCCGAAGCAAATGGTTCCCAGTACAGCCTATGGGCTCATGAATCTCTTTTCCCACATGTCAAACAAATTTATAATAACAGATAATATAGTACTATTTGTGAAGATGAATGACATTGAAGATAAAATACCTGGTAGAGTACCTGAAGTACCATTCACTTAAGGACAGTATTCTTTCTCCCGTCTGTTACTCCCTGTAGGAGGTCCTGTAGTAATTTGCTAAATATTACCATTTTGGTCTGACAGAATTATTACAACTTTACATGCTTAACTGCTACAGTTACTGAAACAAGGATGATATATAATTGCTGAATTATAAAACCATTAGCCCAAGAGATTAAAAACCATCACAAGAAACTCAAACTTCTCATCTCTCAAGACCACAGAGCTGAAGTAGAGTGGGTGATTTCCCTTCTGTATCTTATGAGAAGTACAGAAATAGCAGTTTGGAAGAGTCAGACTTCAGACTTCTGGTGAAATGAAACTAGTAGGCTACTTTTCTTTTTTTGTCTTTGCAGAAAGAAGAGGTTGGGGATTTGTGCTCTAACAGCTCCTTCAGTGACTCTCTAGAAAGCGGTGGGTAAAGAATTTGAAAATCTAAACTTGAAAGGGAAATAATATGAACATACCTCCATGCAATAAATAAGCAGCCCTGACTTACACGCCAACCCTGACAGCTATTATTAGACCCCACTGGTTAATTAGACAAACATATTTGGCTAATTTCCCTTCAAATTTACCATCAGTGTCAACACATTTGGATAATCCTAAAAGGCTGGGAATTTACAAGTCATAAACATTTAACAAAATAGCTAAGCTTCTTAAAATACTTTTCCCATCTGTGTTAAACCACAGAAAATCTAACCGGAACAGCATTATAGCCCCCAGCCTACACAAGTTTTTATTAGAGATAGTAAGTCACTTAGAGCTCTATGCTTTAAAGTGTAGGGGAACAACACAACACAATAAAAAAAAAACAAAAAAAAAAAACAAAAAAACAACTTTGACCCAACTTCTATTACTTTTTTTTTTAAAGTTTCTTAGAAGTTTTATTCATTTAGGAGCGAGTTTATTTTTATCTGTAAATGTTTTTTCACTGTCTCCCTTTAAACCATCTTCTGCATTGTGAAGCCTGGCCTTTCCCCTATGACCTGGTCACCCCGTCAGTCCTCTTATGGATACTCTTATTCCCCTACTCTGCTTAATGCACTAGAAGTCTGGGCCTCACTCCCCAGTGCAGCTTTCTGATTACTGATCAGTTCTCATCTTTTCACTTTTCTACACTGGAAGTCCACAGGATTTATTTTTATCAGCCTCTTCACCATCGTTTATCATCCTTCCCCACTCACCATCTCTCTGCCTGATTCGTTACCTTCTGCCCCTTTCCTTTTGTCATCACTAGTGACTTAAACATTACAGTGGATATTCTGACTCACTGCTGTTTACCTTCCTCCACCTTTCTGACCTTCCATTCCAGCAATCTCGGCCTCTAGTGAGTCCAGTCATATCCTGTGGATCCTGACCCAATGCCTCCAAGATCCCAAACATTCTTATCTTCTCTGAGCGTGAGCTGATTATAGATCACACAACCCTTTATCTCCATTTCCTGAAACACTTTTGCTTTTGCTGAGCTCTCTAATTACTCATTTTCTAATGACCCCCACCAGTAATGCCTCTTGCCAGTTGGGGCTCTCTGGTTAGTCACTTCAATACTGCCCTCCCTGACAAATTAGGCACCAGATCTCTAGGCCTCCACTCACACACACATTGCTTTTCTCAACGTTTTATTGCTTATGTTCCCAAAGGATGAGTGTCTAGGGGGTTATGTCCTGGTCTTCCCAAAGTGCGCAATTCCCATGGAGCTCAGCTTGATGGCAGAGTGGGAAGGAAGATGCCCTTCTGCTCACTTTTCTGAATACCCCTTTTGTCACTTAGTACTCAGAGTGACAGGATTTTAGGCTCAAAGTTCCACATTTTTCCCTCCCATGAACAAACTCATCTGCTAAGACACTTCTCCAGGAGACATCTCCCACCACATACACACAAACAACATATACTTATACAAACTAAGCTAACAATCCCATATTATCAACAACAACATAAGCAACAGTCTTCCATCCCATAAGCTCTCCTCAAAATAGCCTCCCTGCAGCAACTCCTCAAGAAGCTTTCGTTTGCTCCGTTCATACTGACATTGCATTTCTGTTTTTCTGGAGAACCACTGCCCCCTACACACACACACACACACACACACACACACACACACACGCACGGAAAAAAATACTATGTCCCCAAATAGATTTTAAAATATCTATTTGGCCTTCCTATTATACTAAATGCCAGCCATTGAGTACAAACTAATTGCTTTCTCTAGCATTAGTTAATCCAGCATAAGGGTATAAGAATTCCATGAGTCACACAGATTCATGGCTCCCAATCATAGCAATTCTGACTTAGTTGGTCTGGAGTGGGGACTTGACTCTGTGTTTTAATAAGCACCCTACCTGCCTCTGATTCATGCTTTTAGAATACTGCTTACCACACCCCAACTGTTGCTTGAGGACTAGCTTGAATGAGACATCAGTCAATAGGATCCATAATACTATGGGTCTGCTCTTTGGGACATTTGTGCCATATGCCAACCACCCACCAGATGTATGACAGGAAGGCCTTCTAGAAGACCAACTTCCTTACATTCCTTTGAATGTTGCAGCAGACTAAGCAACTCTACTAACAGAAGACTAGCCAACTCTATAACCGCATTGCTGACCCCAACCATGTCCCTCCCAAGCTCCCCTTCCTCTGCTTTCTATGGCACAAAGAGCACCAATAGAGGTTGAGACTGAGCTCACTGTAAAATTTCCTCTGTATGTCACAGTGATATAGTGATATATTATGTGCTTCTCTCTGATGTTTATGATTCTATTCACAGTCCAAATATTATTGCATTTATCAGAACATTCAAAATAATATTAAAAATAATGGCAATGATGAGCTACCTCTTTTCTTACTGACATTATTCTTCCTTAAAAAGAGCTTACTTGTAGTGCACAAAGCACTATTTTGATAACACCTGTATCAAAACATCATGGGGTTCTTGTTAAATAATCAGAATCCTGGGTCCCATTAAATGGTATTAAAATACTCTCTGGAAATCTGGAAATCTGCACTTTAATACATACTCTCAGGTGGCTCCAATACCCACACAAAGCTCTGTGCCAGCACCAGCCTCTTGTTGCTAATCAGAATCACCTGCAGAACTTTTATAACCTATTCAAGCTCATCCCTGGACTTAAACATCAAAAACTGATGGGATGGAGAGAAAAAGAAGATGCTGTTGGAAGGAGCTCCTCAGATGACTTTTTTTCTTTTTAAGTATGAAATTCAGGCCGAAGATTGAGTTAGTAAAACTTTCAGTTTGTGGCACATTATCATTATTGACTTGTGCAAGGCCCCCTTTTGTTTGGTTTGATTTACTTTTTCCCCCTTCAAACCACTAGCCCTTCTCCCATTTCATGTCCTTTGATATGTATGGTTATTGTAAAATATATAGGGTTGTTTTGCGGCCTATGAACTCTTAATTTGCATAAATATAACACATGATAGATTTTTTCCTACTGTTTTCATTCAATAATATTTTTAACAGTTACACATGTTGTTGCATGTTCAGAGTCATTCATTTGCTAATCAGTTTCTCACTGTCGTGAAGGATTACACAGCATGCATTCGCATCAAAGACATTTCATTTATCCATTTATCCACGTCCCTGAGGAGCGACATCTAGGTCGCCTCCAGTGACCCACCACCATAAACAAAGAGAAATAAGCATTTCACTGGACAACATGCTGCGTTATGAAAATTTTTCATGCTTAGTTTAACCGAGAACTGCCGGATTGCCCCCCAGACTGGCTTCATGTGTTTACATACCTACTAGCAAGTAAGGCTGAGCACTTCATGTACCTGTTAGTTACTCAAGACTCCCTCTTAGGAATCACCTATCCATATATATGGACCACTATTCTATTTGATCATGTATTTTTCTCTTTTTCATTTTCTTTTTTTTTAAACCGTTTTATTGAGGCTATGACTGACATACAAAAAAGCTGTACATATTTAATGTGTAGATCTTAACATAAGATCTACCTTCTTGGCAAAAATTTAAGTGTACAATACAGTAGTATTATTAACTGTAGGCTCTACGCTGTACAGGAGATCTCTAGGACTTATTCATCTTGTGCAACTGAAACTATGTACCCTTTCATTAATACCTCCCTGTTTCCCCCTCCCCCAGCCCCTGGCAACCACCATTCTATTCTCTGCTTCTATGTGTTTGACTATTTTAGATGCCTTATGTAAGTGGTATAATGCAGTATTTTTCCTTCTGTATCTGGCTTATTTCATTTAGAGTACTGACTTCCAGGTTCATCCATGGGGTTGGAAATGGCAGGATTTCCTTTTTTAAGGCTGAATAATATTCTACTGTATGTATGCATTACATTTTAAAGAATAAATCTCTTTGAACGTGTGAACTTGTTAGTTTCGTATGTTGCAAATACCACTGCAATGTGTCATGTCTGTTTGCTTTGCCTATAATGACCTGATTAAACAGAAATTCTGAATATTATGACAAATACATCCTTTTCTCCCTTTAGTGTTTGTGCATTTGGGTTCACTGAGATGTTTAAAGAGTCCTTCTCCACACCAAGATACAAAACCATTAGCTTATAAATTTTTTTAGACATATTTTTATCCATCATCTTCAAATATTTAATTCTCCTGTGCTTTTTCTCTCACTTAATGGAATAGTCTAAACTTATGTTTCTTTATAAAGTGAGGCAGTTTCAACACTCCTAAGTAAGCCACACTTTCTCTCGAGTTTTGTGCTATCTACTTTATACTAAGTTTCCACATTTACACAGATCTATTTCACCATGAGTTGTGTGTTCCTGTGCCAACATTTTATCAATAAGACTTTACAACTTGTCTTAAATCCTTGTGGTGCACGTCATCTCTCTGTCCTACCTTTTAAAAACGGATCTAGTTATTTGTGATTCTGTGTCAAGTATATGAATTTTACAGTGAGTATGTAGAGTTCTTAAAAACATCCTATCATAGTTTTTATTAGAACTGACATGAATTTACAGATGCATCAGTATTAATTCATTCCACACATGAACATGCTACTCCTTTCCATTTATTCATTCTTTTCTGTTGTTCAATGTACTTTTAAGTTTATTTCTTACTTGCTTTACACATGAGTTATGATATATTTTCTATTCTATTTATTATGATACTACTGCTGGAATAGCCGAACAGTTAATATTTCTGTTAATCTTGTGTATATGGTTATTTTGCTGACCTGTTATTTCTAAAGGTTGTCTGATGCTTTTGAGGGATTTTCTTTGGTAAATGATCATACAGTCTATTCATAAGTAGAGTTTGCATCATCCCTTCAGATATTTACCTCTTATTCCTTTTTCTCATCTTATTGTCTTGTTCAGGACTTTTGAAACCATCTTGAATGAAAGTGATCATAATGGGCATCTTCATCTGGTCTCACATTATAAAGTAAGTTCTTTCATACTTCCTTGAGTTAAATGTTTGAGCCAAGTTTTTGATAAAAGGCTTTATTAACATAAAGGATGATTTTCTTTTGTCTCTGATTTTTTATTATAAATATGTGTTATTTAATCAAATTTTATTAAATGTTTTTTTTCTCAATTTTTAAGATAATCATGCGTTCTTTCATGGACCATTAGTGTGGGAAATCATGTTGATTGCTTTTTGATGACCAAACCTACTTGTCTTCTTGGGATAAACCTGAAGGTGATATATTGCAATATTATATATAATCATAAATATATACACTTAGAATAATATAAATGTATGTGTAAAACATATGTATTATACAGAAGATATAGACTACAATACAGATTAAATAAGCTAACATTTATGTAGCATTTTGCCTGTATTTTAATAAGTGAAATGGACTCTACATTTTGTTTCCCTATATTAACTTATCTTCTGTTGGTATCAAAGTAATACAAGTCACGTAAAATAAGTTGAGAAATTCTCCCTATCTATGTATTTTTTTTAAACAACTTGTATAAAATAAACATTATCTGATCCTTGGAAATTTGAAAGAACACATATAAAATAACACCTGAGCTTCTGCATTAGCAACAAAGGAGGCTGAATAGTATTTCCATTTATTTAATGGCTTTTCTCTTTTTTTCTTGTGCCACGTTGGCAATATTAGGATAAAGATATATATTTTAACAAGATTTAAAAATATATTTTCATATAATTGTTCATAAAATTTTTCCTTTAAAACTATTATAGTTATTTTCTTTTTAATTCTTGTTTTTATATTTTTACCTTTTACCTTTTTTCCTCAATGCCAGATTTGTCCATCTTATTTATCTTAAAAAACTCCAGATTTTTCTTTAGTTAATCTTCCCTATTGTTTTTATTCTCTGTCATTAATTTCTGCTATTATATTTAATATTGTTTCTAATATCTTTGGGTTTATGGTGAAACACTTTCTCCCACTGAGTTGAAAGCTTTGCTCATTTACTTTCCATATTTCTTCCTTTTGGATAAGTCTATTTAATACTTTCAGTTTTTCCCTATGTGCTTCTTTAACTGTACCTAGGCAATTTTGATAGATTTTCATTCATAAAAATAATTTTGTCATTTTTAATGGTTTCTTTCACAAAAATGTTATTAAATAGTACAATTTTTAGTTTTTAAGCCATTATTTCATTATTGATATCTAATTTTATTGCCTTAAGTTTAGAAAATAGTCTGTATGATGTTGATATCACACAACACAGTTTATGTATGCAGGGGGAGGCATTACATGAGTGTTCAAAAATAATATGAAACCTCTGTTTGTTGAATATAAATTTCCCTATATGTTTATCAGTTAAAAATCTATTACCTTGTTGTTCTATTCAATAACTTTGGGTACTTTTTGATCTTTGTTTTTGATGTTCCTAAATTTCATTTTAATAGATTTGGATACAGTTTCCCCCTGCCCCCTTTAGCAATACTCTTTCACTCTCTAAGTCATTTTGACCTGAGGGCATTTCATTTTTCCTAAATTACGGTAAAATCTCTATGATTAGTTTGACAATTAATTCCTTTCTTCTACTTATTTTAATCTCATTTTAAGAATTCTATTATATGAATGCTGACAACTCTGCCTTTATCCTTCCTACCTCTTAAATTTTATTTAAAAATTTCCATCTCTTTCTCCTTTCTTGTTGGCTCCTATAATAATTTATTCATCTGATTTTACAGAAACTTATCTGTTCGGTGGCTGTATCCATTCTACCATTCAATGACTTTTTATTGTTTCTAATCTACTATGCCATTTCATACTTAATTTTTCCAATTGGCTCTTGATAACTATTCACTTGTTTCTTTTTATCAATATCCTTTCTTACCTCTTTAAGAAACTTTGACTTTAAAAAGTTATTCTCTCTAGACGATTCTTCATGGGGATAGGTTATTTAGTTTTTTTGCCTCTCAAAGGAGTTGTATTACTCAGAGGTTTTGTTATTATTCCCTAGGATCTCATATTTCCTTACCTGGCAGTATACACCCGTAGGGAGGGACGGAAGTCCAGACCCTAACTTGTGCCCCTTCCGATAAGTTTAGGGGTGTGTGTATCAGGGCTCATTGAAAAAAGCCTCTGTGATGAAAGTCTGGGTTCATTGTTCTTTATCGAACAGACCCCCAGCTGATGGCCCTGCCGCACAGAAAATCCCTATATCCCCATCTGGAAACTGCTTCCTCCCCAAAGCTACACCCCTCGCTTCTAACCATTTAGACTTTGGGGTGGATGGGGAGGAATAAAGGAAGGAATACTCATGAGTTGACTGGGCTACTTGTAATCCACTAACAGTGTAGGGAACAATCCCTGGACCGCCCTTGGGAAGTGTGGCCTGTGTTCTATCTCACAGCAGCACAGGAAAGGATGTTTGCCTTGTGATGTGTGTGCAAAGGCGGTTTGTAAACAAACACACACACATAAATGCAATGAAAAGGTCTAACCCCTTGGGCTCCTAGACTTTCCTCCTCCTGGGCTGCTGCATCACCCATCACCCATCCCAAATCCATGGGATTTGCCCAATCCCATCTTCTCTTTCCTAGGGGTTTCTCAGGATGTAGCAATACAGCTCTTGGTTTTATGGCATCGATATTATTTGCAGCATCTACAAGAAGGGAATCAGAGGGCTATATTTGTTCGCTATCTTGCCGGAGACTAACATCTATCCCCAGGTATTTCTGATAGGTGTATTTCCCTCCATGTTGAAAATCTTTAATCTAATCTTTGTCCACTACAAACGATTTTGGCTATTAGTTTATAATAGATGGTGTTTCTTTTATTAAAATATGTGTCAACGTGCTTTTATAATTATCTGAAATCAATGTTTTTTTTAGGAATGTATATGTATTTTTTCAAGACATCTGTAGGAACTTTATGCAGATTGCATTATATTGACAGGGTCTCATATCTAAACATCAATATTACTGGATATATTTTATTTGATTATGGTGGATCATTCTTTTATTGTGTATTATTTACTTTTGCTTGTTTCATTTAAGGCTTTCTTATCTACTTTTATAAGTGAAATTTATCTCTATTGTCTCAAATTATTTTTATGGAATATTATTATTTAATAAATTGTCACATTTTCATCCAGGAATAAAAGAGATGACCACCTATAACTTTCCCTCGAATGTTGAAGGAATTAACCAATTAATCCATCTATGGATTGGACTACATGAGATTTCCAATATCCAACTAGTTTTGACCAGGAAAACAGACATTTCATATGTTTTTATCCACATGAATATTAGAGGGAACACTCCCTATAGTTCTCATCAAGTTTTTACTTCATTGGGAGTAAACACTGATATACCGGTATATCATTTTGATTAAATGGAAAAGCATTCTTAATTTCTTTCCCAAACCTACCACACATATTTGAAATGATATACAGATGTACACTTTAAGAACAGTTCTAGAAAAATAAAAAAACCTATCCTTTTACTTACTAATCTTCTGGCCTATGATGTTCTAGACAAACAACATAGAAAAATTAAGTTTCATCTATCTATTGTCTTGTTTATTCCGGTCTTTCTTTCAAGGCAAAGTACATGGGAAAAACAAAATAAAACAGTGAACCAAGAATTCATGGGAGAGTCTTTTGAGTTCATTTTCTGGATGAGTGTTTCTCTACCTGAGCACCAGAACAGAGGAGCTTCCAGGAAGTTAGAGAATTGAAAAACAGGGCGAAAGAATGAATCACAAGAGGGTCTTACCCTTTTACTAAGAGGGAGATTGGATAAAAGATTTGGAAAATCACTGCAACTTACATATACGTGTGCAGTTATCATGGACTATTCTATTTCTCAAATGAAGCATCTACTATAATGATTTTGTGAGGCTATGAAATTCTAGAAATAAATAACATTAAAATGTCACAGGTTGTGTTAAAGTAAAATAATATATTATTTATCATAAATTAAGCTGCATGATAGAAATTTGGGGATTTTAATGATGAAGAGTCCAGAGTCTAGAGTCTATTCCCTTGGATAGAGTCCAGTATAGGCCTTCTACATAAAATATGTTTCAAAAGTGAAAGATAGAACAGTTATGTTGCCAGGGCAAAGTATTGAAAAACTGTATGTGACCCCTGTGTTAACCTCAATTTGCTCTGTGTATAGAGGACAATTTTAAAAGGTAAGATAGTGGAGAGAACTAAGTATTCACCCACTGTACCTTCAGAAAATACACTTCAGAATGTACTCACTGATTCCAGGATGGTTCCGGCTCATTAGAGCTAAGTTTGTGTTTGAGAAACCTCCTCTCTGTGAACTTTGTTCTTGCTTTCCCTGTGGTTATGATGGCTCCCAGCCCTCCTGTGCTGAGAATCCACATTTATTGCTTCTTTCATGACCTGTTTCAAAGCTCATGTTTTAAAGAAGGATCTCCTAAATATCCCCCCCCCCCCCACCAAAAGGAAAAAAATGTTTCCTACCCTGTTGACAACTCTCAGGTAAGAAAGTTGATTATAATTCCTAGGAGAGTGAGCCATGCCCTTTATACTCCACAAAATTCTCTCTCACTTCTTAACTTTTCATTACTAGAGACCCTTTTGTGCATTAGACATCGCCCTCTCCTTGAAATCCTCTTTTGAAAATACAAGTATCTGGAGAAGGTCAAACACAAGACCCTTAATACTGGATTCAATCTGGCTGGATTGAAAATATATTATTGTGATAAGAACAGTAACACTTGGGGTTTACCTTGATAATACCATCTCTCTGATAAACTGGAAGCATTCTATAAACCTTGCCAACTATAGTATATAATACTTGTTTCACATGGTTTTGAACTGGGAAATTACTCCCATTTAGGACAAAAAAAGAGACATTTAATTAAATGACACTAGGTGATAGGCAGTGTGCCCAGTGTTTGGGAATTATGAAAAAATGAAAGACACAGTTCCCCCCTCTCTTAAGTACAGCTGGGGCTCCAGTCCTTAAGTACAACACTTTTCCCTACCTGGTCTTAGGGCACCACTCTCCTTTCTCCATGTTATCTCATAGTGAGAATGATTTCATAATCACGTATACAAGTTTTGTTCACGCCTGATGGCAAAACTTATCAAGGCTTTTCTTAGTGCTGTTTGATCCTACTCTTTCCTACCATGAATAGCAATAGCCTCCTAATAACACTCGCTATGTAAGTTGCAACAGTAACACTTGCTATGGAAAGGTCGTTAACCTCAATCAAAAAGATAAAAACAAGTAGGAGTTAAATCATTATCTTTTCTTTAAATTGTGTGGTGTTATGCAACTTCTGAACAACAGGGCTATCCATACTTTGCCCCCTTTCTTATACCAATCATATGTGTAAAAATCTTATTTATCTATTTATTTATTTGGTTGTGCTTAATTAACATTTGTATGAGTTTATTCTGAGCTTTTCTTGGTACCATCCTTAGGGCCACATAGCACTCTCCGGCCTTCTTTTGTGGTTAAATACACATTTTCTTTTTTTTTTTTTTTTTGCGGTACGCGGGCCTCTCACTGCTGCGTCCTCTCCCGCCGCAGAGCACAGGCTCCAGACGCGCAGGCTCAGAAGCCATGGCTCACGGGCCCAGCCGCTCCGTGGCATGTGGGATCCTCCCGGACTGGGGCATGAACCCGCGTCCCCTGCATCAGCAGGCAGACTCCCAACCACTGTGCCACCTGGGAAGCCCAATACACATTTTCTTTTGAAATCTGAGTTCATAGAAAATCTTCTTCCCAGAAGCCATGTGCTCTAAATGATCTTTCAGCTTTCTAGTGAGAACTGGAATGACATGATCATTTATTTCCCAAGGTCCTCCTCATTTCCTAATCACCAGCCACTGAAGGACACCACCGTGGATCCAACAGCATGGACTCTGAAGCCAGAGTTTCCATTCTAACTCCCTGCATTAATAATTACTGCCTGTCACACAGTTACAAATCTCTCTGAGTCTTTACTTCCTCATCAGAAAAATAGGGCTAATAAGTGCTTCTTCAGTTGGATTCTAAGAAGACTTGATGAGTGGCTGAGTCGCTTTGCTGTGCACCTGAAGCTATCACAACATTGTTAATCAGCTATACTCCAATATAAAATTTAAAAATTTAAAAAAAAACAACACAAAGACTTGGTGAGATGATGGCTATAGAAAACTTGGAAGAGTCTGATGAATGTGAGCTCTTCCATCCCATTTTGTTGACTAGACTCAAGGCCAGAGTAACCATTCATCTGTGGATCCTTCTGGCTCTTCAGTCATAAGATTCTTCTGGGTACTCAAGAATATATCAATTGCTCAGTATTTAGAAGAATGACATTGTCAACAGAAGACTAATTTCAATTCCAAAAGCATTTTGCTGTAATCTAAGGGGGATTCAAAGGTGAGAGAGACAAGGTTTCTGACACTAATAGCCTGAATACTTGAGTTATAATCTACATGAGGAAAGCATCAGCTGTATCTTCTCTCTCTCCCTCTCTCTCTCTCTCCCTCTCTCTCTCTCTCTCTCTCTCTCTCAGCAGTCTGTGGTGTGGTATCTCTTGGCAACATCATTTAATTTTTTCTCTCCTCTTATTTGTCCATATCCATTTAGAACATTGTTTAACATATCAATGTACTTTTAATGCCAATCCACTTTGTACATTAGATCTCTTTTCTTAAGACGGATTTCACCTCCTTTTCCACTGCCGTCATATACCCCTAAGACTCATCCCACCAAACCTTAGTGATAGCCATGATAGGGATTTTACTTATGTAAAACTGACTATATTAATCAAATGCCACATGCCGAGTGGTTCATATCAAAACCCAAAATGACAATTTAGCCTCAATGGGGTTATACAGGTGCCGAAGGTGAATGTCATAAAGTGACAAAAGGAGGCAAATGTCATAAAGTGATGAAGGAGGCAGAAATATATCTAAGAGAAGATGAAATCAGACATGGGGCAAGAGACCACAATGAGTGAGGAGGGGGAGATAGAAGAATAAAGGGTACAGTTTTAAAGCTGAACAGAAGAGCAAACAACCAAGTCACCAGGCTAAAGAGATGAACCAGGAAAAACACTGTCATCACAAGTTGAGGGCTCAAGGGAACTATGAAGTCAGAAGGATATCAGGAACACAGGAGTGAGAACTGGTCAGAGGAATTAAAGAGATCAAGATTTTGAGACAAATCAGATACTTTCTGAGGTAGCCTCTTTACTAGTCCCCGTTCCACCCAGTTTTTAAGGGGTACTACTCCAGACTCACAGAGGACTCGTATGAGTCCCGACGAGCTCAGCCTTAGTTATGCATACCACCCACGAACTATCTACAGCACTTCTGAGAATTGCACTGTAATGTTCCATTCTACATCTTTGGTTGTAATTCACCTTCCTTCACAAATTTTCAAGACCTGCTTGATGAATTTGGTCAATCTTATGCCACACATACTTCTCCCTCAAGTGGATCTCAGCTAATAATACGGTACAGTTGTTAAGAAGTGAACATAATCACAGATACTTCTAATATTAATATAAATTTACAAACCAGATAATAGAACTCCTGGAACTTATGGTTTTCAAATCTTACCTAGAGTTCTTTGTGAATTTTTGGGCTGTGCCTTTAAGGAATCTTTGAGAGGGCTTCCCTGGTGGCGCAGTGGCTGAGAGTCCGCCTGCCAATGCAGGGGACACAGGTTCGTGCCCCGGTCTGGGAAGATCCCACATGCCACGGAGTGGCTGGGCCCGTGAGCCATGGCCGCTGAGCCTGCGCATCCAGAGCCTGTGCTCCGCAACGCGAGAGGCCACAGCAGTGAGAGGCCCGTGTACCGCAAAAAAAAAAAAAAAAAGGAATCTTTGAGAGACTTTAAAAAGACCACCAGAATGGTGAAAGCCCTGCACATTATTTTATAATTGAAATGTTTGATGGACCTGATTTTTATTGAAGATACTGAAAGGAGACAGGCTAGCTGATCTTGATATTTGGAATATTCACCTGTTAATAGAATAGATTTATTCTGTGGTATGTCAGAAGGCAGGACTAGGGGAAAAAAGAATGAACTTATAAGGAAGGAGATTAGAGATTTATACATCAGCAATACAGATATCAAATCTTTCCAACAAAGCCTGATGCCTTGAGAAAGTGTGCATTCTCAATTTAGTCTTCAGCTCAACATCTCTCCTTAAAGTTCTTATACATGCCTTCAAAGAGGCCAGGTGCTGCACTAAAAATAGACGTTCTGATTTCTAGTAACTAACCCTTATTACCTTTACTCTCAACTATCATTTCAGCTCTTGCCTTACTCTTCATACAGTTTTGGGTATTTTTTTTTCTTCCCAGCTACTATTTTTCTCTTCTTGACAAAAATGATTATTCTTCCCTCAGACTCCTCCAAGTTTGACCCATCAACCCTGTCACCACTCCCCTCCAATCCGCATTTGGCATTCATGCAGAAAAAAGGAAACTACATATCAGAAATTATATAAAAAGAGCTCGCACTGAATAAGAAATTTAACACCTAGGATTTATAATCCCTTTCAAAGGTAGGACACACTGTCTTATAAAATACATTTAAATTATTGGCATCTCTAAAAAACACATTTCTTTCTTCTGGGAGGATAATTGAAGAGAAAATCTTTAAATTTTTAGTTGTTTTAACCAAAGTAAAATTATATTTTACTTTGTGGATTGAAGATTAACAATTATTGAGGCAACAGATGAAAATATATTGGGATTTTTTATTGATGGCATGGTGATTCCACAGAGGCTAGACACTGCTGAGCAGGGATTTTCAGTCTTCTTTGGCATTCATTTTCACAAGTAAAGCACATGCAATTTATAAATAATATTTAAAGCAAGGATTGTGAATAAAATTCACTATTGAGCCCTTGCTCACTTGCAGTCTGGTCTGCTTTCTTGTGTTGGGGTAATGGGGTGGGATTCGAATGAATATAATGACACTGCATTCAATCCTGGACAAGGGAGCTTGTTTCTGTCGTGTGTGGTAGTGGGGAAAAAATGAAGGTCTTATCCTTGCTTTAGCTCAGATCACCAACTATCTGTGTCACCTTAAAACAACCCATTATACTCATTGGCATCGTTTAAATAAGGAATCTGTTTAAATCAAGGTAATCTTGGGTCCCCAAAAAGCTACAGAAACCATGGGAGTTTGGGATCAGCAGATGCAAAATATTATATACAGAACGGATGAACAAGGTCCTACTGTATAGCACAGTGAACTATATTCAATATCCTATGATAAACCATAATGGAAAAGAATATGAAAAAGAATGTAAGTATACGTATAACTGAATCACTTTGCTGTACACCAGAAATTAACACACTGTAAATCAACTATACTTCAGTTGTTTTTTTTTTTTTTTGGCGGTACGCGGGCCTCTCACTGTTGCGGCCTCTCCCGTTGCGGAGCACAGGCTCCGGACGCGCAGGCTCAGCGGCCATGGCTCACGGGCCCAGCCGCTCCGCGGCATGTGGGATCTTCCCAAACTGGGGAACGAACCCGTGTCCCCTGCATCGGCAGGCGGACTCCCAACCACTGCGCCACCAGGGAAGCCCTATACTTCAATTAAAAAAAATTTTTTTAAAAAAAAGACAAGACGAAACCGTGGGAGCAGGCCAAGCAAGCCAAGCAGGGCAGGTGGAGAGGCATAGACACCAACCTTTACCTTGCAGCTTCCAAGACGCCAGTGGGGTCCCCCGGACTTGGTTTGCAGGAGTTGAGGGCCCGGCCGCAACGCACCTGACAATGCTTCGTGAAGCCCCGAGGAAGCGCCAGGGTCAACGGGAAACAAAGGCCCTACCCAGCCGCCCCCGCGGGAGAGGCTGGGCGGAAGCGCAAGGCCTGCCGGGACGGAGGTGGGCGGGCGCCGGCTTGCCGCGAGGTGCTAAGCTTGCTTGGCGTTCTTTTTGACTTGGTGCCAGGGAGACTGTGGTTTGTTCCAGGTCGGCTGAAGCTGCCCGAGGAGCTGGACTGTGAGTGCAAGCCTGGCAACCAGACTGCAGCTCTGAGTTCGCTGGCCTTGCGAGCAGGCCTCCCCCGGGTGGGAACCGTGACGGCAGCGGCACCCGTGGTTGACCGCAGTAGATGAAGCCTCGAAGCACGGGGACTTGATGGCCTTAGTCTCCAGCGCTCATCCCCTACTGCGCGGGTCTCGAAGCTGTTATCAACCAGGCCGAAAGCAAACTGCTCGGAGCCCCGTAACAGTAACAGGTGCTGCGCCACATCCTGCTCTGGTCCATGGGCCTGGGGAGGAAACATTTTCTGTGTTTACTGTCTCTTCTGGAAGCTCTTGCATGACGCCAGAATGACATATCTTGGGACAGAAATAATCATCAGTTGTAGGATATTGACAGCTGAGCAGCAGTGACAAAAGGACCATCCCGACTGTGGGGTTACCTAGGCCCTGGCTGCAACCCCTCTGTATTCAAAAGCCCTTTCAGAAAGGGCTTTTTCAGTGATGTATCTTGAAAAGCACTTGGTACTTCTCGGTCGTAACCCACCAATCTACGTAAGGAGATGTGGATATAAAAAGTTGGAGAAGAAATGAAAACGATTGGAAAGAAAAGAGTACACTTCAAGTTTAAGGAAGCAGATACGCAGAAGTAAGCAGTATGGTGAGTACAAGAAACAAACTGCACAAAGAAAAGTACCTCTCCCAGTCTCCTCCGCAACGCTTCACTTACACCCCAAAGGAAATACTAGGCTTTCTGCAGTATGCGCTCACCGGGGCATTTGCACAGCAATCTGTATGAATTTAGCCTATAGTATTTACAAAGGTTGAAGCGTTAGGGACCAATTATAGTGGGAATTTCCTGTCAGACTCATTCTGCTTTCTCTGTGTTTTGTTTAGCGTTTTGTTTGTTTGTTTGTTTGTTTTGCATATGGGTAGCCAGAAGGGGCACACATGTGTGTGCATATAGCTGAATGATTCATCTGCTGGAGCTGCTACAACTAATATTTTTAATGAAACAGTTATTTATTGTGGTTAGCATTTGGCTTTAGTCAGGTGATGAGAAATGAGATAAATCTTCCAGTAAAGCCTGTATTTTGAAATCCTGCCCCTGGGATTAGAGAGAGAGGATACAAACTTGCAAAATGCATAGAAGTTGGTAATGTACCTGCCTCCACCTTTTGATTCACCGTTCATGATTCTTTTCACATGGGCTCTAAATAAGTGTTTCCTCTTGCTGGCTGACTTAGCCTTGTTTGAACAACTTGTGAGCACAGAGGAAAACATTACAGTGAATTGAAAACGCATGAGCTGTTCAGTAATATTTAATACCATATGTGGTTCTGTTAAGACACATTTGGGACAAAATTTCTGGTTCTGTCCTGTTTCCATTGTTAAGTTTCCTTAACAATGTGTCATTATTTATGTCGTTTACACCCCTTATCCTAAAAGGTCTTAGCTGACTTAGAAAATGAGTAATAGGTAGGGCAAGTAGAACTTCTCAGAAAAAGTCCTCCATTTTTCATAGATTAAAAACACAACTATCTTTGGACATCTTCAGTAATTTAAAAAGTACACCCCACTGGTTGAGGAAAATAATTTAAATGATGGCCGCAAGCATGTTTAGACATTGGAGCATGAGGCAAGTTTAAAGGAATTGCAAAATAAGCTCTTAAGTTTTTATTTTTACAGAGTTGTTTTTTTTTTTTTCAATTAAATACTCCCTGTCCTGCACCCCACTCCACCTCATTTTCAGAATGTTCTCTTGCAGTGACAGTTAGCAGTGCAGTTAGTTATGGCCAAGGGGCTAACAAAATATTCCACTGGGGTTTTAGGAGCTTAATTTGTGGCATAAATCTCTGTTCTCAGGCCTCTGGTCTCAGACCCCACAAGGCTGTCAAGTGGTGTCAGAGGGCAGTAGGACTTAGTTGTAAGTTTCAACTTTTATAGCATCTAACATGACTCTAAGACAATTGTTTTCCACTGGATTTCAGATGAAGCTGGTAGTTCCTCAGGAGTCCCCCATCTGGGTTTCCATTAATCTTAGTAACAGGCTCAAATCCTTTTACATTCATGCTTTGTCTGCATCTGCAGCAGGGTGACGGTGGATGGAACAAATTACTCTTATTGTTTCCTGATATCCTTGCTCATTACAAAATCTTCCATAAAAGATGGCACCTTGTGGGTGGGATTTGTAAAGAAGACAAAATAGGAATGGCTTAAAGAGATTTTGTATTAAAATACCTTTTTGTAGAAAGATCTTTGTGTGTGTGTCAGGGTAAGGTGTTAACATAAGGATTACTGAGGTTAACTTAGATATAGAGAACTTCACCCTTTATGGGTTTATAGTTCTATGCATTTTATAAGGCATATATTACATAAAGCAAAATCTGCCCTTTTTAGTGACTAGTTGCAAGCACAAGTTTTTACAAACGTGAACAGTCATGTAGCACTCCTGAAATCAAGCTATAGAATATTTCTATTGATCCAAAAAAGTTTTCTTGTTCCCTTCTGTAGTCAATTCCCTTCTCTTACCCTATGTGGTAACAACCACTGTTGTTACACCCACAACCACAAACACAACCACAACCACAAAACCCGATGGTTTTGCCTTTTCCAGAAAGTCCTATCAATGAATTAAACATGTATGTAGCCTTTTGTGTCTGGCTTCTTTCAGTAAGCATAAAGTTTTTGAGATTCCTCCATGTTTTTACATGTGTCACTAGTTCCTTATTTCTTTTGAGTATCATTCCATTTTATGGGTATATATTTACACACATACACTTTTGTGTAGATGTGCCACAATTTGTTTACTTACTAATAGATGGACTTTTGAGTTATTACTAGTTTTTGGTTATTACGAAGAAAAAGACTATAAACATTCACATACAGGTTTTTGTGTGGACAAATGTTTTCATTTACCTTATATCAAATACCTAGAAGTGGAATTGGTAGATTGTGTAATTGTATATTTAACATTATAATAGGCTGCCAGACTTTTCCACCATGGCTGAACCTTGCTGGTGATTGTATTCCACCCAGCAAGGTATGAGCATTCCAGTTGCTCCAGATCTTCACCAGGGCTCAATATTGTCATGTTTGGGAAGTGTGTGTGTGTGTGGGGGGGGGGTTTGTTTTTAATTTGCCGTTCGATGTGTGTAGTTATATTTCTTTGCGGTTTCAGTTAAATTCGCCTAATGACTATTAATGCTTTATATGTGTCTAAGTGTGTCTATGTATAATGATGATATATATGCATGCATATATTTATTTAGGGCAAGTGTTACAATGCACATACTGTTTTACACAATGAGGACATGTTTCATAATCCCACCTTGGGGGATTGAGTTTGACACAGTGGGAAAAGTGAGGACTTTGGAATTGGGCAGATAAGGGTTTGAAGTCTGAGCTGTGTCACAGGGACAGGGACCACATGTTATTCACCCCTATATCCCTCTTGTTGAACACCATCAGGCTTGAGGTCAGTACCACTGCCTGGTACCTTGGTAGTGTTGTACCTACAGCCTGAACGTTGGTAGAAGGAAACCATGGTTTGTCACGGGACTGACAGCAGCCAGTGTTTGGACATTTAAACTTATGTTTTATCAGAGGATTAATGTTTCGTGTCAGGTTTACGTTCTCTCTAGCTGTTGTTTATGTACTCAGTTTGGCAAACTTAGGTGCAGAGCTCCACGAGGCTGTGGGAGAGTATATATTTGTCCTTGCTCAAGCCAAGAGCACATGTAGTTCTGCTGCCCCCAAACTCAAGTAGCCCAGGTATTCCAGGGAAACCTGCCCTTTGAGATAAAGGATGAAAGTGACTCAAATCCTAATCTATAAGCAGAGGGAGCTTGGATTTTGCTGATTCATTTTGATTTATGAATTATCATTGCTATACCATGTATGCTCTTCCTTTGTCAAACAACAAAACAAACCACATAAAAGCAGATATTAGACATCCCCATGCTCATAAAAATTCCTGTTTCTTCAAATTCAGTCCAGCAGCCTGGTTTTCTGCGCGGATTTCTTTCTTCTGCCTATCTATCTAAACTAAATAAAACAGCAAAACCTTCTCTTATGAAAACCAAAATGTTTCCATTTTCTTATAAAGATTATCTCTTCTCTTTGTTCTAACCTCTCTTGTACAGCAATTTCCATTTCCGTGATTCTGGTTCTAAACGTCATCATTTCTTTTAAGACTTTCCTATAGCCCCTTATTTACATCCTTTTAATATGACCAGGTGTCTTTCTAAAGTATAGTCACAGACTCCTTGGGGGGAGAGGGGATGCCTCATGTCCCTTGCTTATAAAATAATTACAAGTTTCTTGCTATTAATATCTAAAATCCTTCACAATCTGGCCACAAATTAACTTTTTCCAATGAACTTTTAACTTAAATATGTGAAAATAATTCAAAACTCTTAAAGTATGTCCCTAAGCTACTTCATTTTGTGAGTTCAAGACCAACATTTCCAAATGCCTTAGAGCTATTCCTCATGAATGTCTCTTACAAACACTTCAAGATCAAAATGGCCCAAATCATATTAATAATTTTTGTTATTTTATCCTCCTAAAACAATCCTCTAAGGATTAGTAAATGATAGACACGTTATAAATAGAGATAAGTATAACTTGACGGTGAGCACATAAACAGAGTTTGCTTCTTAATGTCCCCGGAATGAACAGCTATGGGAATTGAAGGTATTCTGATATGATTAACTAGAATATTTCTTGTTGGATCTTGCATATTTTGGGGTGGGAAGAGTTATCTGGTTAAGCAGGTTTAAAATTTTTATCATTGATTGATTGATTGAAACTGAACTTACGTAATTTGCCACTTAATGCTAGGTCTGGAAGCATCACTTGAGTGGCCTTTCTAAAGTAAGAGAGCGACAGGCAAGTTGTTTTGCATTGCTTTAATACACAGGTGTTATAGCTTGACAAATGGTATCCTTCTCAATACTCCTTTTATGCAGAGCTAGTTGCTGGGTGTGAATTTGCATAGGAACCAAGGAACCTCCCAGGAGCACATGGATGGAGACTGCAACTCCTTCAATTTTGAGTTTCTATATTATTAGATATTTTCTGAAGGATTTCAATACATGCAAATGAAATTCCTTGCCAGGAAATGAGTACTTTCCCATGTGCCTCACCCCTCCCCAACCTAAAAGGATGACAAAAGGAGATGGTGGGGTCTTATAATGGAAGGAAAGGAGTGTGGACTGAAGATGGGCCTCAAAGCCAGAGCCTACCTTGTCTGTTGAGTGAGGAGGTTGGTCTGCATGTGACATATGAGGAGGTTGGTGTGCATGTGACATATGACTGAGTCCTAACTCCTCTTGTGACCCAGCTATGCTGGCATAGTGGGTTTGTTTGGCAACAGTGGCAAAGCCCCAGGTACCGTGGAATGTAAATTAATGAGGTAACATACAGTAGTGATCAAGCACATGGAGTCTGCAGTCGATTGCTGACCTCAAAATCCATTTGGGGCAAGCTACTTGTCCATACCTCAGTTGACTCACCAGTAATATGAGAATATTAATATTACATATTTCCGAAGATTGTGAAGAGGATTAAGTGACTTACTACTTATAAAGTGCTTAGAATAATCTCTTGTTCATAGTAAGTGCCATATAGGTGCTTGTTAAATAAAATGAAGTCTCAGGAAGCCAGTGGCATATCAACCTTGACCAAGTATGTCAGCGGTCGAACTGTCCTCTCTCTAGAAACTAGATTTGTTTCATGGAGATTAAAATATCTAACGCTCCAGTTACCTAATATATAAGACATTGTTCTCCTAAAATACAGTTTCATTTTAATTTTGTTTCCTTGTATATACCTGGATATTTTTAAAATTAGAATACAAAATAGCTCTGTTGTTTTATTTAAAAATCCGTAACTGAGTATCCTCTGACAATTCAAACAATTTTTCCCAGTAATGGTTTTTAAACCAATTGTACAGATGTAAATAAAATGCAAATGTTTTGATAGTGTTACATAAGGCTGTAGTCTTTGTGTGTACAAGTAGTCACATGTATGTAAGTCTGGCAAGTTGCAATCCCTGTTTATAATCAACACCAGAATAACACCAGAATAAAAAGGTAGACTGTTTCAGAGTCCAACCCTATTAGAAATGGCATATCACATTAATTCTTCTCTCGTTTTGTGGCCTGAAACTGGACATTGTCCCATTTCGTTAATCTCAATAGATTCTGTCAGACATTTGGTCATCTCCTTTCACTAAAACTAAAAACTACGTTTCATTTTTTAAAAATGCATTGTTGGCCTCTCCCAGTAACCATGATGAAATGGCAACACCAAGGAAATAAAGCAGCATTAGCAAATTCAAACACAGTGTTTCCTTTAATTGCTTCAGGGACCTGAAAGACTAAAAGAACTATTGTATCCCTAGACAAGGTTGGCCTCTTTAGGAAAAAGCCAGGGACTTAAATAATGAGATTTCTGCACCTGGTAATCCTTCTCAGCAGATCATTGTTATAAAATCAAGCAGAATATCTTTTACACCTGAAACGTAAATGAAATGACATGTTTTTCTTGCAAAATATAAATGAAATGACATGTTATTTTTGCAAAATACGAGTGCTCTATCTAAATTATAGCTAGCACATCTTTTATTAACTCACTTATCCACGGGTCATTAAACAGTTTAGATCTTTGGAATATGACCACAGATATGAAATTAAACAAAAAGGTGGCCAATAATGACCACAAAGTTCATAATCTTTTTTTTTCAGGTTCCCATCTAGTCCTACTTTAAATCTAATTCCAACAAGTTTGAGAGACTGACTTCTCAACCCATGCAGATTAGAATTTGTGTGTTTTAGGAGGGTAAGGCCAGAAGACATAAGTGTAGTCAGGTCATCACCTACTTGGCTTTGACGATGCTGGAAAACCATAAAAAACATACAGCATCTCACAAAAAACATGAAGTCATTAAGTTTAAGGGTAAGTAGCTGTTTATACTTCAGTAATACTAAAGAATATTCTACTGAACAGATATTTTTGAGTCATTAAAAATAGGTTATTTTAACACATTTTAGGAAGTTTTCATTTAAAAATATTTAATGGAATAAATTAAATATTTATGTGAGGGTGCTTACAGTGGCAAACTCATATAACTGAAAAATCCACTTATGTCCAGCAGCTCATTCTCTGTGGCTATTTCGTATCTGTAGTTCTAACCTAGAAACACCATAAAACATACTCATCTAATGTTTCCTAATATTTTATCCCCATTTTTAAGTCAGAAAATATAGGAAGAAGATCTGTATCGTATAGAATAAGCTGAATTCAAGTCTAAGAGTTCATGAAATTACTTTAGAAAGACTCTGTTTATCTAGAGTTTCAGCTATTTTCAGTGTCACAAAAGAGAACAAGAAGATGGAAGGTGATTTTTCCTTCCTCTACCGCCTTATTCATTTTGCAACTAATTCATACAGTCATCACTCAGTATCTTGGGGAACTGGTTCCAGGACCTCTGCGGATACCAAAATCCGTGGATGCTCAAGTCCCTTATATAAAAATGGCATAGCATTTGCATATAACCTATGCATATTCTCCCATATACTTTAAATCATCTCTAGATCACTTATAATACCTAATACAATATAAATGCTATGTAAATAGTTGTAAATACAATGTAAATGTTACGTAAATAATTGCTGGTGTGCAGCGAATTCAAGTTTCCTTTTTGGAACTTTCTGGAATTTTTTTTTTCTGAACATTTTCTATCCTTGGTCAGTTGAATTTGAGGATGCAGAAGCTGCGCATACAGAGAGCCAGCTGTAATTGAGAGGTTCTGTGTAGTGCTTTATTCTTCCTCTAAATTTACCCTTGCTTGATAGAACAGAAAAACTTGTAAAGGTGCACCTTAAGTGCAGAGACGGCTAGAAGCATGGGAGCTGAAAAGGAAACCAATTCCTAGAACATACCAGAAAGAATGATGTGAATGAAGTGATGACAATGGGGGACATTTATCAACTGAAACCATATTTCAAAGATTATGCCTCAATAATGTAAATTAGTACTGGCATGCCCAATTTTTGAATGGCTGAGGAAAACTTCACAAATTCAGTTGCCAACCTATCACAAACTAGTACAAGTAATATATATGTCCTCCACCAGTGTACATTTGCAAATAGCACTCCAAAAAGTTCAAGGGCAAGACAGTGCAAACTGGTGATGCATTCAGATATGCCATTGGCCTTATCATTGCTCTAACGTCTCACAAGTATCCTTATTACATCTAGGTGGTATTTCTTTCCTAGAGTCAGTTATGGCCTTTAGAACACAAATGAACATCAGTAGACAGTAAACTCATTTTGTTTTGTAAAATTTAAAATTGTTCCTCCTTCAGCATATGAAAATATCCTATACAGAGTACTTGAGACTCATCAAATTAACCCTTGACACTCGTACAAGCGTGATAATCACACGTCCTTTCTCTGTTGACATTTTGAGTGTACTTGAAGAGAACACAAAAGGTGATTTGAACTGTGAGACCAGTGGTATATAGTCTCATCATACCACTTGCATTCTGAAAGATGATTTTGATTTGAGTTTTTATTACTTTGTTAATGTTTCCGTTTATGGGATTTTCACTGTTTGGGATTAAACTTAAGGATGTTTTTTAGGCATTTACAACTGATTTGTTGGAGATGGTTTAAATTTGACTGCAGGGAGTCGAAATGAAAATTTCTCCTTAGAATTTGTATGAAGTTTATATTTGATTATAATTTTAATGTCTTTAACCTTTAACAGCACAAGCTGCCAGCATAAGAAGAATGTTTTACATCATGCGGTCATTGAGTAGATTGTAGAGTTTCATTAGTACAAGCCTTGGGTAAAACTGGAATAGGTGACATTTGGCTTTGCTATTCATAATCTTATCTTTTTTTTTTTTCTTTCTCTGAAACTTGGTACAGCTGGTATTCCTTCTGGCCTCGAGCACCCCTGTGTGATCTCCTTCTTTCTATCGACCCATACTTGTTGCCTTAGGAAACGTCTGATTTCAGTTTTCATCTCTTTGTATGAATTTAGGTCTAGGTGTTACTCACATTGTGGAGGCAAAATTGATTGATTGGTCTCCTACTTAAAGTATTTCAGGCATCACTGAAGGTGGGAGAGGGGGCAGAGGGCCTCCCCAGTGACCTAGGGGTAAGGTCAGCCTTGATGTCATGAGCTCAGGTAGTCCAAGGGGGGAAACATTAAAAAGAAAGAAATCTGAACCAAACTTATCAAATATTAATGAGTTGGGTAGAACTGAATTTTTTTCATAGAATTTATTGCGCTAACGTTGGCAGGCTGAAAGTCAGTTTCTGATTTCTTTCTTTCCTGTTACAGACCTTAATTTGATTCAGGCAAACTATTTTGCAAACCACCCAGCATTTCTATGTTTTCAAAGTGAAATTAATCATCCTTTCCACCTGCCCATCCTTAGGCTATCACTGTACTAAGGACACTGGTCAAGGAGTGCTTTTACAAATCCCCGAGTCAGGTGTGGCTACATGTGTGCAGTAGAGATCAGTGAGGAAAAAATTAATGGCCGGAGGAGAATATGACATCGTCATCATTAGGAAAATGTTGGTCAAATAACCTATTTTGTCTTTACATAACCAGCTGCTTTGCATAATTAGATAGCATCTTAAAATACATATTACATGAAAAGATTATTTTGATAAATTTATAAAAGTCTGGATCTGATCCTTTTACCTCACTGATGTGAATGCTTCGTAAACTAAGCCCAGCTTCCATTCTCAGCCTCACCTCTGGACACAATTTAGTCATACTTATTTATTTGAGTCCATGCTTCTCAAATGAGGTGCAATGGCATAAACTCTGAGGTAGTAGTTTATGAGGTAGCCAGGACAACACAAAATTTATGAAGTAACCAGGACACACACAAAACCCAAGGGACGCACTTGATACATCTTCCCAGAGCTTCAAATATTCCTCAAGAAAACATTGATTCACGTGGCAAGCAATTTTAAAACATTATTTATAAACAAATACAGGTGAAGTTTGGACTAGAATTCCAGATACTAATCTTTACTAATTTTTAAAATAAAGCAAAAAACGTCAAAGAAATTCTACTTTGGTAAGATTATTTCCATCCTGACCCTAATCTTGCATAAAAACTTTCACTCTATTCTTTAGGGGTATTTAGGAACAGATATCTGAGAAGTACTTCATTAGCTCCACCAGATTATTCACAGGTTCCAGAGCATTCCAGACACTTGCTTGCCTCTGTACCTTTGCTCTAAGTAAGTTCCTTATTCTAAATAAGTTCCTTCTATTTAGAACCCTTGCCCCATCTCATTTCTCTTAAGAATCCTTACTAAAGCATTAAGTCTGGATCAAAAAAGTTTTCTTTTTTTTTTTTTTAACGTTCCTTGAATACATCCCATCCTAATTTACAAAATAAACCTTTCTAACCCCTTAGCATTTTAATGGACAACTATTATTATATATATATATTATACTGTATTATAGTTACATATTTAACTTTCTTTCCTTAGACTTGAGAGAATTTTAAGAGAAAGGACCATGACTTTCTGGTTCCTTAGATCTTTTATAGTCATCTGTGTCAAGCATATATCAGGTGTTTCTTTTTTTTTTTTTTTTTCCTTTGCGGCATGCGGGCCTCCCACCGCTGTGGCCTCTCCCGCTGTGGAGCACAGGCTCCGGACGCACAGGCTCAGCGGCCATGGCTCACGGGCCCAGCCACTCCGCGGCATGTGGGATCCTCCCGGACCGGGGCACGAACCCGCGTCCCCTGAATCGGCAGGCGGGCCCTCAACCACTGTGCCACCAGGGAAGCCCTCAGGTGTTTCTTGAATGAATAATGAATTTTATTAATCTAATAACAGTGGCATATATATTGGTTCTCACACATGGTGGCTTCTGTGAGACTTCAGTTAATGTATTTAAAGATAGCAAATATTTTGAAATCAGGCCTGGGTTTGAATCTCAGCTCTGCTAGTTCTTATTTGTGTGAATTTGGGAAACCATTTAATTTATCTAAACCTCAGTTTCTTCATGTTCAAAATGGGGATAATAATAACTCCCTCAAGGTGTGGTTGTATGGATTCTGAAATGATCCATGCAAAATGTCTGGCACCTAGTAGGTGCTAAGCATTGTTTCCTCCTCTAGACCTATCAATCCCTGCCTACGTGATATAATTTGAAGAGTGATGAATAAACTCCTAGCTCTATAATCACCCAATCCCATTGAGTCGGAGTCTCAGAAACCATGGTCAGGAGAGGGAGTGGGCTGGTTGAGTCAAAGACTGGGCAACTGGGACAAAGGGATGAAGTAAATGAAATATCGTGTCTACAGTGGAATGTAAAACGTAGGCACAGCTCCAAAGCTGAAGTCCTACGAGTGAGCATCCTGACTGACTATAGATCCTAAACAGGACGGAATGCGTTGAATGGAGGAGCAGGTCTGCAGGCGCCCTGTGAAGCATCAGTAGGGGTAGGGGGTCAACTTTGCTTGGAGCAGCTTTGACTGACCCCACAAGAAGAGAGAGGGTCTGTTAAAGCTTTTGAGATATTTAAAGACTTACCCAAAATACATCCCCAAAGCTTTGAATCTCCACCCATCGTATGTCCTCCCGGGGTGATTTGTGGAAATGGCCATTTTTTAGCCTGAATTAGTCAAATCTGGCGGAAGAGCAACTTGGCATTTGATCAGAGATTGTTGCATCAGATTTAAAGACATGACAACAATGCCTGCTGTCAGTCAAGCAGAAAGCAGAAGCTTGATGGGGTAAGAAAGAGAATGGGTAAATTTTGAGAGAAAAGGAAGTTGGGGAATAATTAAAAATGGGACATTGTCTGGATTCCGTTGGAATATTATCCAGCTATGAGATACACAGTGACTACCCGGAGGAGCTAAAAGGAGAGGGCTGTAGGATTGGGCAACTGCAGACAGGTGCTGGGAACATTGCGTCACGTCATATCACATCAGAGGGCCTCGTCAAGGCCCTCTCACTTCCTGCAAGCCCTTGTGAGGCTGGGAGCCTCTGCTTGGACCCCAGTCCACCATTCATCTGGTTGAAAATAAGAGGACTCGTTTATCCACTCAGTGGAAGTGGATTAAAAGAGTCCATAGTGGGTTTCTGAAGGATCATTCCCACACGTTATTGTCCTTTCTCTCTACTGTCCGTCAGATAAAGCCACGCTGTAGCCAGTTTGGTGTAATCCTGTGTCTGCCCTTCTCCTCTCTCTGCTCTTTCATTCACATCCTCTTTTCCCTCCATCTCCCTCCTGCCTCACAACAGTGCCACACAGACAGCACAGCAAGATGAACCTGTGTTTTCCAAATGTCAGGGCCCGAAATGGTATGTAGAGCAGCAGTTCTCTTTTCAGACTTTCCCTTGCCCTAACTTCACACCCTGAGTTCCTCTTCGTCCTCTACCCATTTACACTAATCCCGTGGTTTTAATAGAAGTTTCACTGACATCTGATATTTAAATGTTCCTTCTTGAAAATATGTAAACTTCAACTGATTAATGTAATTAAAGTAAAGCTCATGGGCACCACTTTGGAACTGGATAAAAATATTATTATCCAACAGAATAAGGATAAACTTGCTTGTTAACCACCAGTTCTCTTAGGAACATGTTCCCGCATGGGATCTCTGTAACTGGTATGGTTCTTCTGGTTTGAGGCAGAGATGCTTTAAGGTATCATGTTGAGCCACGAAGGATCAGTTACCCAGAAGAACTAAGGGGAATATACGGTGTCTTTGTTATTGACACCCAGGCTAAAGTCAGGGAACAATTCAATAAAACTAATTAATGCTGATTTGATTCCACCTACAAATGTCACTGGCATAGCATTTGCGGTCATCTTAAGAAAATGTAGTCATTCCAAGCATGGAAAAGCAAAATAGAGTACTTGTGAATTAAATAGCAAAGTAATTTAATAAGATACGATTCTTGAAAACACATTTGCTGAAAAATTCCATAATGTTACATAGAATTTAGTCATAACTCGGCACGATTCTAAACAATCACTGACTTATTAGCTTCGAAAGACGTTTATGGGGTCATCTAATTGAACTTCTCTTCAGCCACAGACGTACCCAAGATAGCTCATTTTCTAGCATTCTGCTAAGCATATTTGAGACCAGAGATTTTGCAGTTTTCCTCCAGTAAAACAGTGTGAGGTGGCTGAGTCATCCCCTGACTTTACTGAATAGCAGTGGCTCTGCACCACAGAGGTTGGAAGCGATCTGCTCCCTCCCAGCTGCAGAAAATAGCAGGAAGGAGAATGAGCTGCAGAAAGGAGAAGGCCAGGTGGGGCCAGCCCTGTGGAAAAGGCTGGGTGTGACTTGAGTTGCTGAAGTTTATTACTTGGGAGAGTTAGGAACATGCTTGGCATTTATCAGGGATCGCTTGATCTGATTTAAATATATGAGCACTGCCACCCACTGTTACTACTACCCACTGTCATTGGGGGATGTGGTTCCACACCCCGGCAGCTCATGCCTGTTGTTTATAATTTCGTGAAATTACTGAAACTTGCGATTTGGATCACTGGGTCTTTACTGGTAGCTTGAAATTCTTCCTGCAAGGGGATCTTGGTTCAGTTTGTGTGACCGTGACCTCCAGGTGTCCCACGACAGCCTCAATACTGTACAACAAGGCTTCATAGTCCTTTTTGGAGCAGAGCCTCCTCGTGAAGATGAGGAACACTGTATATATATATGTACAGGATACACGGAAAACTATGCAGACAGTTCCAGGAGGTTTGCAGACCCCTTGGTATCAGCCCGTTGGTCAATATCTGAGTCACCTGGGGCCACTGACATTACAGAAAGTACCAAGTGCAACTGGCCAGACTGAAGACCTCACATTTTCTTTCTCTTTCTCTCTTTCTTTTTTTCTTTCTTTCTCTGATTTTAGAAACAGCACCACCAGGAGCAGGGACTTTCACATATACAGTAAAAATGTACAGTATCTTCAATGCAAAGTTGGACAGGTGCCAACCCCCTCCCCCTCCCCACCCAGAAGCATCTTCATTTGAATTTAAAGGGGTGGATGAGTGACAGCAAGACTCTGTTCTCCTTCTGACAGGGCTTTGGCAGATCATTGGTTGTCATCAAACCTATTCCATTTCTTGCTCCCTGCCAGGAATTCCACCTACATGCCTGATGGCAATTAGTCCCTCGTAGGTGCTAATGAATAAAACGCAGCACGTAGACTTCACGAGGATGAAAAAGCCTACGATCCAGATCCAGAGAGTCACTCCAAGTATCAGTCCCCCACGCTGGTCCCCCGTCAGCTGTCGCTCTCACCCTGTCCAGCACGTGCTGTGCCAGGGGCGGCAAGCCCGCCCCTCCTCTGCGCACTTGGGCACAGGGAGTAGAAGGGAGCTGTCCGATGAGGACACAACTCAGCAGAAAGCACGATTTTAGAACCTCAAGTGTTAACCTGTTTTTCTGTTGCTGTCACAGGCCATGATGCTACCAGTTTAGGACAGTCTGTGTTGGGGCATGCGAGCTGCATCTCCAAACCAAAAATGCTTTAGAAGAAGCATTTAGAGACCTCGTCAGAGAGCATTCTGCACTGGGTGGGTTTCGGGGCTTGTATTATCAGTGGTTCCCAAGACTGGCTGATAATCAGCCATCTCTAAGCAGCCTTTAAAAGTACAGTTTCCTTGGTCCTGTCTCTGGAGAGTCTCTGCCGGGAGGTCTAGGATAGAGCCTGAGAATCTAACTTTTTAAAAAATCTTCCCAGGTGAATCTGATACTCATGCCGGGATCAATACTCTGGGATTAGTTGAGCTCCTGTATCCCATCTAACTGGAAAACTCCAGGACTAGGTGTTGACTGAAAGATTCTCAAAGATTGTGCTCACTATTCATCTGCACCTTTACTATGTTTTGGTGTTTAAAACGAGCAAAACAGTTCTCTTTTGTAATGTGACCACCTATCAGATATAAATCAATGTTCAAAAATTATTTTTAAATGAAGCTGTAGGTGATTTTTAATTTTTTAATACTTTTCTTATAATTTCTAAATTTTATAACTTTACTGAAAAATGAACATGTATTTTTTTAATAATAAAAGCTCAAAAAATGTTATTTTTAAAGAGCTTTCTGCATCCCAACAGAAGCTAATTTGTTCACAGAGAAAACTATATTTTAGTACTGTTGACGTCTTTTAAATCCTATGTGTTTTGACTTATGCATTTAAAAATATTGCTTAGAAAAGGGGATTATAGACCTCACCAGACTGTCACTTAGATAGTACAACTTAAAAACAAATGTTAAGGACCCCGATACACCAAAGACCAGTTTGTTATTCATATTTCGCATGTACACAAACATTGTCTTTCTAGGATCTCAAAATATGTTATCAAACAATTGCAGCTAAAAAGCCTTGGAGTGACACACATGCTTGCAGTTTGGTCTCTTCTGATGGTAGCAAACCAAAGAAAGTGATGAGAAAGAAATTTTTCTTCTAGTTTTCATGGGCTCCAAAAGTTAAGATAGTTTGAATAGGATTCCCTGGAGCATTTAAACTCCATCATGTTTATCAGAAAGAGAACTTAATCCAAACCCTTTGAGGTTTGTTCTTCTCTAGTCAATATCTATTACAGCAAAACAATCATGGTTCTAAAGTATAACAGTGAAGCGAGGAAGAAAAGAGAGATTTTTCTTTCTGATAGTGAAATGGGCAGGTGCAGTTGAAACTGAAAGGCCATAATTAAAACATTGTTCAGCGGAGGCATGGTAGAGCTTCATGCAAGACTGCACAAATCCTCCCCTGCCCCACACGGACGAGTTCAAGGTTTTGGCAGGAAAGGAAGCCGAAGGTGCACTGCCATTCAAGAAACAGAGTCCTGGAGCCTGAACTTTAGTACCCTTGAGGGACACATGGAAGAAATTCTACACTGCTGGACCTACAAAATTGGCTTGTTTAAATCCATACATTTTGAACCACCTAAGAAAGGAAAGGAAAACAAACATTTTTAATTGAACATATAGTTATGTGGCAGGACTTATGCATATATAGGTTTTCAAAGCTCTAATGGAATAAGTATTATTATTTCTATCATATAGATGGGAAATTAAGCCTAGTTGTATAACCTGTCCAATGTCAGAATCAGATATATTTTATTTTTTACTGGCTGAATTATAGGATGGCCATTGACTACATCTGTATATGATCAGATTAGAACATGCAGACTGAGAAAAGTGATGAGAACAGCGTTGGAAAATTCCTGGCACATCCTCTCAACTCATACCTGAGGCAGATCTTGTAAATCGATCACTGCGTTTTTTTTCCTTTCTGGCCCAGAAACGTGCCCAATGAAACATTCAAGGAAATCACTACAGATCAACTAGAGTTAGCACATGGGTAACACCTAACACCAGGGCAGCCAGGAGCGGCAGGCAGGGTGAGACCCTAGAGAAGGTAGTCAGGGGCTGGTTGATGGAGCCCCGATTTCTAACCTTTTCCCCGGGCTCCATGGAGGGGCAATTCCATAGCAACTCTGTACACTCCTTAAAAGATCACCTAAGTAACTGAGAAGATATTATCCTCTGATAATAGTTTATTGTGTTAGCTGTTCCACTGAATCATTTACAGGCTCTACATTCAAAGGAAATAGATTGCTTTAACACAAAGGATTTAGTCTCTGTGGAAGAAGTGACTTACTCCTTGACTAGAGGTTAAGGCAGCTTTCTTTCTTTCCTTTTATTTTTTATTATTATTTTTTAAAATTTGGTGGAGCATTCCCACATCCCTCGTGGGTAGCTGCCTCCTCTGCATGTGTGTAAACCAGCTGTCCTTTGTTATGACACAGGCCCTCACAGTGTCATGGGTTAAGACTGGTGGGAGTTGACTGAGAACTTTGAACAGCGATGACGGGTGGAGGCTACTAGTAGTTCTGGGCCAGGTAATATTTTGCCAGGGTTCAAAGCCAGAAGGCCAAGACTTTTGACCTGGACCACCATCTTTCAGGCTGCAGGCCAAGGATTGCTGAGGCCTAATATAGGCAGGGAGTCAATCAGGAGAACTTAAGAGGGAAAAAAAAAAAAAGATTCTGCCTTTGCTTAGTTCTCCAGATTGGCTCTCCAGATGGCCCTCTTTTCTCTGGTAAATTATGCAACAAGCTGCTTCAGCCGAGTTTTGCAGACCTGGATGATCTTGAACTGATTTCAACAAACGGGCGGACTTGTGGGGTTGCAGGGCTTTCTCCTAGTCCTTTCATCTGAGGAAGAACACTGGGGAAAGAAAGCCAGACAATTTCTGGCACCAGTCATAGAAATAGAGCAATAAACATACATAAGCACCATTGCTTTATGTCCGCCTTCATAAAAGAAATGATTTTGAAGAAGCTAAGAGGCTGTCTCATTAGGCAAGGTTAGAGTTCATCATGATTACTCCACAAAGAGGAATTTGGCCTTGCAAATTCTCACTAATTAAATGCCAGAATCGTTCTCCAGTAATATTGCTGGAATTGGAAATGAAGAAGGGTTGCTTTTCAACATAAAGAGGTATGAGGGTCTCACTCTCTGCTGTTATTAACATGTCCTGGAACCAAAATCAATAGTGCATGCAAATGAGCCTCTGATTATTTCTTTGATTCGGAGACTGTCTCCTCCCACCGAACCCTCCTGATTGAGGCAAAACGGATTAAGCTCCTCAAGCCCTGGGACTGCTCTGAGTGCTGAGGAAGACGAGGTGGGGAGAGGCCACTCTGTGCTTTCCCACCCCCAGAAGCAGAATCGCAGCCCTGACACAGCTTCTTCCGGTCCCTGCACTGGAAAGTAGAGGCACTGGGACCAGATTTGCCACTGAGCAGGGAGGAAGGCAGAGTGAGAACAGGAGGGAGAGTCAACAGACCAGGTGGCAGGGGGAGCAGATGGGTAGGTGGTGGCTGAGCTCAAACTACAAAGTGAAGAGTCTTAGGAAAGAGGAACAACCCACTAAGAGCAACTTGGGAACTAAAATGAAAGAGGAAACAAATAGAAGATTCCATGGCAAAATTTTGAGATGATGAAAGTGTATAAAAGCCAAATTACAATCCACCCAGTCATCCATTCAAAGCTTGTTGGCAGCTTTCAGACCCTGCACTGTGTGTTGGAACGCAAATAGGAACAAGATATGGCCCCTGCTCATAGTCTTGGTACATAGGTAAGACCTTTAAAGGAGAATTAAAATATGATGTGATAAACTGCCTAAAGAGAAGCATCAGGTGATAGAGGGACACAGAGGGAAGAGTGACTCAATGGGTGAAGGTTACAGGAAACGCGACAGAAGAGGAGTTGCTTGAGTTGGATCATGAAGTTGATCGGGGTTTCCCAGATGACAAGGGGGAGAGAGCATTCTCAGCAAAGGGAGCGGCAAGGCAACGGCATGGATGAAGGGGTGGAGGACCCCACTCGAGGGTGAGACAGTGGTACTTCTGAGACAGTGATACTGCCTGAGAACAGGCTGTGGAGACAGGAAGTGGTCATCCAAGAATATGGAAGCAGGCTAGTACCAGCCTTACATGTCATGCTAGGAACTTTGGATTTTTCTTTGATAGTACAGCACATTTGGAAGAGTTGGAAAGATAAAGTGATAAGTTTACTTAGTAGAGGGTAAGATAAGGTAGGAAGGGAAAGGATTAATGAGTGTTTAAATTCTGGTTCCCCAAACCAGAGTGTCCTTAGTTTCCCTTCAAGCTGAAAGCCAATAAATACCTAGTAGAGTGGGGCCTGATCAATTTACTGACTCCAAATATAACTCACAGCTGATTTCATTATTAGTTATGCTTTTGAGAAGGACCACTGTAACCAAAGGGTGAAGAGAATGCTAGTGTGAATAATTACTATTTATTTATTCAAACACTATTCCTAGGAACACATTCTACAGGCCAAGCACTGTGCCTGGCACTGGTTAAATGATGAAGAACATTTTTACAATTGTGTTCTGTGACCTCTTGAAGCTTTTGTTGACAAGGGAAAAACAGTAAACATATAAGCAAATACATAATTATAAATCATGATACATCAAATGAAGGAAAAGACCAGAAAACCAAAAGAGAAAATAACAGGGTAGAGGGAGAGGACCAGTTTTACATGATATGTGAGTAGGAGTTTCATGAAAAGGGTAAGGTTGTAGGAGGTGGAAGGAGAAGGGTGTGTGATAGAATGAGTGAGATGACGTTGGAGAAATAGTGAGAACCAAAGTAGGCATGGACTTGTAGGCAGCTTAAGGGGATAGTCTATTATTCTCCATGGAATTGAAAACCATTAAATGGGATGCTTTAATTTTTTTAAAGATCACTCTGGCAGTGGTGTAAATGGATCAGAGGAAGGAAAGATTAGAGGTGGACAACACCAGCTAGAGGGCAGTGGTCTAGGGAAGAGAAAACAATAGCTTAGAAAAGAGTTGCTCACGGAGATCAGAAAAGCAGATGAGTATGAGTGTTTCCAAGGATCCAGTTAGAAGAAGCAACTAGAAAGCACTCTAAAGTAGAGGAAATGTAATCTATGGAGTTGCTTGTCAGGCAATGGAAGATAGGAAGCCAACAGGGGAGAGTGAGACAACCTGGAGCTTAAACAAGACACTTTCATCCCTCTCAGCGAGAGGGACCAGGAGAGAAGGTGGAACCACCGGAGCTCCTGGGCTAGAATCACCTGCTTGAAAGTTGGAGCCATTGCAAAGATGCCACCTATCATGGGGTGGAGGAAGAAATACCCTTTTCTCTCCCTTCTTCCTGTTCTCCATTATCCTATCAATGCCCTCCATTTATGCAACACAGCCAGAAGCCATCTGGCATGGGAGCCTGGAAACATAATTTTCAGGGTTAAATCCCCTATAGTACAGAACAGAGAAGATAAAAGGTAAAGAGGGACTCTGAGTACAAATAGACCCAGGACTGGTATGATATGATACTTGTATTTTAAGGTAGAATTGACATGACTTGGTGATGAGTAAGGAGTAGGGAGATGAGCAGGGAAGAAATGTCAATAATGGTCGCTAGGTTTTTGGCTTGAGCTGCTGGTACCATATGCAGAACGAGGAAGATGTGGGACAGAAGTAGATTTGGTGAGGAAGAGTATAAAAAAAAATTCAGTTTGGGAGGGGTCAAGTGTAAGATGCCCATTAGATGTATATTCAAGAAGCCATTTAAATCCGGAAGTTGAATTTATAGATCTTGAGCTCAAAAGAGAAGTCAGAGCTTTTGGTTTCAAAGTTGTCAACATTTAGGTTGTATTTACGGCCATGAAAATCAATGAGGTCACCAAGGAAGAGAATTTAAAGTAAAAAGATGGGGGCTTCCCTGGTGGCTCAGTGGTTGAGAGTCCTCCTGCCGATGCAGGGGACACGGGTTCGTGCCCCAGTCCGGGAGGATCCCACATGCCGCGGAGCAGCTGGGCCTGTGAGCCATGGCCGCTGAGCCTGCGCGTCCGGAGCCTGTGCTCCGCAACGGGAGAGGCCAAAACAGTGAGAGGCCCTCGTACCACAAAAAAATAATAATAATAAAATAAAATAAAAAGATGGCTAGGACTTACCTCCATGAAGCCCACCATTTAGAGGGCAGACAAAGGAGGAGGAATAGAAAAGGAGATGGGGAAGCCCATGTTACCAAAACAAACAAAAAAACCCTACCACTCTTTTTTTTTTTTCCCAAGAGCAAATATATTTATTTTATGATAACATAAGAATGTAAGACAGGTCACTTTACAGTTATATTTTATAATAAGAACAATAAACTAGAACTTAAGTTAAATGAAATTCTTAATATGAAATAATTCTGAGAATTACCATAAACCTTTCTTCATAAAGTCTTCTGTAAAGAGTATGATACTAAAATTTCATGTGTAGCTTCATCTTTCCAAGGAATAGTTTGTAGAAGGAAATACTGAGAATAGCATACATGTATTCAGTACATTACTATTTTCAAAGCACTTAAGATTTTTTTAATTGATGTAAACAATAGTCCAGTGAGATATTTTTACCTCTCATTTTATAGATGATAAAGTTCAAGAGTGATAATATGTGGAGAATCACCATAATTTACTACTCTTTTCCGTTTTAATTGATCTGAATATTTTATTTATTTGCATTTTAATATTATGCTGCAGTCTTATAAGCAGATAAATATCCGTTCACTCCGATAAACAGTAAAGAATAAAGGTTGCATAGGTAGTATTCCTTGGGAGAATGACAGAATTATAAAGAACCTTAATGAGCTAATTCAGTTTTTGATCTCTGTTTATGGGACTGTTCTAAATAGCAGTTTTTCCATGTATGCAAGGTAATTTAGCTTATAATCAAAGATAAAAAAGTAAGCTGCATTTTTCCCATTATTTCAGATAGCAAATAATATTGAGAACATTCAGTGTAAGGTAAAATAGAGCTGAGGCACATTAAATGAGAAGGTAGGTATTTTCATTTAGTCAATCAACTGAATCAACCTTCAAAGCAGGTGAAATTGTACTATATGAAATCAACCCCTACCACCCTTGACAGCAAAATGCCTTCTGGCTACAAGCTACTTTTCTGCTCCCTTTTTAAGCAGAACTTCTGATTCAGTTGTCTTTACTCACTATCTCCAATCCTTCTACTCACGTTCTATCCTGAGCTCTCTCTGCCCAGGCTCTTACCCCCATGGCCTCCACCGCAACTGATTATGTCGAAGTCGTTAACAACTTTCACATTTCTAAGTATGAATCAATCCTCAGTTGATCTTACTTGACCTACCATTTGGCTGACCACTTCACTTATAAGAATGGAAGGTGGTACTATTAATAACTATGCGAAGACAACAGGCATGATAGAAGACTGTGCTGGGCAAATCACGACCTGTAGTCTTCCTGTCTATCAGCAGCAGTAAACACAGGTTTTCACTCCCTGCCTGATGCATGTGTCTTACTTGGCTTTCAGTGTGCCACATCTAGTTTTCTTCCTGCGCCACTGTCAGTTGTTCTCAGTCTCCTGTGATGTTTCTCTCGTCCACCAAACCACTTTGGAGGGCACTCCAAAGTGGCCCCAGACTTCTTTTCTTCTCTATCAAAGCCCATTTTCTTGGTGATCTCATCCAATAGCCTTGCTTTCAGATCTACCCGTGTACTAGTGTCTCTCGAATGTATGTCTCTAGTTTGAAAATCTCTCCAAACACAGATATTCAATTACACTGGTATCCCATCTCTACAACCAAAAACTCTGAACGTCCTCCCCAAACTTGTTTTGTGATCCTTCCCATTTCAGCTAATGCAACTCTGTGCTGTTTTTGTACATGTCAAAAAGCTTGGAGTCATCCTTCTCTCTCTCTCTTGCTCACAGCCACATCTAACCCATCAAGAAATTCCAGCATCTGCACCTCCAGGTATTTTCAGAATCCAGATGCTTCTTACCACATCTACCATAACCACCCTGGTCCAATGACTGAACAATGGTATCCACCTCCTTGCTCCTGTCCCTGTCCCCAGGTACTCTTCTCAGCTGGCTTTTGCCAGAGTGATTCTGCAAAACAGGTTGAATCGTGTCACTTATATGCTCAAAATAACCCAGATTTCGATGTCACTTAGAATACAAAGCCAAAGTCCTAACAAAAAGCCTACCAAGCCCCCAAATAACGTTTCTTCTCACCACCTTGTCCTCATGCCTGCCATTGCCTTCTTCTCCTTGCTGGTCCTCGACAAGCCGGGAGTGCTTCTGACACTGGGCATCTGCTCTGGCTGTTCCCTCGGCCTGAACAGGTCTCCCACCATTTACTCACGTGGCCCTTCCTGCAACTTTTTTGCTCAAATATCACTTCAGTGAGGTCTTCCCTAATCTCCCTTCTCGAAATTGAACCCCTTCATACCTCTTCCTAGTTTTTTCTCTTTTACCCTTATCATTATCTAATATACTGTACATTTTTGTATCTATTTTATCGTTTGTCTCCCCACACTGGAATACAAGCTCTGTGAGGTTGGAGTTTTTATCAATGTTGTTTACTGCTATATCCTAGCTCTTGGAATATAATGTAGAGTATAAACTCGATAAATATTTGTTAAATAATGATGAATAAGAGGAGCGGGTCATAGAAAGAAAGAAAACCAGGAGGGGATTGTGTTACAAAAGCCAAGAGAAGGGAGTGTTTCACAAAGAATAGAGTGATCAATGGCATCTAGTGCTGTTGAGACATCTCCTGACATGAGATTTGACATCATGTAGGTCCCCAGTTGTCAGTGTATCGGAGAGAGAAGTTTCAGTGAAAAGGTGGAGGAAGAATACAGGCTGGAGGGAGATACAGACTGGAGGTCGTGCCGATTGAGTGGGAGATGATGAAGGGGATATACTTCAGCACACACAGCCAAGAAGCCTGGCAGTGACAGAGCAAGGGAGGGGGATGAAGATGAGGCAAATCAATGCCGTCACCAAAACCCAATTAGCCAAGTTCCAAAACAAAGAAACAAAGAACCAATCATAAAGTCCTAACAACTGCATCTCAATTCAATTTAATTCCATTTCAGTTGTTAGAAAGACCTCTCAATCCTACTCTTTCTTTCTGTTGTCATAGTTCCAGCTCTTATTTTAACAGTATTTCAATGGATTCCTTACCATCAGTAAGTGAGCTAGCCTCAGGCTCATCACATTTTTGGAGTTCCCCTTAGGGGAATTAAATAGGCTATGATCACAAGATTAACAGAAGTAAGAACTGAAGATAATGGACCAGAATAGCAGGGCTAATCTTCGAGCTCTTACTCCATCAACCCAACAGTCCAAAACCATGTACAAAGAGGTGCATCAAATTTAGGCTCAACCCTTACCTAGATCAATAATCAGTGGGTAAGGAGCGTAGGGAAAATTGGGTGTGGTATCCAGAGCTCCAGGTGGCAGCTCTTCTCTGTATGTGGTGATTCTGCAAGCCACGGTAGGGCATTCACGTAAAGAAGTGAGAATACTGGTTGCATGGTGTATCCCTAGATAAAAAGAAACTGACAGGAGTAAATGGAGAGCTGATGGCATGGAACGATGAAATGGGTACAGAGAATAGAAAGAAAAGAGTGAATGGACACCTAGAGCTTGAACAGAGATTTCAGGCACAGACGGGTCACGTGGGGTGAAGGTAGACGGGGAGACTGTAAATCCCGGCTCTCGCCGGCACAGGACTCCAGGAGCAGGGCAGCAGGATATTTTCAGACCCTATTTTCTGAGGCAGGGAGACTCTCAGTGTATCACCTGGTCTAGTTTTCATTGAACCAGGCTCTGACCTGGTGAAAAACTTAATCATGGATGCTGAGCTTGGGCTGCAGCAGACTGGGGCTGACACATGTCTTCACACCCTTCCTGCTCTCCTTTAGTTCCATTTCCCCCTCTTCGGGGATACCAGAGTTCTCTTCCTCAGGCACATTCTGATCACACCACTTTTGTGACATCAGTCACTTAATCATTTTCCATTTCACAGCCTGAGTCTAACTTAGCTTTCAAACCTTCATGCCCTTCCTGCTCTCATTTCCTAATCATGCAGAAAGGGCCACTCTTTACCTCATTAAGCTCATCTAATGCCTTTGCTACTGCAGTTCCCACTGTTGCAAGGCTTCTCCTTTTCCATTCTGTACCAGACAGACTCCTATTCATATGTCAAAGTCCATTTTACCATGTTTCTTCCCCAACCATATATATTAATGTGTACTAATGAAGGACTACATCAAGTGCCATAAACTACAAGCAAGTGTCTTAACACTTGAAATAATTGCTCAGTGTTTTTTTATAGCATTTTAAAGCTTTGAAAATGAAATGACCCAGATAAAAGTTGCAGTAAAAACACTAGCGTTTAGCATCATCTTGTACTCAGGTGTTTATGCGACACAGCATGTTATGAGACCATGGTCCCATATTTTTAAACTCATTTTTTAAAAAGACATCTTTAGAACTCATTAACAGTATCCCTGGCCTTTGTATTAGGTGAGGGAAGGGTATGTTTAAAACAATAGTTCTCAACTGGGGGTGATTTTTGTTATGCCGGGGACATTTGGCAATGTCTGGAGACATTTTTGATTGTTGCATCTGGGGAAGGGAATGCTACTGGCATCTCGTGAGTACAGTCTAAAGATGCTGCCAATATTAAGTTGTTATGGAGTAATTTATCTTAAAGAGAGCTTTGAGAAGCCTGGAATGAGCACAGTATAGAGACAGCTTCTGTCTGATGCAGAGGAGGGAGCAAGGTGGAGTCAGATGCATGAGAGCAGCTGACTGGGGCAGGAGGTGGCCCCAAGTGGACACTGCCAAACACAGCACTCCACAGAGCTCAGCTAGGAAACCACTAACGTAGTGAAAAGAAGATGGGGGTTTCATTCATTTAGATCTGCGTTATAATCCTGAATCCACCACTTAGTAATTTCATAAATTTGGCTAAGCTCTTTAATCGTACCAAGTCTTAGTTTTCTCCTCTGAAAAAGAAGAATGGCAGTGATCACTTCACGAGGTCATTGTGGAGGTTAAATAGAATGTTTGTAAAACTAAGCCATTGCCTAGGAAATGGCGCTTAATACTTTTAAATTTGTTTTAAAATAAATTCTTTCCATACTAAAGAATGCCACAGTTAGCCCCAGAAATACTGACTGAAAGCTCGTTAAAGTTTGAAGTTTATGATTATAAATTTCACTTTTACCATTTAAACTATTAAGAAATACTTTATAACAATATTATTTTTAAAAGGAAGACATTTCAAAATCTACAATTTATAGGACTACCCATTTACCAAAACAATCGACAAATTTTATAAATAATGATTGATTGCATATTTCTACAAAGCAGAGGCATGTGAGCTATTATGTACTGTAGACACACAAATTATGAATATAGATGTTATTGTAAGAGTGGGGCAGTAGACATCTATTGTTTCGCTTTCCTAGACTAGCGTACACCTTTCTGCTGGGAAATCTTTCTTCCGCTTTAACTCTGGGGTGTAAACAGGAGCTTCTCTTGGTTTATAAATCCCTCCCCCTCACCCACTGTTTATTGTTCCAGGGGAACACATATAATCCAAGCTGGAATGATATTCTTGTCACCCTCCAGCTTTTCTGTACAGGTATGGACTCCAGGTCCATATTATACCAATAAATCCCTTTCCTGGGATTGTTGAGCTTGAGATCAGAGAGAGAAAAAGCAAGTCTTAACTCTCTCTGGTGGTGAAATTGGAACATATAAATCAGCAGGTGGATTTCCTTCAATCTGAGAAAATGAAATAGGAAGCAGAGTTGTGGGCATGTCTGTATACTGTGCCGGGTGGTAGGGACAGTGAAAGACTTCCTCATTCCAGGCGTACATCTGAGGCCTGGCTATGCACCCAGCGGAACGCCCTGCCTTTCCCCACGTGTGGGTGTGAGTCAAGGAGTTCTCCCTTTGGCCTAATCTCGTTCTATTTGGATTTCTGTCACCTAAAACCATAAAAGTCTTTACTAATTCCAGTGAGTTATGCTTAGTCAAAAAATAAAAAACAGTCTCTCTCTGCAAGTATCTAACTGGAGGCTATTATGGTGAGGGCTGAAAGAGTAAAAGATTTCTTCAGATAAACTACAGTTTATAAGTTACAAGTTAGTTGTGGAAACTTTAAAAAGTTAAATAGATTAGTTAATCTATGTAAGTTTTAAGTTCAGTCGGGAGACAGAAACCACCCCAGTTATTTTAACAGAGAGAATCCAGTGTAAAGGGTTGTTAGTGAAAGGAGAATTCTAAGGTATCATGAGGTGGCAACTGCAGGAAAGAGCCACTGCCCACAGGTCCGGGGGAACCAAGGGAGGGTGGGAATTATTAACACTTCCAAGTGTAGAGGAGCAGCCTGCTGGGGCCAGAAGCCAGGCCTTTGAGGTGGTGTCCTTCAGCTAGTGCTGGTACCTCTGAGGGGGCTTCAGGAGACCCACTCTGCCAGTGTAGGAAACACTGCCAGCTAGATTCAGCTTCTGCTCCAGTGCACTGTCACTGCTGGGGTGAAGAAGCATTGCTCCGGTGACACTCACCGACAGGGAAAGCAAGCCCTGCAGCCTTGCAGTCCCCTTCTAGCTTTCTCTATCAGCAGAGCCTAATATGGAGCCCACTGACAGGCAGAAATGCACTTTCAGAGTCCCAGGCCCTGAACACAAAGCTGATCATAGAAGATGGATTTGAAGCTGAGGGACAACAGCTTAATAATGGGCAGTCTATGAGGATGATGAAATATACGGCAGCAGAATTGGGGGCATATTATTGACATTAGTCTAAGAAGAACATTCCCTGAAAAGGAGTAGTTGTTTCATAAAAATTGTGTCTCTTCTTCCAGTGAAAATTCAGTCTCATGAGGCCACTGTTAGAGGTGCCAAGGTCTTGCCCCTCCCCAGGGAGACACTAGTCATTTGTCTCCGTTAGGGTCCATGTGATGCCATCAGATCACCTTCCCAAGTTCTAGCTGTAATTATTCACTTCCAGTCTGTTTCCTGCAATTCAGATTCACCTTTCTCTTTCATCCTTTGCCTTCATAGAATGTCTTTTTCAGCTGCTGTCTACCTTTAAAACCCAACACATATTCTTTTCCCTTTGGGAGCATTTTCCAAACTAAAGTGATTTTTCTGCCTTCTTATTTCCTAGTACATTTTCTATGTTTTTCCTTTTTTTTTTTTTTTTTTAACAAATAATGGTGATATGCTTTGTAATGTGGCTGGGGTCCATAGCCAGGCTCAGATCTCTCTGAACGAGAGAAAAAATTGGAAGGAACTGGAAGGAAATGTGAAGGAATTGGTGGGGAAAACTTGTGGCCTGGGCAGAAAGGCTCACCAGGCAGTCTGCATCCCGTGGTGGGGCTAGGAAGTGAAGCTGAAGCAATCCGCTCTCACTGGTACTGAGTGCCCTGTTCACCTCCGAGCTCTTGCACCTTAGGCATGGGACACTAATAAACAATCTCCAGTTCCTAACTGTTCTTGAGGAAGAATGTAAGGCTAACCTGCTGATCCAAGTTTGCCTTAATTCCAGGACTGGGCATGTTTAAGGCTGTGCTTGAGTATCATTATGGGCTTCTGGAGTTTGGCTAAATTTGACATTGCTTAGATTAGACAATGCTTTGTATCCTCATAGGTCATTACGTAGTTCTTTAATAAGCTACTATGTGTAAAGGAATTATATCCAATCTTTCCTGTGAAGATCTGCCTCCCCTATGGATTGAGAAGGAGACTTCTAATCTTTTACCAGTTCTGTTCCAGGACTGAAACTAAATTAGGTCTGGATAAAATCTGAGATATTATCTTACTTATATGGAATCCCCACAGTTGACTAGGGACCAGACCATAATTACCAAAGACATTCTACTCATGGTAGAATCTAGAAACTATATAGAGGGGCAAAAAGTTCTACACATAAACACTGCATTCTTCCTGGACTAAATCCTTCCCATGGAAAGATTTCTTGTGACAGGTGATAACAGTCTTCCCCAATTACTTGTAAAAGTAAGTTGACAGTACAAAATTTCTTTTGAAGATACTCTATTAAGTACATCTCAACCAATGTTTACTGTCAAGCCAGGAATTTATGCCAGACAGGTAGAATCATTTTCCTTTATAAACCTATTATTAGCATCAGATAGACAAGCAGGCTGCTAAAAGAGTTTTCATTAGCATTTGCACATTACCAAGAGACAAATATTTTATCTCCTAGTCCCTCCATATATAATCCCCAGTGAAAAATATAACTACTATTTATCATGCCATGTACCAAAGCCTGTGCTAAATGGTTTATGCTTGTATTTGACACTAAGATCAAATACTTAAGTGGGTTGAAATCCATGGCCTTTGATAATTTTCAGGCCATGTACTTTATGTCAAGTGTGTTCACAGTTCATTGGTTTTGCTAGAAATACTTACTGAATGCAGTGATTTCCTCTTATTTCCTTGGTTTCTCCTTTCTAGGCAAGCAGTGAGTAGTGAAATGAGGAAAGATGGTTTCAAAACATACAAAACCTGTTCCTTGTGTAGATACAGCTTAAAGAATATAAACAGATGGGTTTCTCCCACAAGGACAGGTCATCATACCATCAGGGGAAAATGAGTTGGCTGCTGCTGAGTTAAGAAGCAATGAAGTCATTGCTATGCACATAATTAAAATGTGATATTTCAAGAGGAGTGAATCCAAGGAGGAAAAAAAGAAAAATTGCAGATAATACATACTGTGGTTGTGGCTTTGAATTAATATGTGCCTGGGTGCAGAAGAAGTAATGCAAACAAATGTCAGCCATTAAAAATAGGCAAAATAGGGCTTCCCTGGTGGCGCAGTGGTTGAGAGTCCGCCTGCCGATGCAGGGGACACGGGTTCGTGCCCCGGTCCGGGAAGATCCCACATGTCGCGGAGCGGCTGGGCCCGTGAGTCATGGCCGCTGAGCCTGTGCGTCCGGAGCCTGTGCTCCGCAACGGGAGAGGCCACAACAGTGAGAGGCCCGCGTACCGAAAAAAAAAAAAAAAGGCAAAATAACAAGACATTTAACTTGTAACCTTTTCCACCGCACCTTCCTCAACATACACCCTTAAAGCTAGTATTATTTACTTTTGCTAAGCTCCTTTGAACTCTATAAGTGTTGTTAGCAGACTGGATTTAGGACAGGTAGAGTTGCTTGATACACACGATTCTGCTGTCTAATAGAAGCCCTAGTCAGGCTGTAATAAGACAAACCAATCCAGAAAACATGCATCCAGTTCACACCCCTCTTGATGTTGCAAGGACAGCTCTTGCGTCTATATCTGAATTACTAAATGGACCCATTTAGGAAAGAAGCTCTTCTTGTCATAGCCATTATCTGGCTTACACAGGTATTCACCTTTCTAAGCAGACTTAGGCCTAAATAAAGAAAAGAACACTATAGGATTTTGAACAATGGATCCTGTGCCCTTCCTGTCCAGGAAGCTGCCTAGTGAGGAGAAAACAGCAGATGCACAAGCAACTGTTATCTTGGGTAAAAGAGATGCTTTTCTTGGGACCATATCAGTTTCATGTTTATAGCTCCTTAGAAGGCTATATCTATATGATGACAGGCTTTCTGGTGAAAGCTGAGAAATTCAGTTGCAAATCTGAATGCTACAAAATGTGTGGCTATTTGGCAATGGGAGGATCAAACATCTGGATCTTTGACTCAGTTTTTCCATTTTCACCCAATATTTTCATATCGTGAAAAACACCAATTAAAAAAAGCAGCCTGTCTGGTGCTTTGGCTTTCTTAACAGCCAATTTGTATCTCAGAATGGTTGGACCAATTGATTGTTCTGCTCTACATGGCCAAAATGAACAGATCAAGATAAAAATAGTTGGTCAGGTAGCTGTTCCGATTTATTTCAATTGCTATACTGGTATTGTGAACTCTAGCTCAGTGCTTTACAAATGCAAATAATTTCTGCCATCTCAGAATTCAGTCATCTATCAGGAGGTAGATAATTGTCATTTCTCTCCAGTTCTCCAGATAAAGAAATGGCACCAGGAGTAACATGATTTTCTTTGGGAAAAACACAAGTCAGTGTGTTCATCCTCTGTTAGAACTTGTGGGTTCCTCTCTCAGTGGGGCCTCAAACTGTCCAAATGAGACCAAACTACACATGAGTGTTCACAGACAGCACACTACAGTTTACTTCTGAGGCTCTGAGGAATAGAATTACTGCAAGACCAAAAAAAGAAAAGACAGAAAAGTAAGAGAAATTGTATTGAAATTCTGTTTTACAGTGTACTATGTTGGAGTTTCCAAATATTCTAATTCTGGAGACTAGCCTACATTTTTTCAGGCTATCAAAGTTAATATACTAAATGCATTTCATTTAGGAAATTAAGGGGTATGTGGGTCAGGATAGAAATTATTGAGGTTATGATACAGTTTAGGTACAATTTCACTTGAGTAATACTAGGTCTAATATTAAAGTGGTAAGAGCCCTAGTCAGGGAATAGATTGTTTTTGGTAGCATTTACATAATCAGGAAATGTTTTAAAAAGAAATGTAATTTATATACCTAAGTAAATCACCTTTGCATTATATATGCCATTCTTTTCCAGTAAAGATCACCTAGATCTACAAATACGAGTATAACCATTTTTGTAGGCCGGCATCTAGGTTTCCATATGATGATGATTCTATAGCTGCCTTCAAGATGACATTTTTTTTCCTTCTGGCAAGGAATATGATGCTATGGAAAGATTAAAAAAGAAAAAAATACTAAGTCAAAGAATAAAATTGAAATAATATTTAAGGAAAATTATTTTCTTTCCATGTATTTTTAAATTTTACAGCTTTCAAAATAACCCAGCATACAGTACCCCTCAGATTGACTGACTCATCTCCATGTCCACACACTTTCTTTAAAAACAGAAAAATCATTTTTGAAAATGATCAAAACATAACATTTTGCTGGAACAGATGCCGTGCCTGCGCTCTGTGCCACATTTTTGTAGTATTTAAAATGAATGTTTCAGTTTTAAACACCACGACATGACTAATCGCCAGTGAGGAGGAAAGGAAGGTCCTAGAGGAGTCAAAGCTGGGGTCCTCCTGTACCCCACTTGTGAGAAACACTGTAGCTCTGGTCTGTGTGCACCTGGCACGTGTCCTGGGGCCGCCCCTCTCATGCTTTCTTCCCAGCAAGAAGTGTTCGTGAAAATTTAACTATCTTGAGATTCAAAGAAAAGGGGGCATTTTTTTAAATGTCTAAGACTGATATGCACTTTGGGGGGGATCTGTTTGTAATTTAATTTTGCATCTCTTATTATAGTCCATGCATCCTTTTAAGTACCATCTGAATTTTAACTTTTCAGGGTATATGCTGAATCCCAATTTAGCATAATATCCCAATTTATATGTGCTTTGCCAGCAAAGTATTTACAATGGTCGTTTTCCCTTTTAAAATTGGCCTGATTTGGAAGATAAATTATGTTGTGACCCAAAGTACAAAGAGTCTCTGTCCAGGGAAAAAAAATACACGGTACATTATTTTTTTGTTACATTTTTTATGTTAGTGGATTTAGTGATGGATGGATAAAAATAGATGACACTTTAAATCAGGCTTCTCCACATTTCTACAAGTTTGGAAGAACAGCTATGTGATCTTTTACTTTTCACCAGGGTAAGAGATCAATAGGGCTTTGCCCTCTAATATTCTGCTGATTGTCATATTACAGTTGACTCCTGTGACTGGCACAGTGGCTTTCCTCTTCTTCTTGCACTTCCAGCTCCACATGCGTGCCTCTGAAACCCAAGGAATCATTGAAGAAAACGTTTTCCAAGTAAAGGTTTTATAGGTCACTGTAGCATGTTAGGATCCTGTGGATATCCCAACCATGATGACAGTAATAATAAGTATTCTTCAGTATCAGTCTGTATGCAGTAGGACTAAAGACCTCCTTCTATTTATTAATAAATATTTTGCTCATTTCTAATCTTAACACACATGTAGGTTTTGGCCTGCTATGAGCTCCAGAGTTTTTTGTTGGTTGGTTGGTTTTGTTTTTGTGGGATTTTTGTTTGTTTGTTTTGTCCTCATGGAGTTACTCAAATTCTGTATCTTCTGGTCTTTGATGGGAAATGTGGGATTCATGGAGAGACACAATCAGACAATTCTGTCCCAATTTTTATATGTTTCTAACTGTGTAAGGCAAAATCTAGGATCTACCGTTATGCTATGCCAGTCCACTGGAATCTTGTAATAATTATTAAGAGTTAATTTACTAACAAGGTTTCAATGGAAATATGGACAGAATGTGGGTGCATTTCATGATCCACAGTGTTGCAATTAGTGATAAACCACTGATACTTCATCTTCCTTACATAAAGTATTCGTCTAACCCTGTGTCTAGAGTATTTGTCAGGGACTCAATCACACATTACATAATACCGTATTTTCCAGAGAGGAGTCATGGCTCACACCCTCAGAGCAATATGGTGAATGTATAGAAGGGATATAGCCAGGTGTAGAGCCAGACAGGGATGGGGGCTATGCATTCATATTTCTTTACGTCATCCTGATTTATCATTTTGGGGAAAGTTCTATTTAAGTGGATTCTTGAATAGCACAAGAAACCCTATGTCTCTCCCTAATGGATGGTATTTATAAATGAGGAAAGGGTTGATCATAAGATAGAATATGGAAATGGAGAAATCGTCAAAACATTAACCTAAGCAGAAACTACCTAACTCTATTGTTCCCACTGAATCTCTGCAATGTAAAATGATCAATACATTTCTAGAAAGTATTTACATTTCATTTATTTTGTTTTGTGTTTTGTTTTTTGCGGTACACAGACCTCTCACTGTTGTGGCCTCTCCCGTTGCAGAGCACAGGCTCCAGACGCGCAGGCTCAGTGGCCATGGCTCATGGGCCCAGCCGCTCCACGGCATGTGGGATCTTCCCGGACTGGGGCTCGAACCCATGTCCCCTGCATTGGCAGGCGGACTCTCAACCACTGCGCCACCAGGGAAGCCCTGTTTTCTTTTTTATACTAGAAAAACTTTGGGAAGCTTATACATGTACTATATGCAAGAGGAAGTCAGGAAGACTAAAAAATATGACTCTTGGGCATCTAATGACCTAAAATGCTGTTGAGAATCAGCAATTTGAACTTATTATGGGGGTAAATAATTATTTGATAAATAATGTCACATGAGAACATGTCACATATATTTGAGACTATCTCAGGTATTCCAGGATATCTCATATATTCCAGAATTATAATGATTTCTAATATTTTATTTCATTCTTTCATAGGTGCCTTTTCATCAGATGAACATTTTTTTGGATTAGATAATATAATCACCGTTAATATAGCTTGGAAACCTTAAAGGCATCTAGAGAACAATTACATTAATGAATATGTGCATGTTTAGTAAACGCTTCAAGAAAGATAAAAAATAAGTTGGGACTTAGAGAATTACTGATTGGTTCAAGGGGAAAAGCTGAATATTTCTGGCAGTCAGAACAGAACAAGGAGGACCTAGGAAACTGGGAGATGGTAAGAACAGTAGTTAGCAAAGTCAGGGATTAGGGAGTGGAGGAAAATAAGGTTGGATGGACGGGAATTCTGGAAGATCTTTAAAATGAAGTAATGCAGGAAAGATTTGCCCTGGGGACCACCCCATGCTTTGATCAAGAAAAGTGACCACTTACTGTTGGACTTAGAAAGGTTGGTCTGATTGTGATGTGGAATAAAGCAGGGAAAGGGCAGAGTTGGGGCATCCAGGCCAGAAGTTAGTGTAATAATCTAGTTATGAAGTGACAAAGACCTCAATAGCTAATTTTTCTTTTCAGTCATACAAAGATACTTTGCTGTTGACTTATAACAGCCCAGTGTAATCAGTCACCTCGTTCAACAGACACAGGGTTGAGTGAAGGCAGTTTCTAAAAACCGAACCACCTCCTACCAGTGAGGGGGCTCTAGCCTGTAGCATTTCCAATCAGATTGGACCACAACACTTTTGTTCCATGTAGCATATCCTGGGACCAGGGGGCCACTGAACATAGTAAGAAAGGCTCGTATATGCAAATAAAAGAATGCAATATAGTCTCATGTGTGATATGGAATATAGATAAAATATAAAGATATATGGACATATAATTTCATTAGGATGGAATCATTTCATAACTGCAAGGAATTCAAGTAATTCAACCTTTGCTAATTGCCTTTGGCTTTAAGGCTTGTCAGAATTCTTCTGCTCATTAAATTCATAATCTCTCCTTATGAGGGAGCATTGAGGACTCCAGTGAAGTGGTTCACCCACTCACAGCCCCCAAATCAGGCTGTTCATCATCTGAGTGTTTTTCTCCAAGCACACAAAGACACTATTTTCTTCTGGGTAGGGGCTTCCCCTGACCTCCCACCCACCCCTGTTAGGTAGGGAGTCATCCCCAGAGAGATGTGTCATTCTTGGAACGGAACATCCCTTGGCGAAGATTCACTGAGTAATCATTCAGCTAGAAGCATAAATCTACCCCGAGGGTCGGAAAAACCCATAGTGCATGAGAATAATGGGCAAAGGGAATTGCATTCCAGGGTATTAAAATAGACACAGACACTGAAGTGAATGTGCTGAGATGAAACAAAGGGAATTCTCCAAAATTCAGACATGGAACTCTGGGTGATAAACTCTTGCCTGGGTCGTGATTAACTCTTCAGTCACTCAGGAAGAGATCATTCTTGCCTTTTACTCAGGACAGTGAGGTGGTTGATCTACACTGAGCCATTTTCTGTTGACTTCATGGAGCCTATAGGGAACACAAGCTTTCTTCCTTTTCCTCTTTCCTTTCTTCCCTGCTCCCCTTCCATCTGTGGCTATCATGTTGACCCTGAAAAAGACATTAGACAAAGGATTAGTCAGACCTCAGGATTCTCTGGTGAGTCAGAGCAGCCTACCTGCAGCCAGACAGGCCTGGGGCAGGGAGCAGAGTTGGCACCAGCCCTGCTCTGTAGGTTGGAACAGGAGCTGAGAGAGCTGTCCTTGCTGCAGAGGCTGGCGGGGAAGTTACTGCTGGGTGGGCTAGGCACAGGCCCAACAGGGATCAACATGTTCCCGTCACGATTCAGACAGACGCCTGGCACCAGGGGGTTCCAAGCTGGAGCCACCCAACAGGTGGGCAGAGCACTGCTCAGAAATTCAGACTGGCCAAGGGCTTGATTATTAAAAAGACAGGATATGGAAGGAGTGAGAACATGGACCCCTGGTCTCATTTGCCTCCCTTCTAACTATGTGATTAGGCAAATTACTGAACCTTTCTGAACCTCAGTTTCAAATAATGTTACTAAGGCTTTTATTATTTAAGGGTGAAATGAAATAATAAAAATATCTAACATTTATTCAGCACTAACTGTATGTTAGGTACTATGCCAAGAGCCTGCTATGTATAATCATATTTAATCCCCATGGCAAACCTATGGGATAAATGTCACGATGATCTCCATTTCATATGTGAGGAAACTAACACTCAGGTCATCAGCCGATAAGGGATGAATCCAGATCTGGCTTCAAGGACCAAGAGTTTAGCCAAATGTATATCCCCTCTGAAAAATCTAACTCTCCTACCACTGCTGTAGGGGTTGGGGATGATGTTCCTGGCCCAAGTCCCTAGTGTACAACTCCAGTGCTTGGGGTGAGAGAGAGAGAGCAAAAGATCATAGCAAGGCTCTGGTCTTCTTCTTAGTCCAGAGAGAGAGCTAGGGTCCTGCTCAGTTTGTTGGAAAGGGCACCAAAAACAAAGTTCACCCTTATAAACTGTAGCACATCGAAGGGACTTGAGTACTAGGATCCATCAACAGAACTCAGTCTTCTAAATGGGGTGCCATGTGGGTGGGCAGGTAGCAAAGGAGGAGCTCAGGGATCAGCCCCAGGGGCAGTGGCCCTGGGTGATCATCCAACACAATCAAGGAAATTAGGAAAGAGTAGCATAGACTGCTACATGGAAGGTAGTTGAATCCTAACGCCCAGGTCAGGAGGCATGGGAAATGTGGGACAGGATAGGGTCAGTATCAGTTCAAGGGCTGGAGCTGGACTGAGCTTGCAGGTTTGGGATATCAGCGGACTCCTGTGGATTAAATCTAGATGGTAGAACATTAAAATTTATTCAGGTTATTTCTTTAATATTATCATGTGTGATTTAGCATAGTGTACTGTAGTGTAGTATGTTATAGTGCAAAATAGTGATAACAGAGTAGGACAGTAGTGTGTGGTGTGATGTAGTGTTGTGCTGTGTGGTAGAGTTTGTTGCAGGATAGTATAGTACAGCGTAATGAGGTGTAATATGGTAGTGTAGTGTATTGTGGAGAAGCGCAGTGTAGTACAGAGCAGCGTTGTGCTGTAGCGTGTGCTGTAGCGTAGTTTGTTGTAGTAGACTGTAATGTAATATAGTGAAAGAACCATTGAGCTAGAAGTCAGGGAACTTGAGTTCTCATCTTGTCTGTGCCATTAGTAGCTCTATGGCCCTTGGATAAATCACTTAGCCCTTTTTGGCTGTAGTTTCTTGTAACATGTAAAATGGGGAGGTTGGAAAAGATGATCTTGAAGGTCAGTTCTGAAACATCCCACAGCTTGGTCTTACTCATGAGACCTCTAACAACTTTATTTTCTGCCAAGATTTAGAGGTTGCTTAAACAGACTTTCCCCAAGTTTAGAATGCCAGATAATGTTCCTGGAAGAAAGTAGAAAAGGAAAAAGCCCATAAATAGATTTTAGTACCAATCTAACATTAGGAACTAAATTAAATGAAAGGTTAACTTATTGCAATCCAATTCTGGTCATAATTCTTTGTGAAGTGAAAGGCATTCTTAGCCAAAATACTGGGAGGTCTGGGTAGCTGGAAACCAGCTCCAGAGAGTTTCCTTTGTTATACCCTTGGTACAAGCACAACTGCAGTACCTGGAGGTAAGCACTCAATTTGGTCAAAATTGCTGGACCAGATGATCCTACCAATCCAGATTACTGTTATCAGTAGTCAGTTTTGACTGATTTATCCGCCAGAAGAAGTATGAATTCTGTACAATATTTTCAACTGAATTATTAATTGATCTAAAAATAAATGTACAAGTTTTAAAGTTAAATCATATGAAGAGGCTTATTGAAAAGCATATAGGTTCTTTGCCTTACTCCTTTTCTCTTGCTCTAATCCTCCTGCCCCAAAGCAACCACTTTTGACTGTTTCACCTATTACTTCTGGTATTTACACATTTTCATATTTATTAAATAATGTTATAGTACTCTCTTTTGATTCATCAATTTTAGACATTATCTGTTGACTTCCTGTGTTGATAGATTAGGCTTTAACTCTCTAACACCAACATTCCTTCTGAGTCCACTCTCCCACACTCATAACTTAGTACCATATTTTGAGATTGAATCAATATTCAGTGGTAACATTATTATGCCCCAGAAAATAGGGTGTACTGTGATTCCATTTCCTTCCTTCCTTTTGCTTTCCTTAATACAGGCCTTATTTTTGTTAATTTTCTTTGTATGTATTGTTAATTGTTTAAACATCTTCCAAAAACTTGTCTGTGGAGACTAATTTTTCACAAGGTAGATCACATCAGTTATCTTTCAATGCCTTGTTCTGTTTCTTTTTGTTTTGAGGCATCTCTAGGTCTGTTTCATAACTGTCACCCTGGGATATCCCTTTGCCCATCATCCTTAGAATTCCCTTTCTCCTTATTTGGGCTTCCTGTTCCCTGTGTCTCATGATGCCGTCTGTAATGACATGCTCCTTTGTTTTGAAGAAGCAGTTCCTTTAGCCATTCTGTCAGATTACAAATATAGTATTAGAGCAGGCATCATGATGATAACATGCCCTCGACACGCCTGTCTTTTGAGTCACAGCGTTCTAATTTAGACTGATTTCTTCAGTTCTGGGGACCGTTTTGTCATCCTGGAATTTCCCTTCTTCATCATTTTGAATATTTCCTTGCTTCTCTTCTGTGTTGACTTGTCTGTTGTCTGAATCCTTTTTCTACCTATTTCTAGGTTACTACCTCCTCTGGTGGAGAACTTCTTCCATTAGCTTCCTGAAAAAAGGTACAAGGGAGGCAAAATATTTGAGACCTTGAATGTTTGAAAATGACTTTATTTTTACCCATACAATTGATTGATAGTTTGGCTAGGTATAGAATCCTAACAGGGAATTTCTTTTCCTTCAAAAGTTTAAAGAAATTACTCTATCACTTTCTTGCTTTCAGTCTGATCTAGAAAAGTCAGATTCCATTTTGATTATTGATCCTTTATGTGTATTTGGTTTTTTCTCTCTGGAGGCTTCTAAAACTGCTGGTTTTGTTCTTTTTCCTGGAAGAGTTCCTTAACTTTATTTTCTAACCCACTATTGAGTTTTTCCATTTCTGCTATCTATAATGTTTTTAATTTCCAAGAGATTTTTTTTTTCTATGAATACACACACACACACACACACACACACACACACACACACACACAGGGTTGATCCTCCTTATTCACAGAATTTGTAGTGGCACTTCTGTGATCATTCATAGATGTGTAGAACTTCAAGAAAATTTGAGTAAGTGATGCACACATTCCCAGCTGAGGTCAAAAAAGGTGATACTTTGCCGCCTTTTTTCAGCTCTCATACCGTAAACAAGTGTGCTTTTCATGGTATAACTAGTGCCTCATATTCCACATTTTTGTGCTTTTTGTTGCTTATGTACTGATCAGTTGATGAAAATGTTGTCAGAGGCTCAAAGGAGTCTAAACCTGTATTTTCCTCTAGGGAACAATGATTCAGTATTCTCTACTTCAGAGTTGTAGTGACATTATAGAATATAACCACCACTAATAATGAGAATCAACTGTATATATAATATAATGTATGTCTGTGTGTGTATGTATATGTGTATTGATATAGTTTTCTTCTCCCTGCATAGTCTCTATTTCTTCCAAGTTGCTTTTCTTCTTCAATGTTAAGTGCCTCCTCGGTTATTTGATAGTATTTAGTTTCTTGATCATGATAAAAGTGAAAAACTAATAAGATGATTACATTCTCAGAGTGTGTGTGGAATCATGTTGACTTTGGGCTTCACTATTTTTGAAAAACCCAAGTATGTCAATATCCTTACAGTTATTTTTGGTTGGTCAGATTATCTAGAGATTACTTCTTTCAAAGAGTATACTTTTTTAGTTTTATGCATAATCGTAAAACTTTTCACCTCAATTTCCCTTTTCAAAATAAACCCTTAGAAAAAATAAAAAGGACAGATAAAAATTTAAACAATGGGGCTTCCCTGGTGGCGCAGTGGTTGAGAGTCCGCCTGCCGATGCAGGGGACATGGATTCATGCCCCGGTCTGGGAAGATCCCACATGCCGCGAAGCGGCTGGGCCCGTGAGCCATGGCCGCTGAGCCTGCGCGTCCGGAGCCTGTGCTCCGCAACCGGAGAGGCCACAGCAGTGAGAGGCCCGCGTACCGCCAAAAAAAAAAAAAAAAAATTTAAACAATGAATAGGTTCTTTGCAGTATAGTCATTTTGAGAAACTGTCAACAGCCTATATTCTCAATGATCAATTAAATAAGAAGAACATACAAAAAATTTCCAGTGGAATGTTACACAGTCATCAGCTATTATATTTACAAAGAAATGTTAACATCAAAACAAATGCTTATCTTATAATAAAAACAAAGAGAACAATGTAAAATATGGTGGGATCTAAACAATGCCAGAATACATGTATAGATGGAGTTATGTCTAAATAGTAGGATTATGAGTGACTTTTATGTTTTTCTGTGTGTTTCATCATTTATTTAGCAAGTTTCCTACCATAAGCATGCTTTAAAAAGAAGAAAAGTTTATATCTGAGAACTAAGTGCTAATAGTAGTCTGCTTTCCTTTACTCCCAGTTTTCTATAGGACATATTAGTAACCAGAACTAGGGTTAGCAACCATCTTGGTTTGCTTGGAACTAAGAGATTTCTAAGGATGTGGGTATTTCATTGCTAAAACTGGGACAGCTCTGGGCACACTGATTGCTGGTCACCTTATAACCAAAACCCTTAATGGCAGAAATATATGGCAACATGTAAAATTGTTTTGAAAACCGGATTATGTTCTTCTAAATATGCAAAAACCATAAAAATCTGTTAACTCTGCACAGAAAACAAGTTTCATTGAATTATACTTACAAACACATTCAAGATTGCCTAAAAATTATAGCATCAAATATTTGAATTTGTGAAAGTTTAATTGTATTTTATGTTTTACTTTCTTTTATATTTGGTTGTATTTTATAGTTAACATGACACAGAGGGACTATGTTGTATTGTGTAATGCTAGAAAATGTTGGGAGCTTGCCTCCCTCTTGACTTCTTCTCAATTTCCTTCTCCGCTCCATCCACCCAATTCCAAAGTCCGTTCCTGTGGTCTCTTCATCTATACTCTATCAGTGACCCAAAGCTATAGCTTCAGGTCTCACCTTTACACAGAGACTCTCAAATTTATCCTTTCTTCTGATTTCCAGTATTTAATTTTCATCTCTATATTTCCTGTCATTTATCATATCCCAAACTACTTTTCCCTCCCTAAGTCACCAAGACCCTGCAGTTCTCCATTCAAATTAATCACTCTACCAACATTCAGGTTACCATCCATTTTCATTCATTCTGTCCCCTCACCATTCCCAAAGCAATCTATTGCTAAGTCTTGCCGATTTTAACTTCATAATATCTCTCTTCTTTGTCTATTTTGATAATTCCGGACGTTTTTGGCCACTGAGTGGTACTTCTAATATAGCCTCTAGAACTACTAGGAAGGCAAGCGTTTTGTTCTTTTAAATAGTCAGATGCCTGTACATTACTGTCTCTCCAGGTTCAGCAAAGTCTTCCTGCATCCCTGACCTCTTGCGTTTCTGAACTTGACTTCTCTGCTCCATTCTAATTTTTATATCCACACCAGTCTGTGCTGGGCATATCTCTGACCTTTGCTTTGCCCTTCTATTTGCCAATGTTTCCTGTACTATACTTTAGACAAACAAAATGTAGTTCTGTGGACACAATCTATGCCTCTACTTGCCACCTGGATGCATGCCAGACCTTGCTTGCCTGAGTATATCAGAAACTTGCAAAGGACACCAGGAGACTTTCAGGATTTCCCATGTACTTTACCCATATATGAAAGTCAGGAAGATACATTCTCATCTTCTTTCCATTGGATCCTGGAGCAGGAGGAATATTAAGGGTACAAAGAGGCTCCTGACAGAGCAGTAGAGTCCCTTCTTGAAAGAGTTCCAGAGGTATTTGGAGATCCTTCTAAGTGGCAAATTTCCAACTAAGCTCCATCAAAGGTAAATCTCAAGCCAAAAGGATACTACTATTTTTTGCCTCTTTTTTTTTTAACATCTTTATTGGAGTATAATTGTTTTACAGTGGTGTGTTAGTTTCTGCTTTATAACAAAGTGAATCAGCTATACATATACATATATCCCCATATCTCCTCCCTCTTGCATCTCCCACCCTCCCTATCCTACCCCTCTAGGTGGTCACAAGGCACCGGGCTGATCTCCCTGTGCTACGCAGCTGCTTCCCACTAGCTATCGATTTTACATTTGGTAGTGTATATATGTCCATGCCACTCTCTCATTTAGTCCCAGGTTACCCTTCCCCCTCCCCGTGTCCTCAAGTTCATTCTCTATGTCTCCGTCTTTATTCCTGTCCTGCCCCTAGGTTCTTCATGACCATTTTTTTTTTTTAGATTTATAGCACCTAAAGCAGAAATCATACCAGCAGAGTTAGGTGGATCACTACCTCCAATGAAATAACTTGGCCTATGAAACTCTGAAGCACATCAGGTTGGAAGGGAGTCACAGCACTTCATAAAGTCTCTTACCTGTGAACCTAGTACCCATGATTAGCCCATTTGGTCGCCTCAGATAGAGAAAACATGTAACACTTGTATTGAGATGTCAGGATCAAGCTATGAGTTTGATTCCCAAGGGTACATACAGAAAAATCTTGCATGCATGGCAAATACAGAAGTGGTTTTCGACAGGACATTTTTTAAAAAGTAGTGGAACTCTTTCTTTAACAATTTTATTTGAAATCAAAATGTAAAGCAAAATTGGAATTATGTGCTTAACGCTGGTTAGGCATCTCTTGGTAGATTCCATTATAGCCTTTGGAGAACTCTAGTGTTCTAGGAAATTATAATTTGAAATAAATCATAATAAAGATAAACTTTGTCCACATTTCCATAGAGGAAAAAATTACATATGCAACTGTCCCCAAAATTAACTCTGTCCCCTTTCTCCAAATATCTTAATGACGAGTTCATGATGACTTGGATTTAATGTGCTTAAGCTGATTGGGTTGGTGGCCTAAGGCACTATTCAAATCCCCAAAATCTAAGTTGATGGGTCTTCACTGACCTATACAATGGCATAGACATAGATGCACAACCTCAGGGTCTGTGTGAGGAGTAAGAAAACCCGGTCCTAGTGCTTTCAGATCATCCCCACGTGCATACAACAATCAAACATTTTTTTCCATAACAATAGACAGGCTTATTATTTGCAGAAACTGAGGATTGCTTTATTCCACAACATTAAAAAAGAAAACACCTTGTTTTACCACAGAATACTTTTCACCAAAGAAATATTCAAACTTTCAATTTCTGTAGAATTGATGTCAGGTAACAGGAGTGGAGTGTACTTGTTGCCCAGTTTTAGACTCCTAGAAATGCCCTTGCACTTTGCTTTTTAAGTAAGGAAGAAAATTTTGTGCCTTGTTCTGGAAATTGAATTTCTTTCCTTCAGTTCTTCCTTGCCATACCAACAAATGGCATATCTTTAGAAAATAAGAAAACGTAGGAGTCTTCTCTTGAGAGATTGCCTACAACTTATAAAAGTCCAGTGATGCCTACAATTTATAAAAGTTCAGTGATATCATTTATCAAGTCAGCCAAATCACCCCTGTTTGTATCTATAAATTCTGGACATGAGTCAACAAGTTATTGTGTAGACTTGGATAACTGACCAAATAAAATGTGAATTCAAAGCCCCTTTTAATTCAGTTGCCCACTGATTTCTTCCTCAATTCTTAGAGCTGATGATCCCATAAACATAATTAGTAACTTCTTTTCATTTAAATTCTACTTTAATGTCAAAAGTCAGCAGCCCTTTCTTATTAATGTAGTTCATTCCAGAGTAAAATATAAATATGCTTTGCAGAACAGGATGTTAAAACTAAAATTTCTGCTGAAGTGACAAGATTCAGTCTTGAATCTCAAAATGAAGGGCCACACCAAAATGCAGAATTCATAAAGGAACTTATGGAGAACCAATCCCACAATACCTTCATCAAACTAAGGCCAGGAAGGGGGAATCAGAATAAGTAAAGGAGTTTTGAGGCATTGTCTTTCAAGAGAATTGTTATGTGAATGAGCCACTTCCAACCTTAAGGGGATTTGTTGGGGAGGTGGGGCTCTGGGAGTGGGATGTTACTGCGTACTCTGCCTCACTTATAGAGCCATATGCAGAGCTTGAAGCATGTTCTTGGAATATGGGTTCCTCTTGGATTGCAGCCTTTATTCATGCCTGTGAAGGCTGTATGAAGGAAGTGGTTTAAAATGGTTTATGGCACAAAAGAGAGAATAGAAGATTGCATTTGGGAAGTACTCTCATTCATTCCAGGGCAAATGGTGTGAGAGTTTTTCTCAAGTACCACACAGAAAAGAGAAGGCCTAGAGCTATCTAAGTCCCACTTGAGAGGATGCTTGGAAGGAAGGAGATTCATCAGGAGAGAATGGGCATGGAAAGGACCACCTGAGAACCATCATCTGAGTGGGAAGGGGCCTGCTTACCAGTCACCGGCTGAATAAAATCTGGGGGGAAAGGAGAGAAAAGGCTAACCATCCCCCTTCCCAGATGGTAGGTGGTTGTCCAATATAGGCCTTAACAGGAGGACGGGATGGAGGCGTCTAATCTTAGAATGAAAACTGAAATTATAATTGTTATCTTAACCTGGACATTCTAATTTCTCAATTGACCAGTTTGCAATTTAAAGTGATTTTAGGTCTGCCTATGACCCAGGATTGACTGGAAAAGTCTTAGTAGTAGAAGAAACAACCCCTTACCCCCAAATAAACTTTAAAAGAACAAAGGGAGACAAAGCAAAGATGCATTTGATTACATTTTGGGTGCATTTTGGTCATGACTTTTCACATATTGATTTATATTTGGATTGTTGAATTCAATTCAGTGAATATTTATTAGGTCCTTACTACAAGGAAAATTAATATTGTTTAGTTTAAAAAAAAAGTATGTTCTTTGGGGTCAGAAAACCTGCCTTTGAATGCCAGACTTAACACCTAACTCACAGTATTGTCTCAAGGAACTTGACTTCTCAGAGCCTCAGTTTCCTCGTCTGTTGACTGAGGAAAAGAAATTGAGATTGTTTTGAGGATTGAATGGGATAGTGGAAAGACCAACAACTTCTTGGCATTTTGGAAAGTGCATTAAAATGGTCACTCTATAACACATAGTCCTAGGTATGTACTCTTTAAGTGAGCTCAAAGAAAGAATACTGGTATTTGTATCAAGAGATCATTTCTTTGTAATTTTGAACAAGTTCTTTCTTGTCTTTGGAGGAATTACTTTTCAAATGCATTAATTAAGCAGTCTGCAGACTCCTCTCCACAGTCATATAAGGACAGATATACACAGAATAACAGTAATCGTCAGTCGTATTAATACTGGTTAGCCACAATGACACACACCTCTGAAATGGTTATTCAAAAAGAAATGTTAGAAAATAACTTTTTAAACACATGTCTCATAATAATGACTACATCTTGAGTAGTGCCTAAAATAGACTGACCGTGTACTTTTTTTAGTGTCTAAAAAACGTAGATTCAGCACATCCAAAACCTCAAATGACTTATTCCAGGCTGTTGAAACCCCCGTCAGTGAAAAGCCACTCATATTTTGGTGAAGGATGAGCCTACAGATTCTGCTTATTTTCTTCTACATTTAAGATCCTGAGCTATAACTGTGTGGACATTAAGATGACTAATACAGACTCTCTGGTCCTCAAGGAACTTAACAACAGAGTTGGGTAAACACAGCCTGGATGAACACAGTTACAAAGAAAGACATTTTATGCCAAATTCCAGGGTGGGGTGAGGTGACAGGGAGGCAGGTAAGAAAGTACCACAAAAGTTCTAAAAAAGTCAGGCAATTATCATTCAAACTAACCATCTCTGGTCTCCACCTCATGCTTTATAATTATATGGTCCTCTGACCCCTCCCCAGCTAGCAGTTTCCAAAAGATGGTAGAAATGCTCCACTGTGGATGACGTCATCCTTTGGCATTACTCACTACACTTGCAAGCTAGCCAGGACAAGGAATGTGATCTAGCCCTGTCAGGAGGATGCTGTACTTTCTCTGACCTGACTGAATACTTCACGGTCCTCAGACCCCTTTTTCATCCCTGGCCATCTCCACACACTTTTAATCATAGTATGACAAGACACACTAACATAATTCATATGTAGCCTCATCAATCCCTTATAGGGGGCTGCAGTAATTTCTTTCCATTTACACTCATTCAGACTCTCTCTTTCTGGTTCCCAGTCTTCTCTTTATACTGTTTATTCTCAATCTGTGCTGGAGACTTGGGAATTTATTTTTCCAGTGCCTCAGAACTCTTTCTGTCCTAATGCCACTAAGCTTTATATAGTTCCTTTTTCTAGAACTTTGACCCTGTCTTCATTATTTGACATTTCTTCACATGGAATTTCATCAGTCAGTTATCAGAATATGTTTCCATTTGTCTTTTCACATCATCCTGAATTTTACCACTGGTCTCCTCTGTAGGGATCTAATTCTTTACTTTCATCACCTTATTACAAATAACTTTCGTTGGGTAAAGTTATTCAGTAAGAACACATTTAAACATGCCCTTATTCCTCCTAGCAATCACTTTCCATCTTTCCTTCTATATTTAGAAAAGTCAACAAAAAATTAACCTCCTCCAAAGGCAATAGCATGTTCTATATATTTATGTGCAAATGCAAAGATTGCTGCTTAAATGTACCTGCTATCCTTAGGCATCATTCTCCCAGAGAACAAAATTCAAAGGAGTGTCTTTGGGGATACCATTTTTAAAAGGGTCATCAAAAACTGTATGTCTCCTTCTGTTGAATATTTTATTATAACCACTTTTCAGTAATTTATTCATTCACGGGTGCCCCTAATTTGCATCAAAGTATTAACTCCTTTATAGATTCATTAAAGCTCTGATACCGTCTCTAACCCCTTAGCAGCATTTGACACAGTTGAACACTGGCCTTGGCTTCTTTAACACCACACACATCTATTAGTCCTCATACCTCCCAACCACTCTTTCTTAATCTCTTGCTGGTTCCTTCTTCTCTGTCTAACTTGAATGATGAAGTCCTTGGGGTTTAGGTCCGGACCCTATTTTCTATCCACATTTTCCCCCTCGATGTTTTCTTCTTATCTCATAGCTTTAGATACCATCCATATGATGATATCTATCAAAGTAATGTCTGAATCTCTCCTCTGAGCTTTTTTAATTGAAGTGTAGTTAATTTATAATTCTATATTAGTTTCAGTTGTACAACATAGTGATTCAATATTTTTACAGATTATAGTCCATTTAAAGTGAGTATAAAATATTGGCTCTATTCCCAGTTCTGTACATTACATACTTGTATCTTATTTATTTTATACCTAGTAGTTTATACCTCTTAATCCCCTTGCCCTGTAATTCCCTCTTCCTAGAAAACTCTTCCCATAGTTCTTCTTATGAATGGGTTATTTTTGTATTTCAGGTCTTAACTCAGATATTACTTCCTCAGAGAATGTTCAGTGATTATCCTATTCTTCTTACTAGCACTTATCTTGTACAAGAAGAAAAACCACATGTTAATGTCAATAGATACAGAAATAGAATTTGGCAAAATCCAACATCCATTCTTAATAAAAACTTCAGCAAACTAGGAATTGAAGGGAATTTCCTCAACTTGATAAAGAATATCTACAAAAAACTTACAGCTAACACCATATTAATGGTGAGAAACTAGAAATCTTCCCATTAAGGTCAGGAACTAAGCAAGGATTTCCCCTCTTTCTACTCTTTCAACATTGTAATTGAAGTCCTAGCTAATGTAACAAGACAAGAAAAGGAAATAAAAGTTATACAGATTGGGAGGGAAAAAATAAAACTTTCTTCACAGATGACATGATCATCTATGTAGAAAATCTGAAAGAATTTTTTAAAAAACCTCCTGAAATTAGTAAGACATTATAGTAAGGTTGTAGGATACAAGGTTAATATATAAAAGATAAAAGTCAGTTGCTTTCTAATATTTATATCACTAATGAAAAAGTGGAATTTGGAATTAAAACACAGTGTCATTTACATTAGCACCCACAAGGTGAAATACTTATGTATAAATCTAACAAAATATGTAAAAGATCTATATGAGGAAAACTACAAAACTCTGATGCAAGAAATTGAGAAAGAACTAAATAAATGGAGAGATATTCCATGTTCATGAGTAGGAATACTTAACATTTTCAAAATATCAGATCTTCCCAGCTTAATCTATAGATTCACTGCCATCCCCAAATCCCAGCAAGTTATTTTGTAGACATAGACAAACTGAGTTTAACATTTGTATGGAGAAGTAAAAGACCCAGAATAGCCAACATAATATAGAAGGAGAAGAACAAAATTGGAGAACTGGCCATACCTGACTTTAAGACTTACTATGTAGTCAACTGAACTTTGACAAAGGAACAAAGGCAATACAGTTGAAAAAAAGTTAGTCTTTTCAGAAAACTGTGCTGAAATGACTGAACAACGGCAAGCAAAAAAAAAGAAAAAGTATCTAGACACAGACATTACAGCCCTCACAAAATTTACTCAAAATGGATCATAGACCTAAATGTAAAATGCAAAAACTATAAAAATCCTAGAAGATAACATAGGAGAAAATCTAGATGACAATGAGTATGGTGATGACTTTTTAAATACAACACCCAAAGGCACAATCCATAAAAGAAATAATTGATAAGCTGGACTTTATTAAAATTAAAAATTTGCTCTGTGAAATACACAGTGAAGAGAGTGTGAAGATAAGCCACAGACTCAGACAAAATATTTGCAAGAGACACATTTTGCAAAGGACTTTATCCAAAATACACAAAAATACTCTTATAACTCAACAATAAGAATATGAACAACCCAATTAAAATGGGCAAAATATCTGAACAGACACCTCATCATAGAAGATATACAGATGGAAAATAAGCATATGGTAAGATCCTCAACATCATATCTCAGGGAATTTCAAAGTAAAATAAGATCTTGCTCTACACCTATTAGAATGGCCAAAATCCAAAACACTGAAAATGCCAAATGCTGTCAAGGATGTGGAGCAACAAGAACTCTCATTCATTGCTAGTGGGAATTCAAAATGCACCGCCAGGGCTTCCCTGGTAGCGCAGTGGTTGAGAGTCCACCTGCCAATGCAGGGGACACGGGTTCGTGCCCCGGTCCGGGAAGATCCCACATGCCGCAGGGCGGCTGGGCCTGTGAGCCATGGCCGCTGAGCCTGCGCGTTCGGAGCCTGTGCTCCGCAATGGGAGAGGCCACAACAGTGAGAGGCCCCAAAAAAAAAAAAAAGCACTGCCACTTTTGAGGACATTTTGGCAGTTTATTACAAAACTAAACATACTCTTACCATATTATTTACCAAACATGTTCCTTGGTATTTATACAAATGATTTGAAACATTATATCCGCACAAAAGCCTGCACGTGAATATTTATAGCAGCTTTATTCTTAATTGCCAAAAACTTGGAAGCAACCAAGATGTCCTTCAGCAGGTGAATGGGTAAATAAAGTGTAGTACATCTAGACAATGGAATATTATTCAGCACTACAAGGAAATGAGCTATCAAGCCATGAGAAGACATGGGGGAACCTTAAATGTATATTGCTAAGTGAAAGAAGCCAGTCTGAAAAGTCTGCATATTGTACAATTCCAACTATATGATATTCTGTAAAAGGCAAAACTATATGGACAGTAAAAGAATCAGTGGTTTCCAGGAGTTAGGGAGGAGGAAGGAATGAACAGACATAGCATAGAGGACATTTAGTGCAGTGAAACTATTCCGTAGGACATTACATGGTGTGTACATGTCCTTATATATTTGTTGAAATCCATAGAATGTAGGCCACCAAGAGTGAATCCTAATGTGAACTGTGTACTTTGGATGATGATGATGTAGCAATATTCATTGATCGTACAAATGTACCATTCTGGTTTGGGGTGTTGTTAGTGGGGAAAGCTGTGCAAATGTGGAAGTGGGAAGTATATGGGAAATTTGTATCTTATGTTCAATTTTGCCGTGAACCTAAAACTGTTCTAAAAAACAAAGTCTATTTAAGGAAAGTTATATGTGATTTACATTGTCAGGAGAAACAGGATCCATCCCCCCACCCCACCCCGCCCTGAAGTCTGGGAAGTGTCCACTTGCCCTACTGTCAAGTTTGGAATCCAGCTTATAGGAAAAAGATGCCATAGAGAAAACAATAATCAACAGCAGTTAACAAGCTGTGATTGAACCGTGTACAATTTTAAATGACAATAGAAGCCAAGTTGTATGATTTACTGGATTCAATAATCTGACACACAAACCCTTAAAAAATAAAAGTTGTATTTGAACATGTTAGAATACAATTTAGAAATAGTGTTTTCCCGTTTGGAAGTAGTATGATCCAAACTGTAGTTGACAAAAGTAGTAATAATAACAGCCCTAACATGTCTCTAAGAAATGACTGTTTGAGTCTCAATAGCTTGGTCATTCATTTTTAAAATCCTCCTTATATGTTGCAACATTGTGTACTTTTAACGTACAGTTTATTTTGGGAGTTTCAAAGTCTGTAAACCATTTAATGAAAAACATGAAACATAACAAATACAAAAGTCAAACAACATTTTTAAACAAACGTTCTTTGAGGAAAGAAAAAAAGTTGAATTAATTTATATAGCAATTTACTTTTAAAGCAACTCTGTAGTAACTAATACCAGTCATTTAACTGAAACTATTAATTGAATCAAAGAGAGGAAAAGGACCGTGAAGAGACATTTATGTCAGGTCAATTCTTCCAGATTGTAGGTTTAAAATATTAATTCACCAATCAATTTTTTTCACAAGGAAATTGAAATGCTTGACAATTCAGTTACTTTAGGCCCTGTTTGAAGTCTTGTGTGGTCTGAATTTGTGTGGCCATTCATCAATAAGATGATTCATCAGTGGTTTTAGCTTCCAACACACCAGAAGATTTTAACTTGGGCATTGCTAGGAGTTACTCATAAAGCTGGCTTCTCTACTCTGTAAAGAAAAGGAAACTGAGAATAGAACCTTTATTTTATTATGTAGCTATAATTTTTTACATACTGGTGGCTTTAAAATTTTCATTTAGAAGAATAAGTTGTATCTAGTGGGTCTCAGTCAGGGTTCAGTTTATATAGGGAGTTAACAAAAGAAAGAGATGAATCTTTCAGAAATCCAGAAAGTAGGTTGAAGGTAGTAGTGAGGACCTTTGACAAGCACTGATGAAACGAACTTCTCATCCTGAACTTCCGTGATGCTGTTTCCCCCACGTACTTTAATAATGCAAATCCATCGAGGGCTAGCTCTTAAAATTTTTCTTCCTTCTGAGTAAGTTGTTGCATTACAAGTTTGATACCCACTGGTCCAATTAATAGATCTGTAAATAATTGCTTTTATTTATTTTTGGTTATCTGTGCACTCAGGATGTATTTGTTTGATTTTGAATATAATTGAAGAAAATAATCCACTCATAGGTAGCTTTAAATTTACAGGACATGGACACAATATAGAAAATTTAAATCTTCTACTAGGGCTTCAAGTTTAATTACATAATTGAATGCCTTTGTTAAATGATCAATAAGTAATCCATTTACAGTTCACTCTAGTCTATTTGACAAAGGAAAATTACATAATAGAGTTCCTTCTGGCTTGTGAATCCTCCTCTTAAAACATAAGCAGCCTTACTGACAGACAGACAACATAGGAATGCACAAACCCTCTTTGTGGAAACTACCATGGCAATTTCTAGCAGACAGAGACATATTTGCTCTGTTGTATCTGGAAGGTACTAGCAATACGTGTCAGTCTGACCTCTTTCTCTAGTCTCCTACATAGTTGGGCTTGGAACAAATCCCCATCTGTGTTATGGCTGTAGTACTTCTAATAGTTTGGCTTATGAGGTACATTTTTTTTTTTTTTCGGTACGCGGGCCTCTCACTGTTGTGGCCTCTCCCTTTGCGGAGTAGAGGCTCTGGACGCGCAGGCTCAACGGCCATGGCTCATGGGCCCAGCCGCTCCGCGGCATGTGGGATCTTCCCGAACCGGGGCACGAACGCATGTGCCCTGCATCGGCAGGGGGACTCTCAACCACTGCGCCACCAGGGAAGCCCTTATGAGGTACATTTTTAAAGTGGGCTGCAGGCTTCCCTCCAGACAGACTTTTAGAGCATTAGAAGAATCCCAGAGCATCCCACACTTCTTCACAGTCCCTCACCAAGGGCCAGGTCCTTCAAAAGAGGTATGGCACAGGGCTCTCGTGAATGTCCGACAGAGGTTCCTCAGAGCCTGAGAGGACAGGGGCCTCAGGGATTGGTCAGACAACGGCACCATGGATCAAGTGTGCCTTAGTCAGAGGGTAATTACATCACACAAAGCAGCAAATGAGGAAAAGCTCAGAAGACAGCAATTTGCACAAATAACATGGAGATTTTTAAAATAGATTACCCAATCTGCTTTTGAGGATTGAATGGGAAAATGTGTTCATTAACATCCTGCGGGGTGTGTGTGTGTGTGTGCGTGTGGGTGCGTGCACATGTTATTAATATAGTGTTGGAAATTTATTGTCCTCCAGGATAAACTGGTCACTCATGAGGAGATATTCAATGAATAGTTGATAGACATATCAGAATCAAAGTTAGATCTAGTATTGTAGTAGATAAAGTTAGTAATAGTAGATAGTAAATAAAGTTATAGGATTGGATTAGATCACCAAATGAGAAAATATGGAGACCATCTAAAAAGAGTACCAAAAAAAATAAGGAAGAGTACCTATGAGGATTGCAAGAGGCTTCATGTAGGAAGTGACATCTGAATTTAGACATGAAATACTGATAATATATCAGTAGGCAGAGAGGTCAGAAAGGAAATTTCTGGCAAAATATTCAAATGTAGGAATATGTACTCAATGTTCAAGGAAGAGAAAACTGCAATTTGGAAAGTACACAGGTTGTACAGAGGCTGTATTCAAACATACTGGTGTAAAGTTAGGTTGAGGGAAAATGCCATACTTGTCCTATTAAGGTAGAGATACTTTAAAGATTTGTTCATGCTACGACCAGTTAATATAAAAAATAGAGATGATAAGGGAAAGAGAGGAGAACAGAGGAAATACAGAAAAAGATAATAATATGAAATAAAAACTGGATAGTAGTAGGGAGAGAAAGACTCTAGAGGAATAGAGAAAACTAAACAATGAGACAGACGAGGCTGAGATAAAGGAGAACCTCTGGGAATTTAAGATTAGCATTCGAGGCCCTGCCCTGGTGCTGTGCTGGACGTGAGGTCCTTGGCCATGTAAAGCATCTATTAATGACTGGTTAGGCATGGCTGTCGGACGGCTCTCCTCCTCAACTCGAGTCTCTCCTCTGCCTGATATAACCATGTAAACACCACAGCCTCTAGGAGAGTCATTCTTGTCTGCACTGAAGCAGAGGTGACCATGGCAGAAAAAACAAGTCTGAAGGTCAAGTCTGGCTCCTCAATCACAGGTTCCTCATCAAATACTAAACAGACTCAAAAGTTAGCAGTTTTGGGGCTTCCCTGGTGGCGCAGTGGTTGAGAGTCCGCCTGCCGATGCAGGGGACGCGGGTTCGTGCCCAGGTCTGGGAGGATCCCACATGCCGCGGGGCGGCTGTGCCCGTGAGCCATGGCCGCTGAGCCTGCGCGTCCGGAGCCTGTGCTCCGCAACGGGAGAGGCCACAACAGTGAGAGGCCCACATACCCGCCCCCAAAAAAGTTAGCAGTTTTACCCAAATGACAGTCTGTCCTTCCTTGTAGGAAAGAAATCTCAGCCTCCAAAAGATGAAAAGAAAATTCCTTTTGCAGTCTGTAGACCCTGGCTAGTCAAGGATGATAACTATTGCCTGTACTTTACTCTATGGCACACAGAGAGAAAATTCAGCAGATTACACATGGATTTTTTTGCCTTGTCACCAGTAGAGTCTCCATTTCTGGACCTCAAGTTAAAGTGCTGCCACATCCCTTGTTGTTGTTGTTGTTATTCCCATACACTGTGCTGAACCATGGGAAGCAGTGTGTTCTGACCAACCCCAGACCGCGTGCTCTGCGGTCTGGGCAGTGTAGGGTCCGCTAGACCCAGTAATGTCATCCCCCTGTAGTTGGTGCAACTGGAGACGGGGCTGTTATCTGTGAACTTGTGTAATCCCAAGATTTAATTCACCTGATTCATTTCTGTGCTGTGTTTTCCAAACTTACTTCTCTTTGCAGGTTATTGAGACTCAGAAAAGCAGACTTTTGCTTAACTGATTACGCTGAATAATAACTCTAGTCTAGTTTGCTTTCACATAGTTAACCTTATCACAGTTCACACCAATTACAAATGGTTACTCACAATTGCAGCATTCTGCCCATCCCTAAACTACAGGACAGTTTCACACTTCTCCTGATAAGTTATTTCTCTAGCAGGCCAAAATACAATGTTCCGAGGGCCTTGAGACTGTGGATTGCCCTGTCTTTTTGAACTAGGAGGGAGTGGGTGGGGCTAGAGAGAATTTTCTAAGTGTTTTCTAAGTACCAGGCAATGAACTAGGCTCAGTACATATTTTATCTCATTAAATCCTCACAACTCTGCAAAAAACATATCATTATACTTATTTTATGATATAATGGATCCTTTATAGGTTGATTAACTTGCCAAAGATTTTACAGCTAGAAAGAATATGCTTATCAGTAAAGATCAGAAATCTTTATGATGTTATCTCAGGATTCTGAATCTAGAAGCAAGGCTAGAGTTGAACAACCCTGCAAAACAGGAACACCCAAACCCAGGATACCTTCTTGTGTGTGTGTGTGTGTGTGTGTGTTCGTGTTCGTGTGTGTTCTTATTCTTTGGGATTCTTGTGCTGCAAACCCACAAGTTTTCTTAATATATACAAGTCTCTTTAGTCACTTGGGGAAGAAATTTCTTTAGCAAGTAATCCAATATTTCAGAAGGCTTATTTGGGTCTATTTGCCATAAGCCAATTTGTGTTTTTCAGGAGTCCTGACCTTTGTGAGTAATTATTATTGAATTTGAATGTGTTAAACTTCTTACTGTGTATTCCCATTTTTAACTATCTGTGTGGTGCATATATTCCGTGAAGGTCAGATTTCTGTGTGGTCCATATATTCCCTGATGGTCAGATTTTGGACTTTCATATGGCAGCTATCCCTCACAGACCCTTCCAAAAAACAAACATAGAAACAAACAAATAAATCTTACATTTTACTGCACTAACTTCTCAGCGGGCTTTCCCACCTATTTTCTCATCAGGTCCCCACAAATTCTTGAGAGATAAATATGAGCTTCCAACCAAAAGACAGACCTGCCCTGTCCATTTTAACCTGCGATTGAAGTATAATTAGCGTGCCACTTATGCAAAATGAACTTGGCACAGAGTTCCAAATACAACACATTTTAAGGGGAAAAAAAAGCCACTGATTTCTAGTTTCTGAACGTTCCCAAACTCTCAATTACTGAGTTCATCAGAAGCCCCAAACTGCCCAGCCCTGAAACCATGGCCTTGGGCGTGAGGGAAGCTGGGTTGTTGTTGATAACTGGACATGTGTTTTTTCCACATGCTTTTCTCAAATCACAGCCTGACATGGCTTGCTTTTCAAAATCATTATTGTCCTTCCTCAAACCCAGAGCACTCATCCTCCAGTGCGTAGCTTTTTAGCAGTGGAAATAATAGTGCTAGTAATACTTTATTCACTCCAATAATCCCAGTGATTTTTCCATACATCACCTCAATTACTCAATTGTCTGCTTGTTAATCAGACTAGCTTCTCTCCAAGTGTGGCCTGGGGGTAGCTGTGGGTCCCTGAAATTCTATAGAAGATCCTTGCAGTCAAAACTATTTTCTTAATAATAATAAGGCATTATTTGTCTTTTTAAATTCTCATTTTCTGAAGAGTGTACAGTGGAGTTTTCTAGAGGCTGCTATAACACCAGTAGCAAAACAGATTCAATACAGAAGCAGATATAAGAACCTAGTGGTCTTCTATTAAGGAAGACATTGAAGAGATTTTGAAAAATGTAAAATCTATTTTTGTTTTGGAACATATAGTTTCTTAAAAATATTTATGTTAACATGGGATAGGTTTATTATTGTTATTTTAATAAATTATTAAACATTTTAGAATTTCTTCAGCTTTAATTTCTAATATGGTAACTATATAATTCATATAAACAAAAGCTCTTTTTAAGAGTGCAAAGTGGTCCTGAGACCAGAGAGTTTGAGAACCACTGATCTTAGACCAAGGTAAATAATTTCTTGTCAAGGAAGAAGCCAAAAACCTGATATGAGTCTGATTAAGTTTTTTTAGAAATCTTACTGATGAAGCAGCCAGAACAATGATATCTGGAAAAACTACTCCTGTCTCCACTGCCACCGTCCAAATACTTCCTCCTGAGTGTAAGCAAACTGCTTTTGCACACTCTTTCCTAAACCCCATCCTTGTAAATATATACATTCGCTCTGATTCCTCACTGTTGGAAGAAAGTAATTTCTTTTTACACACACACACACACACACACACACACACACACCCTTATAAACATAATTCTCTACTTTCCTCTTGTAACTTTTCTCACCACTCAGCTTTGTAGGTCAAGGGTTCACTGTTAGGACTTGATTTGCACCCATTCCTTATGCCACTGGAGAAAATAAGGCAAGATTCAGGGGAAAAAACCCCCACTATTGAACAGTACGTAGAGGAAGGGATTTGGAACACCACAAAGTCCTTTTATTTTTGCCATTTGCACCAGACACTATGAGTTCACACCAACTGTGGACTTGCAGAAGGGCTGATTTTCTTTCTCTGTGACCCAGCAGTAATGGCCTGCTCGCCTCTCTTACCCTCTCTCTCAGAACCTGGGAGAGAACAATGCAGCATTCTGGAGGTGTCAGGTAGCAGCTAGAGCTTGCCAACATGCTTGACACCTGAGTCCTCTAGTGATGGATACAGTAACTCCTCCTTTGGAGGTGGCCAACTCACTGGTGCCTGGAGACATATGGTGACTTCTTCCCTGCCAAAGAAACCAAGCCCCTGTGCCAGGGACTTAGCCAACCTTCCCAGGGGACGATAAGTGAGCACCCCCCGGCATTGTTGTTTGTTCGGAGTCCAGCAGGCCTCTCTGGGCTCCCGGGTATCACCGTGTCAGGCACACAGAAAAGGAGAGAATTCGATCGATTGATAGGAGAGACATGATAGAGAGGGCAGCATCCTTCTCTGATCTCTCTGCCGATAGGAGAAGCAACACAGTGGCGCCCACGTTCTGCTCCAGCAAGTCAGTCCCGTAGGCCAGCTCAGGAAAGGGGGCGCAAAGCAAAGGGCCTGCTGCTCTCGGGGGTTAAGTGACTTCAAGTTTCATCACTCCGTGCCATAGCGAGAGATTTATGCCAGCCTGGGTCATTTTTCCCTGGAGTTCCTGAGGACGCTTGGGATCCCTTCCTTTTTTTTTTCTTCTTTCGTTTAAATTTTCTTATTTGTTTCATGAAGAAAAATAAAAAATCTGCATATGGTTTTTAAAAAATCAAACAAGTACAGAAAGATAAAATGATCGTAAGTATCCCATATTCCAGTACCCAACTTTTTTTTTCTACCCCTGGTGGCTACAACTAATAATTTTTTGTATCTAGGAAATAACAGTATGTGTGTGTGTGTGTGTGTGTGTGTGTGTGTGTGTGTGTCTCCCCACAGCACAGTGATTAACAGTCCACAGTGCAGGATTTAGACTTGCACTGCCTGGTTTTGAATACTGGCTCCATCATTTGCTAAGACCCTGGGTAATTTACCTTGGCATTCTGACGCACAGATGGCCTACCTTTTAGAGTTGTTTAAGCGTGTAAAGGGCTTAAAATAGTACCTGGCACACAGTCATAATTAAATAAGTGCTGGGCATTAATACTTTTTATTATTAATATAATTAATATAATTATGATTTACATATAACTCCTTTTAAAAACTTGACACATACTAAACATGATACTTTTAACTTTGCCTTATTTTTTCATCAAAATGAAATAGCTAAAGATATTTCCATGTCAGCACAGATCTGCTTTATTCTCTTGAAATAGCTACATGGCCTTTTATTGTGTGCATATACACTTCAGAAACTTAATTAGACTTCTATTAACTGGCATTTGGGCGTTTCCAGTTTTTTCCTATTATAGACAATGTTTGGAAAATTATTAACGTATCTCAGTGGTAAATTTCTAGCAGTGGAATGATATGGTCAAAGAATAAATGTATTTTTTAAATTACTTTTTCATTTTTAGCATTTGAAATTTTAATCTATTTGGAATTCACTTTTGGTAAGCTGTGAGGTAGGGATTCAGTCTTGTTTTCTTCCAGATTGATGACCAGTCATGCAAATTTTAGTAAATAAAACATTCTTTCCTCACTGAATTGAAAGCTTATTTGTTATATATTAAATTCTGGATCTTTTTTGAAAATTATATGTTTCAGATGTATAGCGTTATAATTTGACATCTGTATACACTGCAAAGGATCATCGTCACAAACCTAGTTACCATCCGTCACCACACAGTTCACCTCCTTCACCCATTTCACCCACACCCCATCCCCTTCCCCTCACTAATATGATTTCTGTATCTATGAGTTTGTTTTGTTTGTTTTGTTTTTTAGATTCCACATAAGAGTGAAATCATATAGTATTTGTCTTTTCCCTTCTGACTTACTTCACTTAACATGATACCTTCAAGGTCCATCCATGTTGTTGCAAAAGGCACGATTTCGTTCTTTTTTATGGCTGAGCTGTATTCCATTATTGTATACATACCACATCTCCTTTATCCATTCATCCGTCAGTGGACACTTAGGTTGTTTCCATATCTTAGCTATTGTAAGTAATGCTGCAGTGAACATGTGGGTGCACGTATCTTTTTGAATCAGTGTGTTGTGTTCTTCAGATAAATATGAAGAAGTGAAATAGCTGGGTCCTATGGTAGTTTTATTCTTAATTTTTGAGGACTCTCCATACTGTTTTCCATAGTGGCTTCACCAGTTTACAATCCCACCAACAGCGTATGAGTGTTCCCTTTTATCCACATGCTTTTCAACGTTTGTTATTTCTTGTCTTTTCAATAATAGCCATTCTAACAGGTGTGAGATGATATCGCACTGTGGTTCTGATTCGCATTTCCCTAATAATTAGTGATGTTGAATATCCGGGTCTGTTTTTAATCTTTATTCTATTTCAATGATCTATCTTGTTATTCTTATATACCATTTTCATTAGATGGTAAATACATTTAAAAAGGTTATAAGTTATGCCAACGTGGCTCATGGAAATGCTGGATCAATGCACAGCTCCCATTTTCCCACACATGCCCAGCTCTGGATATTATCAATCAATTTTTAATTATTTTTGTGAATCTGCTAGTTGGAAAATAGTATTTTTTTATTTGAATAATTCAAAAGTAGCATGAACTACTTTTTTTTTACAAATTTTTCTACACGTTTTTACATTTTTATTTGTATCTTGGTTTCTATCAGGTTGTCAGTATTCTTCATATTTATTTTTAAATGTTCTTTCTATTTCAGTAAATTAGCCTTTAGTCAACAGTGTGTTTTAGTATTGTTTTAAAAATTTATCTTTTAATTTCACTTTTTATATTTTTACTATACATTAGTATTTTATATAATGTTTAGTATTTTCTTTGATGGGGTCATGATAGGGATTTCTGCTTATAAGGATTGTTTGCACTCCTATACACACACACATTATAGATGTATATGTCTCCCACAAATTGTCTTCTAGACCTTTTGAGATTTTATTTTTGTGTGTACCAAATTTTAAGGAACTGAAATTTCTTTTGGTATAAGACCTCACAGGTCTTCTTCACAAGCATTTTGTTTGTGTTTGAAATGTCCAGCCTGTTCTTAACATGGTTTGTTGACTATTTTGTCTTTTTAATACTAATTTGGAATTCCAGAATTATCAAATACTGAAATCCACATGTTTACATGATCTCCAGTATCAAAATGAATTCATTATGAGAGCTTCACAATATGATTAATATCTGGTTTGATGGATTACCTTCTTTCTGTTTTTCTGCATAATTTTGGTAACTATTCTTGCACATTGGATTTTTCCAGATGCAGTTTAATATCATTTTCTTAATTTCCCTAGCAGGAAAAAAAAATAATAAACAGGTATCAAATTGTGAGTCATTTAAACAAATCAAATTGTATAGGCTGGGTATTAAGATTATTAAAGTGTGTGATCCCTATAAAATATAGTCTGAGCATGTCTCTTCTCTGCTCACAACCCTTTTAGGGCCCCCGTCTCACTCAGGCTGCAAGCCAGAGTTGTACTTGGCCAAGGGACCTGATGTGGTTCACTCCTGGCTGTCTCTCTCAACCCATCTTTGGTTACTTTCTTTCTTACTCCACACCAATCATTTGGGCCTGCTTGCTGTATTTAAACACCTGAATCCTCTCTCCCTTCAAGGACTTTGCACATGACTTGCATCCTTGCTTCCTTTGGTCACAGCTTTAGATGCCACTGGTCAGTGAGGCCTTCCCTGACCATCCGGCCATGCTGTTTGAAAGAACACACTTTTAGGCAAATCTTCAGCACTCTATCTCCTTCCGCTGCTTTACATCTCTTCACATCACTCATCCGCATCACTTATGGTATACTGTCTGTCTCCGCTCGCTAGATCCCCCTCCATGAGGTCAGGGACTTTTGTCTATTTTGTTCACTGCTGTCTCTCCTAGGCCTAGAACAGTGCTCGATGTATACCAGATCCTCAATAAATACTTTTTGAGCGAGTGAATGAATAAATGAACGAAGCTTTTCAAAATTCAGTGTCCCTATTCAAGACATGAGATGGTTGAACACTTGAGTTTTCTTTCAAGTCCTGTACTTACATAAAAATATATAATTCCTATTTTTCTATTGTACAGGAAACATTTTTTCCAATCTATTTTTAAGTGGGTATCATTTGCACCTAGAAAGGCTATTGATGTTTTTGAGTTTTAATTTTGTAAATAGCTCCTTATTAAATGATATCATTCTAATCATTTTTCAATTCATTCTCTTGAGTTTTCTAGGTATCAATAGTATATTATGCAAATAATGATAATTTTTGCATCCGCACTCCAATTATTATACCTGATTTATATGTGTTCCTTAATTGCCTTAGCTACTATTTACAGAAAATGTTAACTATAGTAGTTACAAAGGGCATCCCGTCTTGATTCTTAATAAGAATGCTTCTAGGTATTTCATCTTTAACATGGTGGTGGCTTTTTGTTGCAGGTATTTATACATATACATATAAAATACCCACATACATGTACACACAGAGAATGTCACAGGAGTATCCACTGAGTTCTGTCAGTGCTCCTTTTTTTAATTAGCAATTAATGTTGAATTTTATTTAATTATATTTTGATATATTTGAAATAATTACGTTTTTACCTTTTAATCTATTTATATGATGAATTATATGATTCATTCTTGAGGAAAAGCTATTCGATTATGCTGTATTTTTCTTTCAAGGTGGTGTTGAATTTTATTTGCTAATGTTTTAAGGTCCTTGAATTCATATTTATAAATGAAATTGATCCCTAGAGTATATCTTCTGTACCATTTATTGGGTTTTCGATTTCAAATATACCACTTATCTTTATCTTAGTTGTTGCTTTCTAAAATTGTTTTAATCCCATTTTTTTCTGCATTCTTTCATTGATATAAAGCCTTTTTCCTTGTTTACTAATTTTCGATGGTGTCCATTTGGTTCTTGATATTTCTGATTTATTTAGTGATTCTGTAATTGTTTTTTTTTTTTTTGATCCTGTATTTGCTTCCTTAGCTTTGAAATTGTATTCTGTTGTTTTAATGTTTTGTTCTTGATGTCTTTCTTTTTTAAAACCTTTTGCTCTGTTTAAGTTCCAAAAAGAAAAACACTCATTGCAGGGAATTTCCAGCCAGTTCCTGGCTGGTATCATCTTACAGAATGCAAGCATTACCTGTCTTAGGCCTACTTTTCCTTTCCTCCATACTTATCGCAGCAGAATTTTTGCGTAGTTACCATCAGTGGTGTGTGAAGCTGATTCACAAGTGTCAAATCTTCACATCTCTTCCCAACTTCACATTCAGTGATGTCACTTTGGCAGGTTGAATTGGCTCTGGTGGGAGTATTTACCCCATGGCAATTGGCAAATGTTACATATTGCTTTTTTTTCCCCCCAGAAAGCCTATTGTTAAAACATTTACCAGCATGATCCTAGTTACCATAATATAGACATTAATACCATGTAACCAGTTACCATATTTCTTTTCACCTCATTTATTACGAGCAAGGTCTAACATCTATTACATCTTTGTTCTGATAACATGCAGATGAATTCTCCTGGACATTCTGTCACCTTTTCTTGACTTTGCCCTTAGAGCTTCAGTTTGGAGTCAGGATAGTGTGTGTTTTCTTGAACTTTACCTCTCTTCCCCAAGAGTTTGGAGGGAGTAAGAGAAGGCGGCGCTTTTCTCCCTCAATAAGCCAAAGCGCCTGGAAGTCTGATCTTTGCTACGCCTCCACCAGCTTGGTTAAGGGGTGTGCGATAGGGTTCACTTCCCCTGGCCTGGGGCCTCTCCTCATCTCCCTCCCAGTACAGAAATCCCTTCTTCCACACCCCTTCAAGGTGGATCCTTAGAGAGGTGTGTAATCTGCTCTCAATGTTCCCCTCCTCCGCTTTACCCACAGATCTCCAGCAGCTTTCCCCTCCCCCTCCCTGCAAACTGAGGGGTCTTGCCCAGCTTTTTGCTTTTTGACCTCAGGTGAGATTTTGGAGCGTTAAAGAGGGTCTTCTAATTTTTCAGAGCTTTCCTCTTTCTCCCCATCTCCTGCCTATATACCTACACAGTCCCTCTTGTCTAAGTCTCTCTTGGTTGGGCGATATTCATGAAGTTTTATTCTGGGTTTTTTCAAATCTTTTCCCAAGACTAACTCTGAGGGTCATGACTAAGAAGCACATCAATTTCCAAAACTACTTATCTGTTTTTCTCTTTCCTCATTCATAACTTTGCAAAGATTATGATCTAAAGTTGTGCCTTTTTTTTTTCTGTAAGGTTTTGTGTATGTTTGATGCTGTATACTCATTTTGAGTTCATTTTGTTACATTTTAGTAAATAGATATTATATGATCTTTTTTCTCTTTACCATATTTCCTGCCTGAAATCTCCTCCTTCTGGCCCCATTTTTTGATTATACTTGTCAAAGAAAAATAAGATATGATATTAATGATGTTATTGACTGTGTCATATAGAAATGAGTGAGCATTTTTCTTACCATTCTCCATTTACTCAAATACGGCTGATTCAAGTTCAAGGAAAAATGTGGCTTCCGGTTAAATGCATATTGACTGGTTTTAATTCACAAAAGCCTTTCAAGTGACTATGAAATTCAGATTGGATTGGAATTGTTCTGTGGGGAAAACAATAGTTCATTAACTGTGTATGATAAGATATTAGGAATTACATTTAGTTATTTTAGACAACACGAAAAGCTACCAATCTAGTATCTACTGTCCTACCTTGAAATGCACATATTTAGATCAAGTGATTTTTATGTCAAAAGTACAATTATGTATTTACAAGATATAGGTAAACACTTGCAACAATTCTGCCCATTCCATTTCTCTTGACCAAGTTTGAAAGTTCTGTAAGGATCAGAAAACCTAAAGATGCTAGTTTCTATTGCTATCAAGGCAGGCAAGACCTGTAAGCATTGCCCTAAATAATCTTTGGTACCTAGTGAAATTGGGCAGTTCAAACAAATTCTGCAACAACAGAAATTTTGTACTGAACTCTCTGTCTTATACTGGAAGAGAATAAAATGATAAGCAGAGGGATTTGAAATTAGTCCGCCGACACTGAGAAGTTTGATCAACATGTGCTGGGACCTACTTTCGATCACACTCTACATATCTTGTATCATTTAATTATCATGACAACTCTGAGGTGCAGGTGTTAGGATCCCCATTTGACAAGTATGGAAATGGAGGCCCGGAGAAGTGGTGGAACTTACTGTAGATCCAGGGCTAATAAGGGGTGTTGGCAGACTTTTGGTTTAAGTCTGAACCCTTTTGGTTGTTCTATAATGCTTCCCCAAGCAGTCAAGAACATTCCATCCTTGGAAACTGCAATTACTCTCAGGAATGAATTACTGGGGCTTCCCTGGTGGCGCAGTGGTCGAGAGTCTGCCTGCCGATGCAGGGGACGCGGGTTCGTGCCCCGGTCCGGGAGAATCCCACATGCTGCGGAGCGGCTGGGCCCGTGAGCCATGGCCGCTGAGCCCACGCGTCTGGAGCCTGTGCTCCGCAGTGGGAGATGCCACAACAGTGAGAGGCCCGTGTACCGCAAAAAAAAAAAAAAGAATGAATTACTTAGTTCTTGTCTCTGTGGCCACAGAGTCAGACGTACAGCCACTGTAGTTGGTAGGACTTGTTCCTTAGACGCTATCTGGAGGCTATGAGGGAGATGAAAAGTAGTCAGCAAGAGTTAATGTTAATGACAAGGGACAAGGACAATTGACCTTATAACCTTGTTTTCATAGACTCACTGAATCTTTACAAAGGCAGCCAAACTAACGAAAACAGAAACTTTGTACATTTTGTCAATGTCTGAAGCATGCATACTTCTCCACCATGCAGGTAATGTCATGAAAGTTCACACAAGAATCATATATGACTATTTAGGTCAAGTGCCAGACTTAAGAAGTGGGTGTAAAAAGGAAAGAAACAAAATAAAACAAACCCTTCAATGTATTATTTTACCTCTATACTACTCTCCATTCAATATAGCTGATTTTGTTCATAAAATTTACTGCTTTCAATAAATGAATTATTCAGATGTTAGTCAAATTAAGTTAATTTTGGTCTATTGGTGCAAAAAAGAAAGTTGTGTCCATAACAAACATGTGCACCTACCATGTACTTGGAACAAAGGACACGAGGTGAGAATGACATTTCACTGTTCTCCAGGATCACCTCTACATATAAAAATACAGGAAAATTGTCCTTCTGTTGTTTGAAGAGAATTGATTTTTATCTTGCCTCCACTCTCTAAAAGAATGATGCTCAGTGTGTGACAAGGAGAAACAGAAATATCAGTACTCTGAGAGTGGGTTGCCATGAAAATTTGACTTCCAATAACTTGATTAGAGAAACATGGAGGAAAAGCCAGATGTGGAGTCTTGAATACTTAATGGGGAATCCCACTGCTCCCTCCAGTCAGAGAGCAAGACTGAGCCAGATTTAAAGCCTGAGGGAGAGAGCCAGGGGGTCAAGGCACAGGGAGGTCTGGCCCAAAGAGCCTGGAGGATGATGACAGGATGGAGGAAATATCTGCACAGAACAGATACACCCTAATACAGTCATCATACATTTAGCGTCTCTATTTAGGATGATCTCTTAAAACATTCAGGCTCTCCAGGGAAGCTCATAGACTCAGGAGAGCTATTGCTTTGTTCTAGACCGAAGTCTGAACTGTTACTTGAGGGTCATTGAGAATACATCACAAGGGTGTCATCTGTTCCAATGTTTTCATAATTTTCCCCCTATGCAAGGTTGACTGGGATAAAATCTAGACACAAAGGTAATGACCACATAGAGAAGGGAACAAGTTAGCTATTACCTTGCTCATTGGTTGGATATAAACAACAGTATCAGTGATTTCTGGCCACAAAACAGGCCTTCTGATCTAAATTTTCTAAATTTGTTTTCCCTAAAATGTCGGTTTATGAAAAATTCACCTCCAAGTTCGTCTATGTAGATTTACAAGGACTTTGAGTGTTAAGATTGATGTAAAATTTTGAAAACCATTAAAACGATGACAACTTTCTAGTTCCTGACAACTGGAACTTACTCAGCACAGGTGTATTTTGATGAGGATATTTACTTGTGACGAGTGCTAATTATAAAAGAATAAAATTCAATCTCATTTGTAATGGGTTTAAAAATGTCATTAAGTGCAGACATTTTCTCTCATTTCCTTCAGGTGAGAGGGAGAAAACTATTTTCCTTTAGGTATGTTAAAATTATGGCCACTTGCCTTGATCCAGTTGCAATCTCATGGACCAACTGCTGATCAGAAAGAGCATTTTTGGTGCCCAAAATGCCTGATTCTGATGGATTCCAAAGACACTATTACAACCTAAGATTCTGATAAAATGTGCACATGGTCAGGTTTTAAGAATATTGAATTCTGACAATCCACTAGCCTCAATGAAGTGGGCATTAGCCTGAGGAATATCAGATTCTTTCCAGTGAAAACATAATCAATCTCTTTGGTCACTGATGGAGCAAATAACCAGATGTTGATTTCCAAATTTCAACTTATTTGTAGACAGGCCTGAACTTCATTGGAATATTCTGTTGAGGCCAAAGACCAGGGGGAAATCTCCTGAAAACAAACAACAAACAAATACAGTCCTTGTAATGATAAGAAAATATACAAGAAGCATTTTTTTTTCAAGCCTAGGCAAACAGATATATAGAAAAGGTATGGTGATTTTAGAAGTAACCTTATTCAGATTCATGATGGTTTGAGATCCTTGGGTGATCCTTAGTATGTACAAAAATAAATAAATAAACGGAGGAAATACAACTTCAGGAGCTATTTGAAGCACCTTTATTTGAAGTTATTGCTATTACAATTCAAGATGTCAAATGCCAAAAGACATAAATTCAACATAAAGTTCAGCTATCTTGTAGTTGTCCCACATGTTAAGAGAGATTGGCTTATCTGTAAATGAAGAAACCGTGAGGACTGTATAGCTTTTCTTGTTTTGTTTTGTTTTGTTTTTCTTTTAAAACATTACTGAGCTACATGCAGTATAGCTTTGGCTTGTGGGAGGGAAAGCCGATGTGATCCTTGTTCTGCCTCAAAATGCCTTTTGGATGACTTCCTAACTCCTTCTTTACTCCTATACATTTGGCATTAATTGTGCTTAAGGTTTTGGATAAAGCAGGTACCCAGAAGGGACATTAAGTTGTATCACTCAATAAAGCATTCTCTGTTCAGCCTGATGCATGGCCTTCTGGATCTTGGTGGGGTCACTGTTGGAATATCAGGGTCTTTCTGTCCTGGGATAGCAGGAGCCATAGGAGAGCCAAGATGGAGACCTTCAAGTACTGGGCCGCATGGGCAAACTTGCAACTCTCTTGATTGGGAAAAAATAGCTGAAACTTGGCTATTGGAACAGCAGATCCAATTGGCCTGAGGAACAGCAGATCCCTGGTGCCTTCTTCGAAGTGCTTTCCACCTTTAATTTAGATATTTCAAGGGAAATTTAATCCATATGTTTTGGATTCATTTGGACTTAACTCATAAATACGCTTCATCAAGTACTGCCAAGCTCTGTGTTCACCAGAATCAAGTAGTTTCATGGGACAATAGTGCAGAAGGAGGAAACTTGATATACAAGGGTCCATCACCCAAACAAGGAAAAGAAACCCTCTGGTTCAAACCACTATCTATAAATAATCTTAGAGCAGTAATTTACCCTCCAACACTGTCATGGTAAAATAAACCACTTATGACTGCATGGGGCACGTACAAGTACACCTACAATAAATACATGCCCTTTCCCAGAGAAATATCACAACACATGGTCTTTCTCATCATCAGTTCCAGAAAAGTTAACGACTCTAAGAAGGAAATAGAGGGATCTACCTATTTTAGCAGCTTTTAAAGTCCTCGCAGACTCTTTTCTCTGTGTATCTCACTTTATGTCTCTTGCTTTCTGTCTCTGTCTCTGTCATTACATAAGACTGGGGCTCTGCCAGGCCACAGGCTGAGAACCCTTTTACCTTCTGTGTATTTCTATTTGGTCAGATAATTTTGACCAACTTTACTTTCCCCAATATAAAATGATATTATATCATTGAATATGCTTTCTTCCAAACTAAATCTCCCTTGCTCTGACATGATTTTACAGCTTCCTAGGGGGCTGTGCCCTGCAGGCTAAGAATCCTTGTGTGGTCACTGCTCAGAGTAATGCAAAGGAGAGTGGCTCAGTGAGAATAGTATCACAGTCCCTCCCCATTCGTTTTTTTCCCTACATATTAAAATGTGATAGAGTCAAGATGACCAGCTTCTATGTACTTTTAAACAAAAACTGTATTTCGGAGCAATATGTGATTTTAATATTGTCTGTGCTATAACGTCTCTGTTCAGAGTTTTCAAAAATAAAGAAAGGGAATTTATGGCCCATTTCCAAATCAGTTCAAATTCCTTGTGCCAATGGCACCTAATACCTCAAAGGATCCGAGGGCATCTAATAACCAAATACACTTCAGGTAGTAGAGAAGCCTTTGGCAGGGTTGTTATCTTCACATTCTCATATTATAGAAAGTGAAAGGGGAGAGAATAGTGCAGGGTGATATGTCAGATGGGATTCCCAGATTCACGCACGCTGAATTCTCACTTTTCAGTGAGGATGGACAGTCGTGCCATGATGGACAAAGCCCCGCAGTGCAGAGTTAAGTTGGCCTGGGTTAATGTTCTCATAGGCCACATTCCCTGAGCATTTCTTACCTAAGACGGTGCAACAACAATTATGACGTCTGTTGGTTAGAAAGTCTGATGACATAGATGAATAATAATCAGATTGGGCAACTAGATATTAATGTAAAATATTATATAACTATCTTTTAAAATGCATAGCATCTTAGGCCAAATGTCCAAAGATTTTTGCCTTGTACAAAAGAACAACACTGCACATTTCCCCTTTCACAAGAAAGGACTATACATCTTTTTATTTTTAAGATTTTTTTTTTATGTGAACCATTTTTTTTTTTTGTGGCACTTGGGCCTCTCACTGTTGTGGCCTCTCCCGTTGCGGAGCACAGGCTCCAGACGCGCAGGCCCAGTGGCCATGGCTCACGGGCGCAGCCGCTCAGCGGCATGTGGGATCCTCCCGGACCTGGGCACAAACCCGTGTTCCCTGCATCGGCAGGTGGACTCTTAACCGCTGCGCCACCAGGGAGGCCTATGTGAACTGTTTTTAAAGTCTTTATTGAATTTGTGTTTTTTTGTTTGTTTTGAATTTTATTTTATTTGTTTTTTATACAGCACGTTCTTATTACTTATTCATTTTATACATATTAGTGTATATATGTCAATCCCAGTCTCCCAATTCATTACACCACCACCACTTCCCCCCCGCTTGGTGTCCATACGTTTGTTCTCTACATCTGTGTCCCTATTTCTGTCCTGCAGACCGGTTAATCTGTACCATTTTTCTAGGTTCCACATATATGTGTTAATATATGATATTTGTTTTTCTCTTTCTGACTTTCTTCACTCTGTATGACAGTCTCTAGGTCCATCCACGTCTCTACAAATGACCTAATTTCATTCCTTTTTATGGCTGAGTAATATTCCACTGTATATATGTACCACATATATTTGAATCTGTTACAATATTGCTTCTGTTTTATGTTTTGGTTTTTTATCTGTGAGGCATGTGGGACCTTAGCTCCCCGACCAGGGATCAAACCTGCACCCACTGCGTTGGAAGGCAAAGTATTTACCACTGGACCGCCAGGGAAGTCCCAGGACTATGCATCTTTTATTTTCAAGCTGGAGCAAGAAAACAGGTTCAAAACAACACAGAATTGGGCTTCCCTGGTGGCGCAGTGGTTGAGAGTCCGCCTGCCGATGCAGGGAGCACGGGTTCGTGCCCCGGTCCGGGAAGATCCCTCATGCCGCGGAGCGGCTGGGCCCCTGAGCCATGGCCACTGGGCCTGCGCGTCCAGAGCCTGTGCTCCGCAACAGGAGAGGCCACAACAGTGAGAGGCCCCGCGTACCGCTAAAATCAAAAAACAAAAAACAAAAAAACCCCACAGAATCAACTCACATTGTTCTTGTCCTCAGGCAGAGCGTGTATCAGATGAGGCTCATTTTCCTCCCCTGTGCACTTTTACAGTCAGAAGCCCTGGTAGAGAATCTTCGAGGGGCCAACACGGAAATGGTGCTTTGCCTACAACCCTAAATCCTTCCTGGTGGGTGTGGTGATTTGCTGAGGTATAACAAGCTCTCAAGAAAAGGAAAGCAGAGACAAAAGATGAAAGGGAGAAGAGAAACCAAGTAAGTAAAGAATGTTGACTGGTTTCCTAGCTGGTGAGAGCCACCAAATCCCTTTCCTGGTTCCAATGCAAGACAGATTCACAAGGAAGGAATTGTACTTAGCAGCGGACTGAAGCAGCCTTAGCCTGCACAGCCAAACCCCGCTCAGAACCTTGGCCAACTTACCTGGGTTACTTCACCAGCCCTATCTACCTCCTTCTCCACTCACAGCCTCCAGGCATTAAACTGCTTCTGAGCAGCTGAGCTCAGCCCTACCCTGAGCCACACAAAGCAGCCATCTGCACATCGCCATGTCACCAGTAAACCCTTCACAGTGCGGCGGTGTCATCACGGTTGGCGGTCACACTCCTGTGTCTTTCAAAGGGCAGTTTCAGCTTCTAAAATTTAATTTTCTAATTTTTGCAACACATCTGTGAGGTAGGGAGGTCCAAGGTATTTCCCTCTAATTGAATTTTTCATGTGTTAAAGGTGATTAGAAGTGGTTTCCATTTAACCTTGTGTGGGTTTCCCTTTTTAATACTCAGAAATGCCCCAAATATATTATGATTGAATGAGGTGGGATGTCTCCCCTCAACTGAGGTGGATTTCCCTGGAGAGAGGCTCCTGTTAAGGCCAAGTGCCATTCTAAACTGTGAGGCACTACATTTAGTGTCGCCTCTGGTTCCTTTTCGAGGATTACCAGAGAAGAGGGGCCTTTGTGGAGAATGCTGGGGGTGGAGAAGTAGTGGCAGAAGGAATAAGGTCTGGGGAGCTCTTAGGAGAAAACGGGGGAGCTGCAACCTACTAGCTCAACAAGGAAATAGCGCCATCAATCAAGAACCACGATGGGAAAGGTTTTAGAAAACCTGGGAACCCGCGCAACTTTGGTTTTATGCCCCTTGTGCTTGCATTGGGATCAGCAATTGAATCCTTGTCCTGCAGGAGACCCAGCACCAAGTGGGGAAGCTGGGGATACCATGCCACAGCTTGCCGAGGTTCTCCTCAAAGCGGACAATATCCCAATTCATCACTGGGATTGACATATATACACTAATATGTATAAAATGGATAACTAATAAGAACCTGCTGTATAAAAAAAATTAAATTAAATTAAATTTTTTTTTAAAAAAAAGCGGACAATTTCTAAGAGGAATGCCAAGTGAGCCCTGAGCCAGAGAAGCAACTCAGGCTAAAAGCAGACTGTGGGGTTCTAGGACCCTCAGTTTTACAGTGTGACTGGTGCAGAGTCGCCATCACACTGAAAGGAGGTAAAAGCCCAGTGGGTTGTGGAGCGTGGAGAAACAACACCCTTCTTGGTCAGAAGAAAACCAGTCATTTCAGCTCTTCGGTCCTGGGGGGTTTCAAGCTATTAAAGCAGACACTTGATGTGTATGTCCATCTGGACTCCATCCTTTCTCTTTTGGTAATAGCACCTTTATTTTCCCTGTGGAAACTCCCCCATTCTCAGCCCACCCCACTCTCCGTCTCGGTGTAGACAAGTACCCCAGCCTCAGTCAATTCATGCTGCTGGGCAACAGTGATTGGTAAAGGCTGGAGCATGTGAACGATTTGGGATCAAAGAGAGAATTGCTTAAGATTGTGTCAGCTGTTGGTAAAGAAAAGCTCTGTTCCCCTTGGACTTGGACTTGTGAGGCTGAAAGTCTGAAGTTTCAGGGACTAGGCAAGGTAAAACTGAATCCTCCTGACATCCTTTGGGTTCCTGAATCAACTCTGCTCCTGGACTTTCCAGTTAAGCAATCAGAAATAGTTCCTTTTCTGTTTCAGCTGGGTGCAGTCTGGTTTTCCATCACTTGCACCTAGAGATACTAATACAGAACAGCATCAAGTTAAAAAAAAAAAGAGCGGGGGGACTACTACAAAAGCATAAAATTAAAAAATGAGCAAGCAGATTAATTTAACTAGAGTGAGGGTCCATATAGGAGAGTAATGAGAAAACCATATGATCGTCTCAATAGATGCTGAAAATGCATTGGACAGACTCCAACACCATATGTGATTTTTTTAAACAAAAGACTTAAGGAGAAATGGATGGCTACTTCCTTATCATAATCAGGAACATCTACTTTAAACATCATACTTAGTGATGAAACAGTAAAGGCATTCTAATTAAAATTAGCCACAAAACGAGGTAGATAGATAGAACAACAATTTATAGATTTGATATTTGCACAAATTCCTGAAATGATTATTTTTCTTCTTTTGTTCTTGGAACTCTACCAAATGGTTTTAAAGTTCATGGGGAAATAAAGCAGATGAGAACTGCTAAGACTTACTCTAAAAGATATTAAAATATATTTTAGTACAACAACAATACAAATGGTATATTACGGTATAAAAATTGACTGTAAAATGAATCAATGGGATTGTTCAATAAATTTGATTTATGAAATTGGTGATTTGGCCGGAAATGAAGTTAACTTTTATTTATTAAATATTTAATATTTATCTGAACTTGCAATAAGTACAAACTTTCTAAAATTAAAAGATAGAAAAATAGGAAAGACAAGAATGTACAGGAAGATATTGCACAGGAAATGATTAGTAAGTTACCTGGGCTATATACAACACATCCTAGGAAAGCATAGATAAACATCAAGCTGGAGAAAAGAATTACAACAAATATCTGAAGCTTAATATTCTTCATATATAAACTTTTTTTTTCCAATTCAGTAAAGAAAATATGTATTTACTAACAGAATCCTAACTAAAGGAGATGAGATGATCATTCTCAGGGCAAGAGATAAATTGCAAATGATCAATACAGGAAACGGGAACTCCTACAATCTGCTAAAGGGAAGGAAAACTGTTTCAACCTTCCTGGAAAGCAATTAGGTCATGAGTGTCAAGACGTTAAAGAGTTCAGACTTTCTGACCCAGTGACTCTGCTGTAGGATGCATCCTGAAGATACAATCAGAGGTCTAAACACACCAGTAAGAACAGGATAGTTCAGGGTGGCTTTACGTAGAACAACAAAAATGGACCCAACCGAATAAATACATTTTAATACATCCATTTCAATTTTTTAAAAATCACAAAGATATTTTCTAACAATTTTTGAAAGTTATATAATTTGTAACATTATAAAGAATATTATTTATTAAATGTAGGTGATATAATTATAGGTTATTTTCATTACTATGAAAGTTTTTTTCAGATCCTACATATAAGTGAAATCATATGGTGTTTGTTTTTCTCTGTCTTATTTACTTAGCATAATGCCCTTGAGGTCCATCCATGTTGCTGCAAATGGCATTATTTCATTCTTCTTTATGGCTGAGTAATATTCCATTGTATATATGTACCACATCTTCTTTATCCATTCATCTGTTGATGGGCACTTGGTTTTTTCCATATCTTGGCTACTGAAAATAATGCTGCAGTGAACATAGGGGTGCATATTTCTTTTCTAATTAGTGTTTTTGTTTTCTTTGGATAAAAACCCAGGAGTGGAATTGCTATATCTTATGGTAGTTCTATTTTTAATTTTTTGAAGAATCTCCATACTGTTTTCCGTAGTGGCTGCACCGATTTACATTCCTACCAGCAGTACACGAGGCTTTCCTTTTCTCTGTATCTTCACCAACACTTGATCCTCTGACTTCATTCATTTTATAGCCGAAAGTTTTTACCCTTTACCAACCTCTCCTTATTTCCACTACCTCCCACCCCTAGCAACCACTTTTCTAGTCTCTATTTCTATGTTTGACTTTTTTTTGTCTTTGTTTTTAGAATTCACATATAAGTGATAGTGCACAGCATTTGTCTTTCTCTGTCTGGCTTATTTCACTTAGCATAATGCCCTCAAGTTCTATCCATATTGCAAATGGCAGGATTTCCTTCTTTCTCATGGCTGAATAATATTCCATTTTATGTACACACACACACACACACCCGCTTCTTTATCCATTCACTAAGTTGTTTTCTATTGTAAATAATACTGCAATGAACATGGGGGTGCAGATACCTCTTCAGTATCCTGTTTTCACTTCCTTTGGGTATATACTCAGAAGTGAGATTGCTGGACCATATGATAGTTCTATTTTTAACTTTTTGGTAACCTCCCTACTGTTTTCCCTAGTGGCTGCACCAATTCACATTCCCACCAACAGAGCACAGGGATCTCTTTTTTCCATATCCTCACCCACGCTTGTTCTCTCCTGTCTTTTTGATGATATCCATCCAACAGGTGTGAGGGGATATCTCACTGTGGCTCTGATTTGCGTTTCCCTGATGACTGGTGATGCTGCACACCTTTTCACGTACCTGTTGGCCATTTGTATGTCTTCTTTGAAAAAAAATGCTATTCATTTCCTCTGCCCAGTTTTTATTTGGGTTTTTAGGGTTTTTTTTTTTTTTTTCTTTTTTTTTTTTTTTTTTGTGGTACACGGGACTCTCACTGTTGTGGCCTCTCCTGTTGTGGAGCACAGGCTCCGGACGCACAGGCTCAGAGGCCATGGCTCACAGGCCCAGCCCTCCGCGGCACGCAGGATCTTCCCGGACCGGGGCACGAACCCGTGTCCCCTGCATCGGCAGGCGGACTCTCAACCACTGCACCACCAGGGAAGCCCTTTAGGGGGTTTTATTTTCAATTGAGTTGTATGAATTCTTTATATATTTTGGATATCAACCACTTATCAGATATGTGATTTGCAGATATCTTCTATTCAGTAGGTTACCTTTTTATTTTGCTGCTGGTTTTCTTCACTGTGCAAACGAACAGACAAAACAGAAACAAACACCTAGATAGAGAACAAACTGGTGGTTGCCAGAGGGGAGGGGTGGTAGGGGGATGGACAAAATAGGTGAAGAGGATTAAGAGTTTTGTACAAACTCCCGGCTACAAAAGAAATAAGTCACAGGGATGTACTGTACTCATAGGGAATATAGTTGATACAACTTTGTATGGTGATAGATAGTAACTGTTTTTATTGCAGTGATCATTTCATAATGTACAAAAATATCAAATCCCTATTCTGTACACCTGCAATGTAATATTGTATGTTAATTATAACAACTAAAAAAATTTTAGTTTTTTTTTTATTAAAGGAAGATCAGGAAGGAAAATAAAAGGCAAAACTGTAGTTAGTCATTTTAGATTGTCTCCTATTAATATAACAACCTAAAAGTGTCAGGATTTTTTATTTCCTTAATCAAATTGTACATTGATTATACATAAATGTGTGGAATTTTTTATGGCATGCATTTTTACTTTTCATAAATTGGATTTATTAACATACAGATAGTCGTACTTTTATATATTTTATTTAAGGTTAACCTCAAATTAAAAATGTCTTTTTTAGAGACATAATTTGAGATAGGATCACCAAGGTCAGTTGTGCATGAATTGTTTATGTGGATTATTTCTGTCACTTTAACTATAAAGGAGAGAGGGAAGGAATCACTCTTCTTCCAGAGGTCTCCTGATACCTGTGCTTAGACAACATCTATGGGGTAAAAGATTAAAGATTTAAACTTTGAAATTAAGTGTCTTTCTTAGGTGTTTAACTCTCTCATCATATATGGTATCCTATTGGGTATTTATTCATTCAGTTAATCTGTAGGTGTATTAGCTAAGCAAATGCTTTAACCTTTCTAAGCCTCAGTTTCATCATCTGTAAAATGGGAATTATGTGACGCTATCAATGTCTAAAAGAGTGCCTGGTCACAGCAAGCACCGTGGACTCCAGCTCTGCTGACTCTCACTGGCATCCCTGGCCGATAGCAGTGCCACACGGCAGGTCACAGAAGTAGAGCAGCATGGTGCCAGCTCTGTGGCTGGGCCCATGTCCCAGATCTTCTTCTGCCCAGGCTGTGTTTCATTTCAGAAGAACATGACCTGGACACGCTCAGGGCAGAGGCATCTGTCCAAGTGGCTCTGATGGTTGGCCCCATGGTTAGAAATGCATTCTTTTGTAGGCCTTGTAAATCATTTACTGATAGCAGTAGTGGGTAAGGAATTCCCACGCTTGTTGCGCAGGTATTGTCTGTCACTCAAACACAAGGCCAGTGTACGTGAAGACAATTCATACCCTGGTTGCCATTGTCGGTCTTGCTTCATAATGGCCTAGAGTTTAGAATAATCTGAAGTTGAGAATGTGCTGTATTAACTGCTAGCAAACTACCTACCCAAGCGTGCAGGCATACTGCCTTGGGCCCTTTCCTGCATGTGGCCTGGGGCTGGGCTTTGGACTGGGGGGTTCTGATGGACAGAAGGAAGGACTTTATTGTTTTCTAAGTGATTCAATTTTTAAAGAAAGTTTTTGCTAACAATGCTACCTTATATTCCAGGAACAAGTGCCAGTATTAAGGTAATCTTTAGGCAGGTGCCATTGCCCATGGTGTGTTTACTTTCCTACAAGTCCCTTTTTTTTTTTTTTTTGCGGTACACGGGCCTCTCACTGTTGTGGCCTCTCCGGTTGCAGAGCACAGGCTCCGGACGCGCAGGCTCAGCGGCCGTGGCTCTCGGGCCCAGCTGCTCCGCCCATGTGGGATCTTCCCAGACCGGGGCACGAACCCGCGTCCCCTGCATCGGCAGGCGGACTCTCAACCACTGCGCCACCAGGAAAGCCCCAAGTCCCTTTTTAAGACCTCCAACTGAAGCACTGTTTTCAGTAAGTTAGAGACTAAAACCACTTCCTCTGTTAAAATGCAAATACACATGGGGTGGGCAAAAGACATAGTATACCCTGTCTATTGTTCCTACCTTCCTGAGGACAGTTTCTGTGAGCAGGCTTACTGGGGCAAGTGGTGCTAGTCTCCGGACAAGAGGAAATGGTGAGGATGTAGCCCACCACTGGGGAGGGACATTGGGAGGGGGCTGAAGACCTTGCCCTTTATCTCCCATGGCTGCTCCAGGCCACACCTTGCAGCACAGGGCACAGGGGTGTAGCCCCCTCTGCATGCACCCCCTCTCGGGGGCTCCACCCCTTTCATCCCTGTCCCTCTGTGACCCATGGCAAGCCCTAGGGATGTTTGTATGTTCTTCCTCATGGTTGAAGACATTTTCTTATTTCCTTCATAAAACCGGACGCTTGCACATCTTGGTCCCTGCCTAAGCTAGAGTTAAGGAAGCAAAATAAAAGGTCCTCTTACCCTTTCATCACATCTGGGTCAGAGACAAAGTGGGGAAGAGTGTTGAGAGTGCCCAACATCAGCAAGTCCCAGTATTATAGTAATCTCACTTTCTGTTTTCTCTAAAATTTGTTTAATCTTTTCCAGATTTACCGGCATAGACGATCACCTCATGGCCTGACCTTCTCCTGCCACACTGGAGGCTGGGCAAGGGGAGTGACTTCCCAGAGAAGAGGCTGCCCTTTAGCCAACGTCCATCGCTGCTCAGTTGTCCAGGAAATGGCCATTACAGTAGGTGCTTTTTTGAACTTTCTCATGTCCCATCAGCACCTTGATACCAGCACAGTTGGGGGCTTTTAAATATACCCGGTGGATAGGTAACTTATTCCCTTTTTCAAACTCAGATACTCTTGGCTACTCACTGTAAACTAAATACTTCTCTCCTTGGAAACCTCAGAATAGTTCTGTGTGATATCAAACACCTATGCTGGGAAGAACAGGAACAAACAAAGCCATAAGGGACTGCCTTTGAAATGGAGCCTGGGAACCCGTCAGCCACACTGAGTATTTGTTTGCTTCCCTTGTTTCCCCAGAACTGTGCTCACCTGGAGGCAACAGCCTGTACTTTGTCGTTTGTTGGGATGAGGCGGGGCAAGGGAAGGGACGCACTTTGGCTGGCTTGTCAAAGCATCCCCAGCAGGAGACGGTTTAAAAAGTTCCTATCTTGAGTAACCCTCAACCTGCTGTTCCTTTCATTGGGGGACATGCCAAGTGCTGCGGCTGACTCAGCTTGGGCCCAATTCTGCTGTCATTACTTAAACCCAAAGCTCCTGGTTCCCTGGCTTTGGTGGGGAGTTTGCCCACACAGAGAGGGTAGGGACAGCACCCTGGCTAGGACTGGCTTTGCGTTAGGTGCGTCTGAGGCTCTCGCTTTCCTCTGTGAGCTCTAATTTCTGGCATCAAAGGAATGAAGGAAGCAAGGAGTTCTCTTTTCCAGAAGCAGCCCAGTTGAGGACACATAGGTTCCTATGTCACTCGAGCAGGAGGGTGGAGAAGGGGACATTGACTCTCCTCCCTTGATAATGGAACAAGAGGCAGAGTCTTTTGAAGCTTTCAGGTGAGAACAGATGTAGTCCAGTCCCTTTAGTTGGGAGCTACTTCTTATAAGGATGAGAAAGGAAGGGACTGTTTGGGGTTTTTTTTAATTAAAAAAAAATTTTCTTTTTATACTGAAGTATAGTTGATTTACATTGTTGTGTTAGTTTCAGGTGTACAGCAAAGTGAATCAGTCATACATATACAGATACCTATTCTTTTTCAAATTCTTTTCCCGTATAGGTTTTTACAGCGTATTGAGTGGAGTTCCCTGGGCTATTACAGTAGGTCCCTGTTGGTTATCTATTATAAATATAGTAGTGTGTATCTGTTAATCCAAAACTCCTAATTTATCCCTTCCCCCCATCTTTCCCCTTTGGTAACTGTAAGCTTGTTTTAGAAGTTGGTGAATCTGCTTCTGTTTCGTAAATAAGTTCATTTGTATCATCTTTTTAGATTCCACATATAAGTGATATCATATGATATTTGTCTTTCCCTTTCTGACTTACTTCACTTAGTATGGTAATCTCTAGGTCCATCCATGTTGCTGCAAATGGCATTTTCCCATTCTTTTGCATGGCTGAGTAATATTCCACTGTATATTTGCCTATCAACAGTTGAATGGATAAAGAAGATGTGGGGAAGGGCCCATTCTTTACCAGGGTTTGAAATGCCATATAGGACAAAGCACAGACCTGGCTGCCTCTGACTTTCTCTACTCCAGGGCTCTGCCATCAGAGTGCTGTGTCATCTCCCTATCTCTGCAGTCAAGTCATCAAGTTACTATGTAGCTTGGGTTCAAACTCCCCAAGGAATGATCTCGTTAGTCACCATCTAGTATAGAGTGTCCTGTTGACCAGAGCTTCTCCCTCGTCTGCCAGTTGGCTGACCTCTATCTAGATGGCTGCCTTTGGCCCCGATGCCCATCCCTGGCCCACAGGTGAGACCAGCTAGTGGGACCACGTGGTATGCTTCATTTATGCATGAGGGATTGCCATGGCTCATGGCCTTGGATGGGGGCCATAAGTGTGGCAAACAGTCGGTATCATATTTTGCCCAGTTCTGCAGAGGCAGTGTTGAGGTGGTGGTGGTGTGGGAAAGGGTGGTTGTTTGCTAAATACTCTAAATAATTTGAGGCACCAAAAGTTTGGCTTTGGTTCTCCTCTCATGGTCACGCGAAAGTAAGGTGAGAAGCATTTTCCTAATTCCTGGGAGGGACCCTTAGCAGCTTTGGCATATGGGGAATTTACCACAGAGCTAAGCTTTAGCACCCCAAGGATGTCAGTGCATCATAGTGAATGTGGCCTGTATGAGGGATCAGAGGGAGTGAAAGAGGTGACACTGGATGAGCCAAAGCAGGAGAGGGCTAGGATACTGGGTGGTTGAAGCCTGAAGAGAATGGACTGTGAGAACATATGGAAACCCTACAATGACTCTAAGACTTGATTGTGCGGCCTTTTGGGAAAGGCTGGGGCCCTAAGCCGGCAGGTATAAGAGGAGCCACTAAAACATGCGCTATGATAAGGAAAAGGACAAGAAACAGTCCAAAGAAAAGGAGTAGAGAAAGAAAGAAAAATGAACTAAGGGGTAAGAACTTCAGCTTTGTACTGTAGGAATCAGCAGGCATTCTGAGATTTCATTCACTCAGGAGTTTAGAAAGAGATCCAAAATAAAGCCCAACCCAAGAGCAATTACTGTCACTCTTAGAGCAGTGAAGAGACCCAAGAGGTCATGTATACATCATGCCAGGTGGGGAGCAGCGTGAGTGAAGTTATAAGGAAAGTGCCGTAAAGTGAAGGCTTGGGGCTAAAAATGGTGAGAGCTTTAGAGCTGGAATTGGCAGAGAACTCGTGTTGTAATCCTGTGTCTTGTGGAGCACACCGACTTGCCAGCCCAGTTGAAATCATATTCCATTATATGAGCTGCTGGCCTGCACTTCTGCACTCTAGACATTGACATCTTGACTATAATCGCCACGCCAACCCACCAGGCCATGTGTTTGCCTGTAAAAATACCTGCAAGTGTTCCTTAACTTGAGGTCTTATGACAATAAAAGAAGAGATTTGTTGAATTATATTTTAATATACTAGTCAATGCAATTAATATATACTATAAATCATTCAATGCTTTTTTAAAAGTGGCTCTAGGGCTTCCCTGGTGGCGCAGTGGTTGGGAGTCCGCCTGCCGATGCAGGGGACACGGGTTCGTGCCCCGGTCTGGGAAGATCCCACATGCCGCGGAGCGGCTGGGCCCGTGAGCCATGGCCACTGAGCCTGCGCGTCCGGAGCCTGTGCTCCGCAACGGGAGAGGCTACAACAGTGAGAGGCCCACGTACCGCAAAAAAAAAAAAAAAAAAAAAAAAAAAAAAAAAAGTGGTAAAACTGGCTCTATTATAAATTTGCAGTTTTTCTTCACTTAGGAGCTGTTGGGAACTCATACGCTGGGGATGGTCTGCTCTCAAGCTCTGCTGACTTTCCTCCACCTGTGCGGTGCTCTTCTTAACAAGTAGATCTTTAACCAAGACTCCGTTTTATTGTGTCAGGGCTTTTCCTCGTAATTCCTGCTGACGAAGTTGCTCCAAGTTAACTTTCAGGACAGTCTTCATCAGGAATGGCTAATACTTTTTCTTCCTGCCAATCCCATCTGGAAATATTGACAGTCTACTCTGCTTGGGGCCCCAGGGATTGGCATTCTCTGCATTTCCCCTCCAGCTCTTCCTCTTTCTGTGTGGTTCCAAATTAGCCCTGAGTTTCCTGCTTTGTATTCTCTGCCGCTGGTGGCCAAGGAAGGAGTTAAATTCTGCCCCTTGGGTTAGGTCAGAGCATCCCTGATACTAAACAGAAATACGAACTTGATGCCCCTTTTTGTGTAATGCTGGCCGGAATCCCCTCAATAACTGCAACTCGGGAATTGTTTCTGTTGAGCCACTTTATACCTCCTTTAGTGAAGGTGTTGGTTATTTGAGCTTTAAAGAGGTTCAAGCTCTTCTACCACCACCCCCCATCCCCCAGTATTATACGTAGTTACTGAAATGTTCCATACATACCTCCCATTATAAGGACTACTGCTGCCTACGCCACCACTCCAACCATCATCACCACAACTTTGCTACCTTATACTTGTATATTACTTCACAGTTTTCAAGGTACTTTCACAATCTCTACCCTATTCGATCTGCACAACCTCCTATGACCTATTCATAGTACCTGTTATTACTCTTTTTCCAAGTGACGATCCTGAAGGTTACATGTCCCAGGGTCACGACTTGGCCCAAGAGCACATGGCTAGTAAGTGGCAGAGCTGGAAAAGAACAGATGCTCAAGGCATTCACGGTGCTCAAAGTTCTTCCATAGTTTAACGTCTTCCCCATCATTTGCCCAGCTCCGGAGAGAGCTGCTCTCTGAGCGCTGGGAACGTGAAGTTTGAAAAAGATCTGACGAACTCAGAACATATGCTAACATATGCTAACATTCAATGCTGATAAGTTTCAACATGTCACCCCTCTCAAGGACATTGCATTTTAATGAGCTTCATTCAGTTATATAACGTGAAGGAATACTTGCCCAAATGTAAAATTGCAGGCATAAGTGAGAAGTTAGCTGGGGACGTATTGGTGGAAAATGGGAGCGTTCTGACATCCCTCAAATCACATCGTGTCGAGGATCCCCACCTGACGAACTCCCTGTTCCTCACGAGGCTGCCCCGCCCGGGAGGTGTGGATTTACGCACCTGCCAGGAGCTTGAATACAGGCCTCCGGCTTCCTTTCCAGCCATGCCTGGTAGGGTCTGTGTTTGCCTTGAACTCACTCCTCAAACACGCATTGGCTCTTCTCCTGTACTCTCCCCAGCGCAGTTTTGCTCCAGGGCTTGTCACACCCGGTGCTATCAGATCTCTGACCATGAGAAGCAGCAGCCCGGTGACCCAGACCTTGGCGCAGTGGCAAGCAGCAAGGGTTAACCGGTTTTGCACGAAGCAAGCCTGGCTCAACCCTGTGAATCTCTTTTTCACATTTGCTGCTTATTCATAACCCAAGCCCATCTGCTGCGCAAGTAACGACCAGCCGCTCCTGTTTCAGATGTCAACCGCCCCAGCTGTTTCTCTCTCTCTGTAAACATGAAGGGGGGGAAGCAATTACCACAATATTAATATTCTGGCTTGATTATCTCTACGCAATGAAATGAAGACTGATGAATTCCCCTTGGGGCCCACCGTCACTTCAGCCCCACGCAGAGCACACCTACGCAGCGTAGCGCAGGCTATCACCTCCCGGGAAGGCCCAGGTGAACCTCGGAGTTTCTGCCGTGACCCTGGCCACCTGCAAATGCCAAGGTGAACTTGGTGCATGCAGGGAAAATTGATGAGTCGCTTGGATCGTGCAGGGCTTTGAGAGTGAAGTCTACGTTGAAGTTAAGGAATGAGGCTTAAAGATACCCCATGTAGCTCGGGATGACTCTTAGATCTGTTTTGATAGAGATTCCAAGAGTCATAATTTCTTCCATCAGCATTCTTTGGTTTAAAGTCAATGTCAGACAAAAGCTATCATCAAGAACATGTTTCCCTCTCTGGTTTTTCACTGCCATCCCGAGGCAGCAGGAACTGGAATGATCTGACTCATCAAGAAAGCTTTCTTCATTATTTCCTAAATTTGTATTAAGCATCGGCACATCCTCCCTCGGTCATAAGCAGGCACCCAAGCACCTCGTATGAGGAGCTCCGAGATACAAAATTTAATGTGGACCGTTTCCTGCCCTCCTCAGACTTCATACTGCCTGATACTGGGGCAAGAACTTTATTTTATTTTTTTTTTAGGCCATACAGCATGTGGGATCTTATTTCCCTGACCGGGGGGATCAAACCCGTGCCCCCTGCAGGGGAAGTACGGAGTCTTAAACATTGGACCACCAGGGAAGTCCCAGGGGTAAGCACTTTAAAAAGGAGGTTGAATCAGAATCGGTCTGCCTGGCTCTGCCGCTTTCCACGTGTGACCTCGAGGTCCATGACCTGCCGGTGCCTTAGTTTCCTCATTTATAAGATGAGGATAGCACTGTTGAGAGGATTAAAGGAGTTGATAGGCACGCAGTGTTTAGAACAGGCCCTGGCCACACTCAGTGAAGTATACATGTTGCTATTGTGCTGCGTCTCATATCTGAAAGGGATTTCATGTGATGGTGTCTGGGTGCAGGTACCGGGAAGGCCCAGAGAAGAAGCATATGTAAGCCATGCCTCAGACAAATAAACTCAAGAGTAGAAGAGAAACTGGAGGCCGCGGAAAACACATGGACATAGTGATGAAGGAATAAAAGTTCTCAGTGTGTTCGAAGTTAATTGTCACCCAGGGGACAAGAGAGTTGGGTGCATGGAGGCAGGAAAGTGAGCTAGAGTGAGCAGGGGATTTAAGTTTGGAGTAGATTAGAACAGACCCCGAGTGATAAACCGAGGAATTGGGATGTGTTCTTATAAGGAACGGGAAGCCTTGGTAAGTTTCTAAGAAAATAACCTAAATAAATTCATATTTTGAAAAACTGTAGGAGCAGGCAGTTCGGAAGACTAAAATGGCAAAAGCACGGGGAGACTTCTGCCGGGTAAGTCGAGGCGGGGTCTGACCCAGGGCAGCAGAGTGCAGACAAGTGGACAGGGCAGTGACCAGAGGGCCGAGGGGGTGAGCAAGAAGTTCAAACGGAAGCAGACCGTGAGGCTCAGGGTCCTGGCACGTGGGAGGAGGGAGACCCCCCTACTGGCTTAGAGGACACAGGGGGACGACGTGAATAGCAGTGGGACTCCGCTGGGGGCTGACATGGTGTTCTTGGTCACTGTGGGGGATTCCTGAGGTGCTCAAAGGCAGAGAGCAGGGCCTTCCCTGCAGCTGTACTTGAACAAGCCGCTTCTCCCCCCAGCGGCAGGTGTGAGGCCTGAGATTCCACCCACCTCCCAACGGAGCCAGCCAAGCACTGCCTCACGAAGGGAGGGAATCCTAACAGACTCTTCTTAGGCATGGAAGTTTGCTCAGCTTATTCTAGCTTTTGCTGTAAGAGTCCTGCATTTTATAATGGACCGTCTTATTTCACGAAGCAGCTTCTTCTGGTATATGTGCACGTGTGTATGTGTGTGTGCCAGAACACAGGTGTGCATGGGTGCACATGCATGTGTATGTGTGTGTGAGGGGAGGGGTGGGTCCAATAAGAAGAGTCGAATTTGCCTGATAAAGTGTTGTGGGCTTCTAACCCCATCCTCTCACCCATCCCACTGCTCTGGAATCTCGTTAATGGCGACTCGATTCTTTCTTTCTGTTCAGCGTAGCCATACGCACCACAGTGGGGAACGTCTGTGGGTAGAACAGCCTCCCTCTCATCAAGACAGCTCTGTGACCTGGAGCGGGTTACGTACCGTACCTGGCTTCCTCACGTGCAAATGATGATAACTGCAAGGGTTGTAAGAAGTATTGTAAGGATTGAATAAAATAAGGCAGCAAAGCCTCACATCTGCTAAGTGCAAAGTAAACGTAAGCTGTTATCGTTGTGACAGGATGCTGACAAACTGACACGGCTCACGGTCAGGGGTGGGGTCGGACAGGGCGCCTTCTCACCCCAGGCCATGCTGTGTGCTGGAGAAGCCTGCAGTTCCAGCTCCGCCCCTGCGTGGCCTGTACCCCTCTGTGCCTGAGCTTCCCTTTGTGCAAAATGGATATGCTGACCACGCACCTTCTGCATCGACTTACTGTGCGCATGAAATTGGTGTAAGGTGGTGAGAATGGTGCCTGGCGTCTAATAGGTACTACTGATTTTTAAATTCAGCTGCTGATACTTCTAAAGTAGAGGAAAGGCAGAGACAAGGGGACTGGTGTGAGGGAAGGTGTCATGGGTCCTGTCATTGAAGATCAGCTTTTCTGATGACTAGGCCCGAGGACACAGCAGTACCGTAGCTGTCCCTGGAACTGGCGTGCTGTGACTATAGGCTTGGTAGGCTGTCCTTCTAGTGTCGTTTCCAAACTGGAACTAGAAACAACTCCCAAAGTACCCTGCCAGAACATTTTAGGTTGTCTCAGCATGATGACTTGGAGAGGTTGGCATTCCTTTGGATCTGTGAATTCAAATTTCTCTTTTTAATTGAAGTATAGTTGATCTACAATGTTGTGTTAATGTGATTAATGTTGTATAAAGACATTCAGACATTCTTTTCTCAAATATATTTCTTAAATATTACATTCCTACCCAGTCGCCACTTTTTAAAGAGTTAAGAACAAGATGGGAAGGAGAAGAGACACATGAAGCTAGCCCCAGGCCTGAGAGTTGCTGCTTGCCTGTGAACATGGGTGTCCCATTTTGAGAAATCCCAATACACATCACTCAAAAAGCTGCTAATCTTGTAAAAAGAAAAAAAAAAAGGAGTGTAGTTTTCTGGAAAAAGAGTGAAGAGAATCAACATTTGCATTATCAAAGGATTCTTTGCTTCAGGGGGAAAAGAAACCACAAAGAAAGAAAGAAAAGAAAAAAAAAAGTAAAAAAAAAAAATTGAAAAGGATTCCCCACATGGTCTGTTTAAATGGTATCCTTTCTTGGTGAATTTCAACCCTGATTCAATTTGCAAATATTGGATTTAGACTGCAGTGCGTAAACCATATGTTCCTGAGGAGGTTTAAAAACGTGTAAAGTGAGGTACCCCTGTAGGATCGATATTTAGGAGAAATTAAAGCAAGCCAGAGAAAAGGAGCACGTTCCTTTTTAAAGAAATCGGGTAATTGAACTCAGAGTATGTGAGCTTAAACATCAGCTGAAAAACAGCTGCTCTTCAGAGGCGGATGAGCCAAAAGAGTGAGGTTGGGAGGAAGTTGAGATGAGAACTGTTTAGTTCTTTAATGCTCCTGTGTGTGGATAAAAGGGTGAGAAGGAGGAGATCTTCTTTGGCCCCAGCAGCGGTTCCAAGCAGTTCTAGAAACTTCTGCCTCCCTGAATATGATCTTCCCGCATGGCGGCTGGAGTGGAGGACCAGGGTCACACACATGGAGCAGTGATGTAGCAGGGCCAGCGGGTCAGGCACCTGTGAAGCCGCAGCCATAATACATTCTTCAGAAGCTGCTTTTTGACTTAATCGAGCACAATTTTCCATCCCATATGTGCAAAGCATTTCATCCATTAGCGTCTTCTTGGCTCCTTTGGGCTTCTTTCTTTCCATTCAAAAAAAAAAATCAAAAAAATCAAAACTCCCCGTACTTCAACTCATCACACGCAAATATTTTGCTTCTGAAATCCACTCCATTTTCTCCTTGACGACTGGCATATTTTAACCTGTAGAGGTTCAACCGCCCTCATCTGCTTTTGATTAATGCAAGTTCCCTCTTTCCTGGGTCTGAACCCAATCACATTAAACAAGGTACTTTGCTAAGTGTTCTGAGGCGTAACAAGGGATCACGAACAGCTGTCTTAAAGGAGCTTACATTTTAATTTAATGTAATTTAACTTTAATTTAATTTCCATGTAACTGCCTGTCTGATTTTCTCAATTTCTACCGTAGAGTACCCCCTCCAAAAAAGAAAAAAAAAACACCAAATGCTTCTAGAAACTTGCAAACTGACACTTTAACTCTTGTGTAGTTGGGGAAGGTGGGGAATACACGCGTCTATGTGCATATGTGCGCACTCACACACACACAAAGATGCACAGATATCCAAAGTAACAACCTCAGATTCTATGTTGTAACCATGCTTTACTTAATTTTTAATTAAAAAAATAATTTTTTTAGCTAGGAAATGCTGAGCATCACTTTCCTTGAAATGGTACTTTGCAGTTAACCAAATGAATGACATAGGTTGTGTCTTTTTTTTTATACCCCCTTCACCTATTTCTCTGACCCTGCCCCCCACCCCTGGCAACCACCAATCTGTTCTCCATACCTGTGAGCTTGGCTTTTGTGTGTTTCTTTGTTTTTTAAGGTTTGTTCGTTTTTTTGTTTTTTTTTTTAAGATTCCAGACATAACAAAGAGCACACAGTATTTGTCTTTCTCTGTCTGACTTACTTCACTTAGCATAATGGGCTCAAGTTCCATCCACATTGTCACAAATGGCAAGATTTCACTCCTTTTTATGGCTGAATAATATTCTACTGTGTGTGTGTGTATATATATATATATATATATATATATATATATATATACACACAGACACACATTTTCTTTATCCATTCATTTGTCAATGGATACTTAGGTTGTTTCTATATCTTGGCTATTGTAAATAATGCTGCAATAAACACGGGGGTGCATTTTATCTTGTCAAGTTAGTGTTTTCTTTTTTTTTTTCGGATAAATACCCAAAAGTGAAATTGCTAGGTCATATGTTAGATCTATTTTCAGTTTTTTGAGGTATCTCAATACTGTTTTTGACAGCAACTGTACTGTTTTACATTCCCACCAACAGTGTATAACGGCTTCCTTTTCTCCACATCCTAACCAACATTTGTTAATTCTTGTCTTTTTGATGATAGTCCTTCTAACCAGTATAAGGTAGTATCACATTGTGGTTTTGATTTGCATTCAGGTGACTGACGATGTTGAGCATATTTTCATGTACCTGTTGGCCATCTGTATGTCTTTTTCTGAAAAGTGTCTATTCCAATCTTCTATTTTTTAATTGGATGTTTTTTCTTCTTTTTGCTACTAAGTTGTATGAGTTATTTATACATTTTGGATATTAGCCCCTTAACATATAAATGATGTGCAAAAATTTTCTCCCACTCAGTAAGTTGCATTTTCATTTTGTTGATGGGCTCCTTTGTTGTGCAGAAGCTTTTTAGTATGATGTAGTCCCACTCATTTATTTTTGCTTTTATTGCTTTCACTTTTGGTGTCACGTTAAAAAAAAAAATCATTGCCAAGACCGTACTGCCTATGTTTTCTTCTAGAAGTTCTATGGTTTCAAATCTTACATTCAAGTCTTTCATACATTTTGAGTTCATTTTTGTATATGGTGTAAGATAGTGATCCAGTTTCAGTCTTTTGCATGTGACTGTCCAGTTTCCCTAACACTGTTTATTGAAAAGAACGTCTTTTCCCCATTATATACTTGGCTCTTTTGTTGTAAATTAATTAGCCATATATTCATGGGTTTATTTCTGGACTCTCTGTTCTGTTCCATTGATCTATGTGTCTGTTTTTTTTTTTTTTTGTGGTACGTGGGCCTCTCACTGCTGTAGCCTCTCCCGTTGCGGAGCACAGGCTCCGGACGCGCAGGCTCAGCGGCCATGGCTCACGGGCCCAGCCGCTCCGCGGCATGTGGGATCTTCCCGGACCGGGGCACGAACCCGTGTCCCCTGCATCGGCAGGCGGACTCTCAACCACTGCGCCACCAGGGAAGCCCTATGTGTCTGTTTTTTATGCCAATACCAGTCTATGCTGTGATCATGCTTTACTTTAAACAGTAACAACATTTTCTGGAATCTAGAATGAAAGGGCCTTTGACCTCAAGACCACATGTAGCCCAGATGTAACTGACCATGGTGAAGATGATTTCAAAGGGGTAAATGCTGGACGCAGGAAGAGTAGCAAAGGGCACTGTTGCAGTTGTGCAAGAGTGAAATGACAATGACCTAAACAAGAAAATGATTGTGGGAAGGGAATGGAGTCAAGATATATTCAAAGATAAATTTGTAGGACTTGGTAGTTCCATAGATTGGGGGGGATAAGCAAAGTTTTGAGTCTCCATTCACTCCCTTTTATCTGACCAGATTGTTAGGAAGTTGGCATTGATGTTCATGGAGATACAGAGCTCATGGACTGGAACAGGTATGGGGTGGAAACAGGACGAATTAAGTGTGGGACAAATTACATTTGAAATTACCACGGGAATTCCAAGTATATATATGCAGCCAGCCCTCATATACGTCGAGGAGTCTGAAGCTGAAAGGAGAAATCCCTGTTGGAAAGTAGAAGGATGACCCATCGGAGAGGGTCATGTAAGTCAACAACAGAGCAAGGATTAAGGAAGTGTGAGTGGACAACTATGTCGAGCAGCGTGGGTATCCTGTAGACAGGGATTGGGACACATCCACTAGATTTGGCAAAATGGTGGTTCTCCCCAGGCAGCTGCTGTGACACGTTGAGAAAGTAGACAGCAGAGGAGAGTTTGGGAGTTGGCAGAAGGCTGTTAGGCAAATGGCCGTGACTGTAGCCACACAGATCATCACAGTAATCCTGGCATTTGTTCTGCAACTGCATGGCCTTTAGTTACAAAAGGGATTAGAAAAGCTTGAGACGCTCCCTGTGTAAAGGCAGATCCACGTGAATGCCCAGGAAACGCACTGAGTACAGAGCATCATTCTAGTCTCTGGTTTCATCCTAAACCTGTCTCTGTCAGAGACACACGTACATGGCCAGATATGTGTGCCCCAAGAACGCGAAAGGACTCAGATTCTTTTCAATGTAGAAAGGTAAGAATTTTAAAGATCAATACATATTGATGATCCTAGGAACATCAATGCATGTACAAAGCTCTCTCCCCCCCTTTCCTGGTGTCGGATAGCAGGTTGGTAGATGACTAATACCAGCATTTTCAGGTGACAGATGATGTAATCGAATGGTCAGGAATCCTTTATTTACAGTTAAGAGGCATGAGATGTGATATTCAGAGATGGCTAGAACTCCAGAGCCTCACTCGTGTGCAAGAGATTTTGCAGGGATATCGATTCAACTCAGTTTCTCTACCAAACTCAGTCTCTACAAATCCTTGGATCCTTAAAAACGTAGATTAAGCAGTTCTAACATATGACAGAATTATAGAGCAACTCCGTATTTCAAAACATCTCTCTGAACAGGCTGACCTTTATTTTCAGAGAGTATGTGGTCAGTGCTTCCTGTAGCAGTTGTGATGCCTGTGTGTTGATATACCCGTGTGGGCTGGCTGGTTCCCTGGGTACACAGCAGGCACTTAGAAAATGTGTCGGGTGGTTCGTGGAAAGTGTGCATTTCTAAATACCTGGCTAGGGTGAGTTGTAGTGCACAGCTATAGATCAACACTTCAGACCTCTGTAACCCCAGATTCCCTCCCCATACCCCAGTCAAGATGACAGCTTCTGGTTGGTTCTCCTCCCATCTGAAACCACACTTGTGTAAGTCTCCTTCACCCATGGCTAGATGTACCCACTCACCAATTTCTGCCCCTCATAGGAAATATAAAAAAGCTCATAAAAACACAGGTGACTTAAGTGTGTGTTTCAGTTACTAGTTTTGTCTCTTGACCTCCTTGATCTGTTGAGCTTTGGGACCTTTGCACACCTTTGCTAGATGACCTCTGACTCCTTCTAGGTAGAAGCAGCTCATCCCAGTGGTGGACAATGTGGCCTCTGGCACTGCCTGGGCTGACTTCCTAGCTCTGCCACCTCCTATCTTTGTGCTGTGGGCAAATTGCCTAGCCTCCCTGTGCCCTGGTTTCCCCGGATCTAAAATGGGGCTAAAAATAGAACGTCTCATCTGGTTATTATGAAGGTTAAATTAGTTAATACATGTTATGCGGCTGGAAGAGTGCCAAGCACATGGCAGACAGTCACTAGAGGCACTGTAGTTGTGGAGTTGTGGTTATTACCTAGTGCTCTAAGCTTCTCGGCCTATAGCTCCCCATTTCTGACCCCGTGGAGTGGCCGACGGAGGAGCCCTGTGGAGCCTGGGACTGGGTGTCAGCTGGCCTCGCTGCCGGCCGCCAATGGCACAATGCACACTTTAGCCACAGGTTCTCGGGCAGCTCTCAGTAAAGACAAATGTTCACTTGGGGCTCGGAATTGCTCTCCTGACTGAAAGGAGGTGCAAAGAAGAGGAAATTCAAATCATTGTTCCCCTCAAATTATCTTTTATTGTACAGTGTTTGCCGATCCTTCGAGTTTTTTATTTACTCGCTCCTGACCCACTCAACTTCCAGGGGAAAAGAGAATTTCAGAGATGTTGTAGGATTGAGCAGGGGCGAGACACATAACAGGAAGACGTGTCCTTCGTTTACGAGTCTTAATTTGTGAAACTTCCTTCATTTACACCAGTTTCTTAACCCCTCAGACAACTGGCGTCACCCATTCTTGTATGAAACTGCTCTCTCTCCATCACTGGAGAGGACCGAATCCAGCTGTCCCAGGTGATCTTCACAAGAAGCATAGGTGAGAGCCACCCTCCAACAGAGCTCCCAAGCTGCAGGTCCCCGGTGAACCCAGGCATATGATCCCCGTGGGGATCCTTCCCACATTTGGTGGGAAGGCACCCACATCAGCAAGCCCGAGGAAGGAAAAGGAAATCTGTCTTTTCTTACTATAACTCACAGGCCCTTCTGGGAAAGGGAAATGATGGTCCAGGTAGCCTTGGAGACATTGCTGATAACAGAGACAAGAGGCTGGGGATGCAAAACTTAGTAGTGGCTGCAGCAGCAACAATGGCAGCTTGATTTATTGAACACTTACTATGTGCCAGCCATTGTGTTTAGTGCTTTATATGCATCATCCCATTTTATCCTCCCAAACCCCTCCTATAGATGTTATCTAGTGAGAGACAACATCTAGTGTAGATGTCTCTTAGTGGTGGCTAAGAGGACAGGCTCTGGGGTGGGGTTTCTCAACCTCAGCACTGTTGACATTTGGAGCTGGGTAATTCCTGGTTGTGGGGACTGTCCTGTACATTGTAGGATGTTAAGCAACGTCCCTTACTCAACGCTGTAAATACCAGTAATATCCCTCCCCTGTCCCAGTCGTCACAGCCAAAAATGTCTCTAGACATTGTCAAATGTCCCCTGGGGAGCAAAGTTACCCCTGGTGAAGGATCATGGCTCTAGACTCTCAGAAAAAGCACAGAGAATCCTAGCTCCAACACTACTGGTACGGCTGTGGGTTAGTTTCCTCATTGGCAAATGTACACACCACATATTTTAAAAAATTTAACTGAAATAATTTCTGTATCATGCTTAGAACAGCACCTGGCCCAAAGGAAGTTTCAGTCGATGTTAGCCCCTTTAATTACTTGAAGTTTTACCTTTCGATATATTTTTGTAAACAGATGAAGAAACTGAGACTCAGAGAAGTTAAATAACTTATTACATTCTCAGCGGAGGTGCGGCTGAGCCAGGTTCAAATGCAGACCATCTGCCATCAGAGTCGCATGCCCTCCACCTGGCTCTCCTGCGGGGTAAGCTCGGAGTCAGCCAGGCTGTACACTGTCCAGCCAATGGCTCGGGGCTGGCTTCCTGGGGTCCTAGTGGGACACAAGCCCTGGAGCCTGGTGACTCTCCCTGACAGCAGCAGGGGCCACAGTGACCCGAGCAGCTCAGCCAAGGCGGCCACTGCGGCTCCCTGGCCTTTGACATTGTTTGTCGGCATCACAAGTGGACGCTATCAGGGATTACTATTTGCGTATCCGTGAATCACAGTATGCCAGATTCATAAGAGCCAGATGTCCCAGCTGACCCAGACGAGGCCCTCAGACAGATCCCACGCGTTTCATGTGTCAGGCCTATATCCATTCATAAAACAGCTCCCTTCCAATCCCCAAATATAAGTCTTGAGAAAAAAAATTCAAAGTTGGATGTGCAATTCTGAGACTAGCTGCAATTGATTTCCAGACCTCGCCCCCCTCCACCATCCCCAGCCCTGCAGTCATCTTATACTTTTAATTCTGGGTTAATTCTTCCATGGTTCAAAGCAGAAAGAGGGGCATGGTATCCATCATTCGACCCCAGAAAAGGAAAGAGGAATTCAAAGACATATGTAGGTGAGCATAGCATAATATTAGCTTTGCTGTTGTAAATGTTAAAGCTACAGAAATAATTTGTGGTTGGACTCAGGGGAGGTGTGTCACTAACACCCTCCCCTCTTTTTCTTTACTGTTTTTTTTTTTTTAAACTGTTTTTGGAGCCACTTTCTCAGAAGCACAGCTGAAAACCCCTTAAAAACGCACACACGCATGCACACCAGAGGGGTCTGGAGTAAGGATCTGAGAGGTTCAAGTCGGCTCCCCCTGTTAAAAATTACAGCTGCACCAAAGATGGTACAGAATATCAACCCAGGGCGCAGGAAACTCGTCTGGTTCTCAGGAATGAGAAAATGTATCTGTGCTGGATCAGACAGAAGGTAGAGGGTCAGGCTTCCCTCTCCCGTCACCACTCTGTCCAGAAAGAAAGGTCAGGGAGATGCCCACCGTGTCTGGCAGCATCCTGGTGGCTGGGTGCGGTCAAAACACAATGTCTGTCATTCATGAGTGGTCAAAAGACAGGGACGCATTTAAAAAAACAAAATATGCGTGAAAAATCAACCTGGCGTTTAGTGTTACTCGGTTTTCGTTTCCACTTTTTGATTTCCTCCAGGGGCTGAAATTTAATCTCTCTTTTAGCAAACTGGAGCTGGCTCCTTCTCTCCCTCTGGCTTTTTCTCCCCAGTGGGCTCTCAGTGCCTACCCCACAGATACGCTCAGCCGATTAGGAAGCCTGTGCATTGTCACCAAGACCTGTTGTCACCAAGGAAATGTGTTGGGGCAGGTGCTTTCCATCCACCCCTCTGCACACCTTCAGCCCTGCTGACCCTGCTAATCTTCAGGTTCAGCACTTGTCAGGTGCTGACAGAGAAGGCATCCCTTTACAAAACACACCCACCCTGGGGTGTCCGTGCGTGCGAGCCTGTGTGCGTGCACCTGTGTGTCCCACTCTCCCACAAGGTTCCACATTTCCCATGGGTCCCACTAGTGCAGGAGTCGAAGTGACACGGCCTCAGTAGCTGTTCTAAGAAACTCTGGCCAAGGGCTAAGCTTGCCCCTCTTCCGAGGGTGTGCCCCCGGACATTCCTCCCCTCCCCAAGAGGCACTTTTGGTGAGACAACACAAACACCCTCACCCACTGTGCCCCCGCCCCTTGGCTTGATGACCTACATTACTGGCGAGCACAGAGTCATTTCTTAGTTTAACTCACATCCGGTTAGACACAGAGATATTTGTTAAGGCTACTTTGTGGCGGGTAAGAATACATCAGGGGTCACTCCAAATCCATTCCAAATCAGTCTTGCAGGCCAACCCCGCAGAGAACAAGAAGGAGGAAATGACTCACTCTCCGAGCCCATTGCTCTCTGTAATTCCTGAGACTCTCTCCTGGCACAGAGAGCCAGGGGCCGTCGCCGAGGTTCAGCTGCTACTTGAGATCAAGTCCTGCCTCTAACAGCACCCGTGCTCCCCGCTTTGCAGAGGAAGGCCCTGCCCTAATGGCATGTGTCTACACCCTGCCATTCTTGGATTGTACGAAAAGTGGATAGAAACAGCTTTCCCACCCACTCACTTTCCTGATAACCCTTAGAATGTCCGTTGTTGAAATAAGGTAGATTTAGTACATCGATAGCAAATGAGAATCACACATTTTCCCCAACTCACAGTACTTCAGCTCTGTTGTTTTCAAGCAGACTGATAGATTAAGTTGGAATTGTATAATCATGATACACCATCCTTCACTGGCCAAAACTTAGATTTCTTTACTCACTTGTCTCTCCATCAATCTACCCATTCATTGGAAAACACGTTAAGTGCGGGATCCGCCGGAAACAGTGAGACCCAGGGCACGGACATGAAGACACAGTCCCCGTCGCTGATGGGTTGGCCAGGTGGTAGATAGAGATGGGCAAGCCAACATGCACAATTACATTGGCACCACGATCTGGATCTTCTGAAGCACAGGGCAGTGACATAGTGCAGGTGGTCAGTACCACCTTCAGGCATCAGGAAGGCTCCCAAGACTGAACGAGCAGGGATTTCTGGGCATGAATGTGGGCAAAGGTTAAGCAGACAGTGGGAACCCTTGGAGCTGTTTTGTGCCTCTGCCCTTACTCCTGGGGCTTTTTCTGCCTAGAATCCCCTAACCCAGCATTAAGGAAACTGCTGGCACATAGTAGGCAGCTACTGTATGCCCACTGGGGAACTGATGAATAAATTCCTGACGATGAGCAGTTAAAGAAGCTGGTAAAGATGTAGTAAATCAAAGAAAGTGGAGGCAACTACAGACAAGGCCCAGCGAACACATGGCATGTGAATAGCTGCCCCTGGAGTCCTCGTCCATGGCGGATGGCATCCATGATCAGAGAGGTTTTCTGGTTGAGTTTAGATGGCAAAGGACTCAGCTCTGCACAACAGAGCACTTGACTGGTGCACAAAGTGGAACCTGTTTGCCGTTTGCCTTTGTAGACTATTCATAGGAGGCACTTGACAAGGAAGAGTAAAATACACACATACATAGCATTAGAGATGAGACTAATTTCTTCATGAAGAGCCTTTGAATATACCTGGAGAAAGAATATGAGCTAGAACGTCTGCATAGCGCTCACATCTCGTGTATAGTGACAAGAATAAGAGAAACAGTTCTAGAATGTCTATACTTTTCTTCACTGTGATGTTTGTTTCTATACTGAACAAATGATTTGGATTGTCTGTGGGGTCCTGGGCTGTCCGAGGATAAGATGAGGTTGGTGGAGTTGTAAGGATGAAGCGCTATGGAAGTGCAGAGGGAAGGATGTGAACCTTCCGGCATGAGCACTGAACACTGCTCCAGGGGACGTAAAATCGAGCTGCACTTGAAAACACGGGTCAGGTTTACACAGGAAGGAATTGTTAGAGAAATGACCTTTTAGGGAGGAAAAAGTAGCCTGACAAAGAAGTCTAAGAATAAAAATTGGAGGCATGGGGGGATTACAGGGAAGAGTATAATGTGTCCAGAATATGCACTATGCTAAGTGCATCCTGGGCATTAATTAACTAAATCATCTCTTAATCACATGTGGTGTCACTCAGTACCAGGGTCAGGCAGACAGTATGCTCATATATTCATACTTTAGGGCCTTAAAGAAAATAAGTGACATTTTTAGGAAACAGAGGTTATGACAGTCACGGCCGGTAAGAGATCCTTCATCACATCTATTGGGTCCTGGGAGAAAAGTCTGAACCACTGGCTCAGCACAGGGCTGTCCTTCCATCCCTGGACAGGACGGGTATACAACCAGATTTCCCAGCCTCAAAGGACTGCTGTAAATAGTAGATAGAATACATGAGTCTAGGACAAAGCCGGGAGCCCAGTCTGTACTTGGAGCACAGGAATTGTGGATTGTGGACAGTAAAGGAGTGTTTCTAGCTTCACCGGTGCATCAGGACCACCTGGAGGCTTCTTGAAACAGATTGCTGCCCCCTCTGCCCCCCGGCAGTTTCTGATTCTGTAGGTCTGGAGAAGGCCGGGACGGTAGCATCCTTGGGCGATGCTGCTGGCCCAAGGGTTGCTCCGCGGGGACACCCACACTGGGCCACACTGCCTTTCTGTGCTGTGTCACTTGACACACCCACTCTGAGCCTTTACTTCCTTCTGCAACTGTAGACTCAGAGAGAGGGAGTTCATAAACTCATCCAGGGAAAAGTTTCAGACGAGCCATTAATTTACTACCTATTACTTAATATAAATGAGGAAAATCCAATGGTAGAACTTATTTCAGGCACTTTCGGTCATGAAGTGGAAAAGGATTTGGAGGAAGGAAGGATTGATAATGCTTTTGAAATCATACCTCTCCTATAGGTGAGATGACTGGAGGTCTGAGAATTTCCTGGCTAATAAAATGTAGTCAATATTCCTACGTAGCAAAAAGATCACTGCCTTCACCTGGCCCATGAATACCGCAGAATTCAAGTCCCTTTTTCATCTGTTCTTCTTTCCCCCTCCCCCTCCCCTCCCCACCTAGGAGAGTACTGACCTGGGCACCCCAGAACGGCTTTGACTGACCCTTTTGCAATAGACAAAGCATCAGTTATCATGGTATCCAGCCCAGCATGGACAAGTTGGCACTGGTGATAGGTCAAATACATTCCTCAAAATTTGGTGCTTCCTCTTGAATGTCTAAATATTAAGGTTTAGGAACAGAAAACCCTAACCCCAGTCTGTCACTCAAGGATCCTGCGATTGCCGAGCGGAGGTTTAGAAAAGAAGCGGAGATTTTTTTCTGGGAAACCACCAGTATTCCAGCAAAAGCCACAGCATAGTGAGAACTTCTGAGTAAAACTAGGAAATACCAGCTATGGAAAGAAATGGCAGTATGTTGACCATACATGTAAATAATTTCCTGCCCCCCCCCCCTCCCCCGCCAGCCATCATCTCCAGGGGAAAATAAGCACATCTGTGCGGGAGAGTGTCTGCCGTCTTCTGAACACAGGTCAGGAGCCAAGTCAGTTGGGAGAGCCCCATGGAAGCACAAGATACACAGCTTCGAAACATCACTGGCCTCTCTCTCAAGTACAGTAATTGCCAGGGATGGTCCACAAGGTACACTCCTTCCTGACATGAGACCTTCCACATAGACCTCATTTCCAGTTGGCTCTCACTGGCGTGTGTTCATGAATATTAAGTAAAGGAACAAACATTTATGGAGCACCTTCGATGTACTGGACTTTGTGCTAAGTACCTTACACATAGTGATATCTTACTTAATCCTCACTCCAACCCTGTAAGGAATGTCCTCCATTAACAGATGAAGCATAGGCTTAACCAAGGTCGAGCCACCTACTGAACGTTAGTGATGTGATAAGATTCAATCCTGGACCTGCTTGAGGCAGAACAGCATCCAGCCATTGCTTTCAACAAAAGACCTGTCTTTTCGGTTGTTTTTTAAAAAATTATGTTAAAATACACATAATATAAAATTTACCCTCTCTGCCGTGTTTAAGTGTTCAGTAGTGTTAAGTATATTCACATTGTTGGGCAGTCAATCTCCAGAACTCCTTAATCTTGCAAAACTGAAATGTTCTACCCCCTAAACAACAAGTCCCCATTCTCCCTCCCCACATCCCCTGGCAACCACCATTCTACTCTTTGTCTCTAGGATTTTGACTACTCTAGGGACTTCATATAAGTGAAATCATACAATAATTATCTTTTTGTGATGGGCTTATTTCACTGCACGTAATGTCTGCAGATTTCATCCACGTTGTAGCATGTGTCAGGATTTCCTTCCTTCTTAAGGCTGAATAATATTCTATTATAGGTACATATCACATTTTGTTTATTCATCTATGAATGGACACTTGGATTGCTTCTTTCTTTTGGCTATCATGAATAATGCTTCTGTAAACATCTGTGTGAAAATAGCTTTTCCAGACCCTGCTCTAAATTTTTTCTGGATATATATCCAGAAGTGGAATTTCTGGATCATTTGATGATTCTATTTTTAATTTTTTGAGGAACTGCAGTACTGTTTTTCATAGAGGCTGCACCATTTCACATTCTCACCAATAGTGCACAAAGGTTCCAATTTGTCCATGTCTTTGCCAATGCTTGTTATTTTCTAATGGGTGTGAGGTGTTATCTTGTGGTTTTGATTTGCATTTCCTTAATAATTAGTGATGCTAAGCATCTTTTCATATGATTGTTGTATATCTTCTTTGGAGTAATGTCTATTAAAATTCGTTGCGTATTTTTATTTTTATTTTATTTATTTATTTATTTATTTTGCGGTACGCGGGCCTCTCGCTGTTGTGGCCTCTCCCATTGCGGAGCACAGGCTCCGGACGCGCAGGCTCAGTGGCCATGGCTCACGGGCCCAGCCGCTCTGCGGCATGTGGGATCTTCCCGGACCGGGGCACGAACCCACGTTCCCTGCATCAGCAGGCGGACTCTCAACCACTGCGCCACCAGGGAAGCCCTTGTTGCCTATTTTTAAATCAGGTTATGTGTTTTATTTGTTGTTGTTTCATTTTAGAAGTTGTTTATATATTCTGGATATCAAACCCTTTTCAGATATATTATTTGCAAATATTTTCTCTCATTCCATAGGTTGTTTTTTACTCTGTTGGTTGTGTCCTTTGATACACCAAAGTTTTTAATTTGAATATAGTCCAGTTTATTTTTTCTTTTATTATTGTGCTTTTGATGTCGTATCCAAGAAATCATTGTCAAATCCAATGTCGTGAATCTTTTCCCCATGTTTCCTCTAAGAGTTTTATAGTTTTAGGTCTTATGTTTAGGTCTTTGATCCATTTTCAGTTACTTTTTGTATATGGTGTAAAGTAAGGGTCCAACTCCATTCTTTTTCATGTGCCTATCCAGTTTTCCCAGCATTGTCCTTTCCCTACTGGATGGTCTTGGCATCCTTATAGAAAATTATTTGACCATATATGCAGAGGTTTTTTTCTGAGGTCCCTCTTCTATTCCATTGGTCTATACGTCTGTCTTTATTCCAGTACCACACTATTTTGATCACTGTAACTTTGTAATGAGTTTTGAAAGTCAAGAAGTGTGAGAGCTCCAATTTTGTTCTTGGTGAAGGTTGCTTTGTCTATCAAAAAACCTGTTTTGAAGAGATGATAATAATAATGACTGTTTATTATTAAAAATCCAGAAAGGGAATGGAGTTCTTAAACATACAAACTATTTCGCTTGCTTAGGATCAATGAGTATAGATGTCAGAACCATCTTTCAGTTTGAGAGGATCACGTTTCCTAAGAATTTGAAAATGTTGTCCCCTCCTTCATAAGTTAGGTCAGCTGACTTAAGAATTAGCCCTGCCTTGTTCCCCTGTCTTATCCCTACTCAGGGTCCTGGCTGAGTTTCTTGTTAGTTGAGCTGCTCTGGATGGAAGTTGTACTATATTCCCAGCCTCAAAATTGGGAGTCCAGGAGCAGCAGGGCAGAGGATATCAGTAGTAAACAGGAGATTTGTGGAACCTCCATAGAGGGTTGGGGCAGTTCAAAAAAAATGGAGTTCCCTCTCCAGTTTTCAGTTTAGAGGCAGAGGGTTAAAGCCTGGCAGAATAAAAACACCAAATTCCGTAGGAAATACCTGTTTCAGTCCAAGGCACTGTGGCTGGATATGTGGAGTGGAGATGGAAACCTTTTCTCCTTCCTTAAAAAAAATACAATCGAAATATGAGAAAAGACAATACTATGTTAGCGCATTGGAAGAGAGTGGTGGAAGAGAGTCCATGGGAGCCTGGAGACCAGTTGTAATGCCAGAGCTGAGGAAACATGAGCAAAAAGACAAGAAGAGCAGTGATGGGAATAAAAGAAACCCAGGTGGTGGTTACAGAGATGTCTCAGGGTCCCAGCGCTAACCTTAAGTATTGTCCTAAGGCACCAGCAGGCTTCCTAAGGTAGTCCGAGGCAGACGGTGGAGCATTACTCTGCTCCGTAACTCTCCCAACCCCCGGAAGCTCTCTCCTTCCCAAGTATTCCCTGTTCATCACCACTGTGGTCTCTCCTTCCAAGATATCTTTGGCTTCTAAATAAACCCTCTCCTCCCCCCACCTCAACCCTTAACAAACCCTAGACACATGTGCACACACATACATACACACACACATACACACATGAGTCTCCCTTTTTCCTGTCTTGAGCCTGGTCTCACAAGCACCTGCTCCCCGGGTGTCGCTCACCTGGGGGATGCTGAAAAATTGGCTGTCAATGGCAAACACTTGATTGACAGGTGGCCTCAGGATACCTTCACTTGGATAAGCCAGAGAGGCATGGGGGACTTCGAATTAGAACAGGGATCTCTGACTCTGTGTATGTGGCAGCCTGGATGGGAGGGGAGTCCAGGGGAGAATGGATACATGCATATGTTTGGCTGAGGCGCTTTGCTGTGCACCTGAAACTATCACAATACTGTTAATCGGCTATACCCCAATATAAAATAAAAAGTGAAAAAGAAAAGAACAGGGATCTCCCGTAGAGAAAGAGTTGCCAACAAAGAAGTGAGCAAAATGATAGAGGTAAAGTAAAACAATAAAACATATTTAAGAGGACTTAATGATTATGCTTTAAAGAGCAGTTTGTATTTCCCTGCTCTACCTCACACGGGTCCTGTGTCCTAGGTCGTTTAATTCTGATAACTGCACTGCACGATAAATGCTACCATCTTCAGTTTGCTGATGATGAAACTGAAGAGGAGAGAGAGGAGACCCATATGCTCTCTTTTATGGAAACTATGAGGTCGGGTCTGACTGGCAGAGATCTGGCCTCCTTTGATTAACCTGTTCTCCTTCTGTGGATAGACCCAGCTTTGGGGGAGTTCAGTCTGGGTTTATTAAAGCACAGTCACACTGCACAGGTCTGTTGAGAGAGGCGACTCCTCTCCCTCTTCTTTCTGAAACCCTTATTGAGCACAGAAGGGGTGAGTCCACAACTACTGAGTAAAATATGCCTGCTTGGTCTATTCAGAGCAGTGTCATTCGTATCCCACGTATCCCACATAAGCATAGGTGTGAGGGGCGTACCCTGAGGGGTCAGAGACAAGAAGCCTCACCTGGGCTTTTGGCCAAGGTGCTATTTTTGAGGGTTAACTTCTCAGGGCCTCAGTTTACTGTCTGCAGCATGGTGGAGGAGAAGGCATCGGGGGAAGTCTCCAGGAGTCCCTCAACACCCCCAAACAGCCCTGCAGCAACCCTTTGCTCTCACCCAGGAACCACAGAAGGGGACGAAGGGAGGGAAGAGGGACTCCTGGGGACTTCCCCCCGATGCCGTCTGCGTGTTGCTTGTCCCTTATTCTTCCCTCACCTCCACCTCCCTTTCCTCCTGTCCTAGCAACGGGCTGGCATCCTGGTGACCTGGGCTGTATAATTCTCAAGGTCTTCTCCCAACCCTTCCCTCTCTCCCCCCAGTTCAGGATTTCTTGGGAAGAGAAATACAAGGATAAGAAGAACCGTTCGCCCCCCTTGCAGGGTGTGTATGGATTATAAGATAATTCTTTTCCTTTCCTGTGTTCTGAGTGACCCGACAACATTCCTTCATAGCAACTGCACTTTTATATGGATTAAGAACCAAATGTTGAAAACACAACAGAAAAAGGAATCTTATTGCAGTTTCCAATATCTGACCTGCCAAGAACCAGGAGCTTCAGGGAAGCTAAATCAATTACTTAAGAAGTTTCCATCTTTTCAGCTTTTCTCAAGAAAAGTTGGAGGGAGCCTCCAACCTATCTTTCCAAAAAAAAAAAAAAAGTGCACACACGGCAGTGAACGGATAACAAAGGCATTTCCACCAATTCCGCATTGGATGGGAGGGCCTGCCTAGAGATTTGCCAAGAACACCGAAGCCAACTCCAGAAAGCTTCCTGGGATTGCAGTTGAAATAGCCCTCTTGATTAGTGAACTTTCCCAGGTTGATTAAGAAATTTGTACTGTTCCCCTGTCAGCAAACTCAATTTTTTGGAATTCAGCACTTTGAAGCAAAAAAAAAAAAAAAAAAAAAATCTAAGAACATGGACTGTATTGTCTTCTTTCTAGAATCTTATTGAAAATGTGTATTTTGTCATTTTTTAATTTTTATTGGAGTCTAGTTGCTTTATAATGTTGTGTTAGTTTCTACTGTGCTGCAAAGGGAATCTGCTATATGTATACATATATCCCCTCACCTTTGGATTTCCTTCCCATTTAGGTCAGCACCGAGGATTACGTAGAGTCCCCTGTGCTATACAGTCTGTTCTCATTACTTATCTATTTTATACATAGTATCAATAGTGTATATATGTCAATCCCAATCTCTCAATTCATCTCACCACCTCCCTTTCCCCTATTTTGTCATTTTTAAAAAGCTGCATTCTACCCAATGCAATTCACCTAACGTTTGTCGAATGCCTAAGTGTGTCCGGTTTGTTGAACGCCTGATGTGAAAATTCAGAGATTCAGTGTGAATTCAGGAGCTCACGATGTAGAGGGGAAGGCAGCCTGCAAAGGGAGATCTGTGGAGGTACGGAATCCATGCTTCAAGGAAGGGGGTGTCTCTGTGGGGAAAAATGAGTGCTTCAGGGAGTCAGGACAGACTGGAGAAAAAGGATAAAGATGAATGCCCTTGGCTGGCAAGGGGAAGAAGTCATTCCCAAGTGAAGGGGCTTCCTTTGTGCCTCCAATTTTACATACTTTACCTCTGTTCATTCACACACAACAGGTGGGTTTCAGGTCTTACAGAATTAGTCTTTCCACGTTATGAGTGAGGAAACCGAGGCAACGAGAGACAGTTACGTGTCCAGGGTTACAAAACCGTAAAGCACGGTTTGCACAGGCATCTAAGTCACAGTCTGGGAGTTAGATCTAGATGGAGGCCAACAGGCTTTGGTCAGAGGTGAAAGGAATGAATTCTGCTCTGAACATGTCAAGCTCGAGGTACACGTGGGAGTACATTAGCTAGAAATAAGGACCTGGGATTGGAAGAGAGCTGGGGGCGAGATTTGGGAGCATGGGCAGGTTGGTGACAGCCGGGGTATGTGTGAGAGTGAGTGAGATTGTCCTGGGCAGGCATGTGGCGAGAAAAGCAGCTGTAGATAGAACCCCGGGGCCACAGGAAGGGCCCGAAGACGGACAGAGAAAACGGGGGAGTGGCTGAAGCAGTAAAAAGAGGCAAAGCCATGGAAACCAAGACAGAGGAGAGTCTTCAGGAATGAACAGCGCCAGCCAGTGCCATAAATGCTGCCAAGAGCTTACACGGGATGACAGCAGCCTTTCCGTGGATGCAGGCAGGAATGTGCATGCTAAGAAAAACGATTTAAGTGGATAATTTTTTCAAACACATTCTGTGTGCCCAGTACTGTGTTAATAGTTTTATATATATGGGCTATTTAAATTTTCCCAGTATGAATTGTTGTGGATGTTACCTCCAGTTTACAAATGAGGAAACTGAGGGTTTGTTAAGAAACTTGCCTCATATCAGCAAACTGGTTTGTCAGAACCAGATTTAGAACCCAGGTCTGTCTGTCTCATAACAGCACGCTCTTAAATATTACTTTTTTCCTGATGTAGAGAGATCGCTAACATAAATTGTCACAAAAGGTTTGATATTTACAAAAACTTTCCAGAAAGGGGCTTTCATGTGATTACCCTCCTGATGAGGTGGACATGAGCTGTTCATCACTTGTTCACCCACGCACTCATTCATTCATTCGTTCATTCATTCCACAGACATGTATTTCTTCGAGCCTCTATAATGAGCCTGACATCAGGCAAGTCAGCAAAGATCCCCATGTGAAGGAGACCTGATTCCTCCCTGGAGGAGCTTTCAGCCTCAGAGCAAACATGTACCACAAAGATGTCCACTTCTCTGTGGTAGGCGGCGTGCGGGAAGACGGCGTTTGCACCCAGGGGCACCGAGAGCAAAAGGTTGCCCTTCCTGAAGGTCAGAAACGATTCAGAGAGGAAGTGGCCGGATCTGAGTGTCAGTGGTGAGTCGGTGTTGTGTGGACCCCTTGGGGCTGGGACCGCAGGCAGGGGCAGTCCTGTGCGGGGAGGCTTAGGGCCAGGAACAGGGTAGCATGTGGAGCCACAGAAAGCCCAAGTGGGCTAGAGTGAGTTCTCAGGCATCAAGAAGCTGCCCTCTTCCTGATTTTTTGATATACCAGCAGGCACCTGCATAATTATCTGAGGGCTATATTTATTTATGCCAACTCTGTAAAAATAATCTAGCTTCAAATTTAAAAAATCCACAGAATTGCTGTTTTGATCAGTGGTTATCTATTCTTTTGTAAGATGTTAAAGTAAAAAAATATCCATTGGTATTTTACAAATCATCTTACAAATCACCTGTCATGTGCAATAATAAAGTATGAACCCCCTTTGAGAGCACAGAGATGAGAGTCCAGATTGGGGGGGGGGTCTTAAACTTTCGGGTCGCATACAGCACTTGGAGAGTATAATGAAAACGATGGAGCCTCTCTATGTCACCCTGTGGGTACTAGCACACACCCTCACGTGTGGTATTTTGCATGTTATTTAAGAAACTAGCGGAGGACTTCCCTGGAGGTCCAGTGGTTAAGACTTTGCCTTCCAATCAATGCAGGGGGTGCGAGTTCGATACCTGGTCAGGGAGCTAAGATCCCACATGACTTGCGGTCAAAAGACCAAAACATAAAACAAGCAATATTGCAAGAAATTCAATAAAGACTTTAAAAATGGTCCACACACACACACACAAAAATCTTAAAAAAAAAAAAGAAAAAGGGAGGGGGGCAGTGGTTCCTGGATGAGAGGTCGGGGTACCCTGCTGTAGGAGTAGGCGGGATGCAATATGAATGGTCGTGTTAAAGCCTGAAAGAGCAAAGCTGAATCCACCTGCTCTTCCTCTTATTTGGATCCCAGGAGGCCACCTGGTTGCACTCAATAGCCAGAGGTATCATTTCAGAAACTTTGTCATCTCAGCAACAGGAAAACGGCAGCCTTAAGAGGTCCAGGCAAAACTGCTGTATCGTGCAGGGTTCCCAGCTCGGTGCTCTGTGGATGGGATGGGGGAGGAGGGAGGTGCAAGAGGGAGGGGAGATATGTATACGTGTAGCTGATTCACTTCGTTGTACAGCAGAAACTAACACAACATTGTAAAGCAACTATACCCCAATTAAAAAAAAAAAATGCAAAATCAGCCTCGGCCTGTGTAGGTGGGGACTTCAGCCCTCTGCTGGCTGAAGGGAAAGACTGAGTTAGCCCAGCAGGCAGCTCGTGGCAAAAAAAAAAAAAGCAAGCCACGGAGGTGCAGAAGCAGGGCCACTGCCCCCAGGCACGAGCAGGGAGGTAGGCGCTTGGCAAGCCGAGCTGAGAGCGGGGGAGAGGGAGACTGCAGCCACCAACCAGGGGCAGAGCCGCGCTATTCAGTCTCTTAGCTCCATTGCTGTGGCCGGGGCCCCATTAAGGGATGCCCCCCCAGCACCCACAGAGAGGGCCAGACAACAAGTAACGCTTGTCTTCCGCTGGCAGAACAAGTCCACTGACCGGCCACCCTGCCTCCCCCAAAAAGGCCAGAAGAAGGGCAGACGGAAGGAAGAGGGAAGAAAAGCAGGGAAGAAGGATCGAGGGACACGCAGAAGAATGTGTCTGCTGCTCCAAATGTGGCACCGTTTAAGCTCCCGTTAAATGGTGAGTCAACAAAGAGGTCAGCTCGTCCAGGGACCCAATTACCCTCCGCTTGGTGCCCAGGAAGGCCCAATTAATCCTCATTAGCTCGGCTTTGGTGGGGCTCTGAGCTCTCTGGCCCCTCCAGCTCCAGCCCGGGTTGTGGTCCTGGGTCCAAGCACCCCGCTGTGAACCTTGTTTTCTCAAAGCTCACACTTGGCTTAAAACTCTTGCTGGTTTGACCCAAGAAAAAAGAGCCTGTGGCCCAGAGGTAATGAACTGTTCTAAGTCTGTCTCATCTTTCTCTAAAATAAGAATTCTGTCGACTGCACAAATATGACACGAATCAAGACACGCCACACCCCCTCTCCCTCACATACACTTAACACTCAGTCTCCTGAATGCACATGATTTGATTCTGAGTGAGAAGCTGGACCCTGTCAATATAGCCTAATGTAAATGCTTTAAGCAAAATGAATAGTATCATTAAATTGCTTCTGTCTCTTGTGTTCTATTGGTTTAACACCTATGATGATAAGTCTGCAGCCCTTAAGCTAAGCAGACAATTTGGTACTAACATCCTGCCCCTGGAAGGTACAAGGACAGGAATGACAGGTCCAAACCTCTGCAGGGATGGACACTTGGTCTTCTGACAGTTTCATCCTTTCATTTTAGTATTCTCATTCCCCCTCCCTCCTGCCCATTTTTTTTTTCCCACATTCCTTATTCGCAACCCCCAGCCGTGCCCCCACCCTGGCTTGATTTCAGTTCCCTGTTCCTCAAACCTTGTTCTCAGGCGAGGACCAGCTTATTCACACAGAGCCATCACAGGCCCACCGTGGGTCAGAGTTCCCTAAAGTCTGATCCAGGGGCCGCCTGCAGCTGAAACACGTGGTGCGTGTCAACAGTTTAAATCCTGGGCTCCACTCACTGAATCACAATTTCCAGGAGTGGGAAATCGAAATAAGCATTTTAATTGTTTCCCAGGTTATTCCTCTGCGTACACACACACACACACACACACACACACACACACACACACACACGAAAAAACCGCTAAGATACAGCATTTGGCCTCCCAGGGCTGTACGAGAAGTGTGTAAATCATACAGACTTGGCAATTCCAGGACAAGGAATGCTCTACGAGTTGGTCTCAACTGGGAGATGTACGCACATGTGTGGATGATAGAGTTCCTGCTGTGTATGTGAGCTTCTCACATCCAGTTCTCCACAAAAGGCCAACTGGAGAAGTTCAAGTGGCCATACCTCATGGCCCAAAGGCCAAAAGAGGGAGCTAGTCTGGTAAGAGTGAACGGGGGAAGGAATGCTGGCAAAGGGAGATGCGACAGGAAGGGTGAGGGGGGAAGGGTCTGTACTTGTTGGTCTGATTTCCTGCAACTTCCGAACATGTATTAGTAGGATGTCCCCACCGTGGTGGGATTAAGTGGCCCTGGAGTATTGAATGACTAGACGCTCCCCGATTCAAACGCACTCACTTCAGGAACCTGGAGATGAAGCCCTGGGTCATTTAGAAATTGAGCTCCTCATGGAACACAAATCAGTCTGCTGTGGCTTAACCAGTTTCTCTTCCTCATCCGATGATACAGCTGCAGGTAGGGGCTGCCACCTTTTTAAAATCCAAGGCTCCTTCTGTCTTTCTGACCTGCCCTCCTTAGAATGCAGCCTCGTCCTTACGGGGGTTGTATCCTCACCTTCCCTCTGTATTCCAGGCCAAAAGAGGAAAAGGGAAAGCACAGGGAGGAAAGGTGCCACTTCTGTCAGGAAAACGCAGCTTCCCCTGAATCCCCAGAAATCTTCTGCTTCTCACTGGTGAGAACTGCCTGTAATAGCCGCCTCGGTTGCAAGGGAATGTGATAAAGGTAGCTCTTATTTTAAAAATCTGGAACATTGTCTCCTTGAATAACATTGGGAAGCTTTAGTAAGGAAGAAAAGACACCTGGATACTGAGGAGGTAGGCAGCTTCAGATGCTCGTGGTGGACCTGGCAGAGGCAGGGGCTTCACAAGCTAAGGGACAGTTTCATGGACGTCCATTCACTCAGTCGCAGCCTAACACTGCTTACTCGATAAGGGTCGAGTAAGGGTCGATAAGTCCCCTGCAGAATCTGGAGGCAAGCTCTCCCCTCTGACTTGGGGGTGTTCTAACATGTGACTAGGAATTTTCAAGGAGACATGACCCCATTGTCTGTGCTAACAAATAGCACTGTCCTCATAAGTGTAACATTTTGAGAGAGGTGACTCATGCTCACGTCAGAGTCTTCAGATGACTGGGTTTTCAGGTCATCACACGGCATGGAGGCTGGCTGGCTGGCTGAGGAGTCTTCATGGGGGCTCCCACGTCTCTGGGGACCCCAGGGGAGGAGGGCAAGAGGAAAGGCTGACAGAAACGGGCTGCGAGCAATCAGAAAAGCTAACCCTTTGATCCATCGTCTGAGAGACGCGCCGAAAGTGTGACTGTGGTGCTGCTGTGTCCTCTGAGCATAGAGCTTCTCTGGGGACAAGCTAAGGAGAATACAGGCTACCACTACTGAGGACTGAACATTCAACACTTCAATAAGCCCACAAGTGACGCACGAGTGATAACACGATGTTATACGTGAGGAGACCTGGGCTTACAGGAGGTGAAGGGACAGGCCTGAGGCGCCCAGCCAGAGCACACTGTGGGTGCCTGTCTCCAGAGCTGGAGAGCTGCGTGGATTAGACATATTGATTTCCACATTAGTAACCCGGGATGGCCCGTGATGAGTTTAGTCCTCTCGGGGATTATTTAGTGTTCAACAGAAACGAAATCCTAATGCTTTTCTTTTCTTGAGGCCTTTCTTAGACCTCTCCTGCTTCCTTTGTTCCATGCTAGTTTTCCCTACATATCTAGGCTCTCAGCCTCAGAGGAACTAAAGCTTACCTCCTTTCTCTTGGCTTCTAGGTCTACTGCTGTAACATAGGTACCCTCCACACTGAATTTAGGGGCAGGAGAAAGGGTCCAGACCTGCGAGGCCCCTGCCTGACAGCCTGTGCCCTAATCATCCCCCAAAGGCTTCCCGAGTGCCAGATTCAGAGCTAAGCGTTTTCATGCAGGTTCTCATCTCATCCCCGATACCTTATGATGAAGATCCCAATGTCACCCCCGTTTCCACAGATGTGGAAAGTGAGACTTGGAGAGGTGAAGTGCCTTGCAAAGGGGCAGAAGGCGTGGCAGCACTGTGATGACAACTGTGCTGTTCCAGACTCTTTTTTTTTTCAATCTGCCTTTTTTTAAACTTTTTATTTTCTGTTGGAGTACAGTTGATTCACAATGTCATGTTAGTTTCAGGTGTACAGCAACGTGATTCAGTGATACGTATACATGTTCCAGATGCTTGCGTTCCACATGTGATCACGTGTATCTACGCAGCATAAGCAGACCAAGGAGGAATGTCAGTCTTTCATATCGCAGACTCTCTGTGGTCTTTAGATGACATGAAAAAAATCAAATATGTCCCTGTTATGTCTATTTTCTTCTAATGTTTTCCCAGTGGGAGTTCGAGACGTCTCCACGGGAGACAACCACGTTATCTTCCCCAGGAGCCCTGCAGCATGTCAAGAGTGACGTTGCCATTGCCCTGAATGCCCCCGATTCCCTCATAACCACAGAGCACAGTGTGTGCAAAACGCACGGACAAACTTCCTGTATATTTGTCCCCTCCATTCCAGGCATGCTTCTTATACCACAGAATGTTATGTGTACCCAGGAATTAATGAGTCTGCAAAGGGGAACTCCCCCTCCCCCCAATATAATGCAAGCTTCAAACCTAGGTAGCCACAAGGCAGGATAAGCATTTTTCTGCTCACGAGCACGACAGAGCCACCAAGACCGGGAGCACCAAAGCCCCGGGCCCATCCTCAGCCCGGCCCCAGGAGAGGTCTTCCTTCTAGAACTGGTTCCTCCATTCATGGCACCCAGAGCCATCCTTTCCTCTTTTCCCTGGGATTCTTGCCTTAAAATTCCCCGAGAAGTCTACGCAAGGCAGTGGCAAAGGATGAAGCCTGGAGATTTTTAGAGGACCGGCCCTTCAAGGCCCTAGGTGGAAGGCCTGAACTTCTTTTTCCAGAATTGCTTCAGCTTCCAAAAGTGAACCTCTGCTGGGTTCTGGAAATAATATTGATCTTTTAAAAAAAAACACTTTTCAAGTATAAAACCTAAGAATCAGATACTCAGTATCTATGAAAGCCAGCATTAGGAAGGTGCCTTTGATGTGGATACGGACTGTACAAGACTTTCCGCCTAGGTGTGTATGTTAATGCCGTGTAAATACAATCAGATCGTGTTTACCTAAATACACCCCAAATAATCACTTCTGAAATACCATAACTGTATCTCTTCTTCGACTTTTACTTTAAGTTCTTGTCGTGAGTGTCACTGAAGATAGACAGAATTAGCATGTCAGAATCAAACTGAATGCGGTCTTCTGCCCCAGACACCAAAGTTTCCCAGAGCTCCGTGGCTGAAGGGCAGCTTTTCTCCAAACCCTCTTTAGTGCTACAGAGATGGATCTGAAAGATCAAAGCTGTAACATAGAGGCAGCCAGTGCAGAGACCCGCAGAGACCTGGCAAGTAATGTAAACGGGAGATGCCATGTGAGTGTCAGTAGCCGTGGTGACCAGGAGAGGAACGAAGGCCTTTAGACACAGGCCGTCACCACTCTGTTGGTGCCACGAGCAGCCTCGGCTACGTGATACGAAGGGCTCAGTGCAGAATGAAAATGCAGGGGCCTTTGTTAAGACGGCAACGGCAGAGCATGAAACCAAGCACGGGGCCCTTCTCAGTGTGGAACAGCGTGTGACCATGCAGGTCAGGGGGCCCAGGAAGCCAGCCCTGGCCACACGGGTATGTCAGGCCAAGTTGACAAAAGCAGCGCACAGAGACTAGAGCTTGCTCGCTTCTTGAGACCTTTAAACCCAGATGAAGGCCCAGCCTGGATGTGGTAGGAGGTGGCCTGGCCTGCTGAGGGGTCAGCACTAAAGGGCCCCATCCTCTGCTGCCTTTCTTGGGGTCCACCCCTCCACCGCTACCACCTGCTTGCAGACTTACAAATGCAAACCTGTTCAGAGAGCCTGAGCTCAGCTGCACCTGAGTCTTTGATAACCTGGCAAGGAACTTTTCCAGAAGTTGCGGGCACATAGGTAGACTCAGGGTAGAGACCTAATACATCTTCCTTTCTCGTCCTTCCATTCTAAAACAGAATGCATGTCTTTCTTACAACCATAGTATTAAATGTTTTCACCTTTTTTTATACCTCATTGTATATTTAACTTTTTGTTTATTTTATAATTTGTTATTAATGTTTCATTTTAAAATTTTTATGCATTGATTCTCTTAAACATACAAAAGAATTACATTTCAAATAGAATATACAGACCTCCAAGTATATTTAACCTTAGATTGAATAAATGATGGCATCTGACCTATTTCTTTCAGATCCATATCTTTGTTTTAAGAAGGAAATCTTGCAGATATATTTGAAATGTTCCATATACTCCTTTCTCTTTTACCCAGAATTAACCACAGTCTTGAAGTTTTTATAACTTTCCCATCAAAAGTTTTATGTTTTGGGCTTCCCTGGTGGCGCAGTTGTTGAGAGTCCGCCTGCCAATGCAGGGGACATGGGTTCGTGCCCCGGTCCGGGAAGATCCCACATGCCGCAGAGCGGCTGGGCCCATGAGCCATGGCCGCTGAGCCTGCGCGTCCGGAGCCTGTGCTCCTCAACGGGAGAGGCCACAACAGTGAGAGTCCCGCGTACCGCAAAAAAAAAAAAAAAAAGTTTTATGTTTGGACACTTAAGTAGATGTATAGTATTGTTTTCTTTTTCTGTTTATCAAAATCATATATTTGCAAGTTGTTTCGTTATTCCCTCAACGTAGAATAGATCTATGTTGATACACTAGATCAAGGAGTATTCATTCTAACTGCTGTTTAGTAAGCCCCTATACGTATGAAGGATAATTTATTGATGCCTCATGTATGAGTCTGTCTGTTTCCTTCTGATTTTTTGTTGTTGTGAACAATGTGCAGTGAGGGTCCTGCTCTTTGGGTCTTCGCGTGAGCAGGTACATTTCTCAAGGATCTGTATCTAGTGGTAGAGTCTGAACATCGCCAAGTTGGGAGCAGCTTGGTGATATCCATCAGAGGCTGTTCCCATTTACTCCCCACATCAGATCTGAGAGTTCCCAAGCCTCACATCCTCGCCCACACTTGTTATGATGAGACATTATTCTTTGGTCTGGCCAGTGGGTGTGAAGAGACACTTCATTGCTGACTGAGTCTCCATTTCCCTGCCACTGATGGGATTGCTATGTATTTCCATATATTTATTGGTCACTAGGGTTTTCTCTTCTGCTAAACACTTATTTATATCCTTTGTCACTTTTTTAAGAAGTGGATTGTTTTCTCTCTTTTACTACTGTGAGGGAGTTCTTCATATTCTGAATATGGATTCTTTGTTGGTTGTAAGTGTAGCAAATATCTTTTCATGGTCTGTGGTTTGCTTTTTCACTTTGGATTGCCTTGTGTTATACAGAGGATTTTAATTTGAATGTCACTAAATGGATCATTCTTTGTTTTTACCATTTGTGGTTTATGTGTCTTGTTTTGGGAATTCTTCTCTAATTCATGTGTATAAAGATACTCTCCAATGTGTTCTTTTGTTTAAACTTAACTTCATAATTTTATATGGATTATTAAGTATTTGTCCATAAGCATGTATTTTTTTAAAAATTGTGGTAAAGTACACATAGAAAATTTAGCATCTCTCCAATATAGTCTTTGAAATATTTCAAAATTTACTCTCCATATTTATGTCTTTAATCCTCCTGGAGTGTAATTTTCTGTATTACAGAAATAGGTAATATTTCTATTAGGTAGGATGTAATATTCCTGAGTTAGTATTTCTAACTTTTTTTTTTCCAAATGGAGTTTTCTCAGGATTATCTATTTAATCGCGCATTCTGTCTCCACTTACTTGTAATGCCGTTTCTGTCATATATCAATTTCGCATATGTGTATGTTGTCTTTCATTGGTCAACTCGTGTGTTTCTTCACTAGTACGTTGCTGTTTTAATTGTCATAACTTGATCATGGTTACTGATACCAAATAAGGCAAGTTCATCTTTGTATTGTTAGGATGTTTTGGGCTGCACTAATACTGACATAAGAAATGGGGTTTTATAAAATGCCATATAATAATAAGTCTGAAGGGAAATGTCTAGTTCTACTTCCAACCATCACTTTCTCATGAAGTCCCATTCAAAGACAAAACGAGTCCCATTCAAAGACAAAACGACTTAAAAGGCATCCCTTGATTTTTATTAGGAAAAAAACTATCCTTTCCCAGAAGCCCTGGTAGGGATTGCTCTTTACATGCCATTGCTCAGTTGCAGGTGAAATAGACAGCCATCCACCTGTGCCTGGCAAAGAGAAATAAGATTGCAATAACCGACATATTATTGTGGCTTTGTCCATCTCTCCTTGTAATTCTGTTGTCCATTTTGACTTCATATGTTTTGGGGCTGTGCTGTTAGAACTTTAAAGATTCAGGATGATTATCTTCCCGGCAGATTGTTCCTTTTATTCTGATATAAGAATTTATTTTCTATTTTTCTTCTTTCCCCTTAATAATTGTTTGTTGTCTTAAAGACTATTTTACCTAACATTAATATTAATATGCTGGTTTTCTTTTGATTAGTGCTTTCCTCTATCTCTTGTCTCATCTCTTTCCTTTCAAATTATATTTCTTTACATTTTACATCTTTCTCTCACATGTATCAGTGAGGATGGGTTATGTTATGCCGTGGTAATAAACAGTTCTAACATTTCAACAGCTTAAAACAACAAAGATGTATCTCTCTCTTTCAAGCTGCAAGTCTCACAAGGCACCATGGGCAGCTCTGTTCCATTTCATCCTTCCCCTGGGGTTCAGAGCAGTCACTCTCCTAATCAATGCTCATGGTTGTAGCAGAACGGGGGAAAGTGATAACATCACACACTGGATGTGAAGGTTTCCACCCCAGTGTGGCACACATCCCTCCAGCGTATGCTTTACAGGTCGTAACCAGCACCTTCCCCTCATTCCTAGGGAGCAGGCAAATGAAATCCAAACCATGAGTTCAGAAGGAGAGTAAGAAATATTTAGTGAACAGCATTAATAACTATCATAAGTTGTATTTGAATTAAAATTCAGTTTGAGAGTCTGTATCAATTGGTAAGTTTATTTTATATTTACTATGAATGCTGATATATGGGATGATTTGTGTTTTCTATTTATTTCCCTTACCGTTACTTTTTTTTTTTTTTTTTTTTTTGCGGTACGTGGGCCTGTCACTGCCGCGGCCCCTCCCGTTGCGGAGCACGGGCTCCGGACGCGCAGGCTTAGCGACCATGGCTCACGGGCCCAGCCGCTCCGCGGCATGTGGGATCTTCCCGGACCGGGGCATGAACCCGCGTCCCCTGCATCGGCAGGCGGACTCTCAACAACTGCGCCACAAGGGAAGCCCTCTTTTTTACTTTCTAGCTATTCTTCAGACCTTCTCCTTCTCTTTGCTGTTCCATAGCTCCACTACAATGTGTCTAAGGGAGGATTTTCTTTTAATCTATCCTGCTTAGGATTCACTGGGATTCCTACATCTGAGAATTGATGTGTTTCACAAATTCTGGGAAATCCTCCGCCATCCTTTTGAATGTTGCCTCTCTTCACTCTATTTTTTCTTTCTGAAATTTTATTTTTATTTTTAAAAACTTTTCCACATTCTAGTATTTTATTTTTATTTTTAATTTTTTGACCATGTCGCACGGCATATGGGATCTTAGTTCCCCAACCGTGGGATCAGACCCACAACCCCTGAATTAGAAGCACAGAGTCTTAACCACTGGACTGCCAGGGAAGTCCCCCATTCTGAAATTTTAATTTGACATATTTTAGACTGCCTACATCTATCCTGCTTATTGCTTAACTTCTCTTTTACCTTTCAGGTATTTCCAGATGCTGCATTACAAGTAATTTCCCAGATTTTATATTTTTGTTTGTTGATTCTCTTTTCTACTATATTTAATGTGGTCTTTAGTCTATCCTTTGAATTTTTTATTGTATTTTTTTCTCTTTGTAGAAAGAAGCTCAGTTAGTTCTTTTGTTTAATTAGATTGTTCTTTTACACAGCGTCATGTCTTTCATCATGTTTTCTATTTCTTTTAAATAAAATATCTAATAATTTTAGGTAATCTTGTTTTCTGGTTTCTTTTCAGATTGTTCTGTTTCTTCTGGTTCTTGGAGGGACGGGAGACATTCATCCTCTTTTGACTGTCCCTGTTGACTTTCCTGTGGTGAGTAATTATTTGTATTATGTGCAGTGTTTTTCTTGCAAGTGCATCTTGACATTTTTCAGATTGGCATGTTTTCTCCTGAATGGTGATTTCTTACATAGAAAGTAACTCATTGTCTGATTCTAGCAACATGTAGACCTAAACTATTGCAGACTCACCTTCAACTACAAACATACAAAAATTTTGGATAAACTATAACAACAGCACAGTTTTAAAAACCTATCTGAGGGGGAAGAATAGAGGGCATCTCTTTTTTTTCTCTGTAAGTCCCTTTAACCCTGAGTCCTTAATGGTTTTGTGTTTTTAAGATACCCAAGCACTTCACCTGGGTGAGAGAAGCTTTCACGTTAATTTCTGAGTTGAGATTCTGCACTAGCTACAAGTGTTCATTTGATTGTCACTGTGCATGTGGCAGGCTGGACACTTCTTTCTTTCTTTTTCTGTTCTTCCCTGAGCCCTGGGCAGAGCAAGCTAGGTGCAGCATGCCAGGTTGGTCCTGGTGGTTTTTCTGTGAAGGTCTTTCACAGAGTCAGTAACCTTCTAGGGTTCAATGCCAGTCTCAATTCAAGCACCATGCCTCATGGGGCCAAAGTCCACGTTTCCTGTCAAGGTGTGAGCACCAGTATTTCTGCCCATGAATGGTAGGACACCTTTCTAAATCTTATTACCTCACTACCACATCAGGCTGCCTCTACGTTAGGTCTGTGCTGGCTGGGAGTTCTCTTTTCATTTCTGGCAACTAGAGATTCATTTTAATATTTATTTGCTCCCCTTGATATGTTTTAGAAACTACTGTGTTGTTATAACTTATCCAGAACTCTTATGTTGTGGCGAAAGGTGCAATAGTTCAGTGCCCCACGTTGCTAGAACCACTCGGTGCTCTATTTTCTGTGTGAGAAATCACTGCTCAGGGAAAAAAATCGCCAACCTATAATTACTTTTATAGGAGCTTATTAAAACATTGAATTTTCATAATGACAAAAACCTGGAAATACATATGTGAGTGTGTCAGAATGGCATCTACACCTCCAGGTAAGAAAAGTGTTCTCCATTGCATCAGTCACTTTTACCTTTTGTGTGTTAGTCCAAGGCCACGTTGTTTTAAACCTGTGTTTCGATAACGAAACTTTTCAAAATTAACATATGGAACCACGCTTTTGCTAAACTATTTACTTCTCATTTCTTGTTTCCAGGTTTAGTTTAATATTATCCTTCACTTCAGCTACCATACTTTGTAGAAAATGCGTTCTCTTGCAGAGCCAAAGAAATGTAAAACAAAAATGACACACACACATGTCCCAAAAGTGTCCATCTGTTCATTCACCCTTCTGGAATTTAGGGATTTTTTCATGTACTAGTATGGAGACTTTTCCCCTTTAAGACTCATGTATTTGATATTCTGTGGGACCTGGTAAATCCATAACATAACCTGAGATAAGTTCCAGGGAGTAAGATAACATTTGTTATTTACAAGCCATTCAATCCCCTTGACAATTGAGTGTTATTTTCTCTCTAAGAGAAATGGTAACACGAATGAGAATGAAAATTAAGTGCTGGGAGTTGGCAAAATAGGGCTCTCATGTTGGTGAATATTGCACACGGGGAGAATGACAAGTGACAGCCAGCTCGGAATTACATTTCATGGGAAGGTACTGCATAGCCAAATATAGACAGAGGAGATTACTGCTCATTGAAAGCCTGTTTTGAAATATTCCTTAAGATTGTTAAGAGATGTGTTTGTTTTCCTATAGCCAAAGCCCCCAGAAAACCCATAGCAGTTCTATTCCTTGCACCGTTCAAGACGAGAACCGTTACCAATAACACCCCCTCAGCCAGAAGCTACGTTTACCGAATCAGCCCTAATTACAGCTTTAGCTGAGGTTGTGAGGTCAAGAGAAGCAGTCACATCTTTCTCAGAAGGAAAACATGAGGTTGGAAAATTTGATCTGCAGAATTTGTTTTCCCACCCCAAGTATAAGGGATCTATCCAAGATATACAAATGATGGTGCGTTTTCAGTTCTCTCTTGTAATCCTGAAAACTACAAAAACAGCGTTTAGGCAGCTGCTAATACATGAACAGGTTGGATCTCTGAAATGCATTCATAAGTATAGGAACAAGAATGAAGGGAAGACCAGCTCAAAAGCTGGGTGACAGTTTAGTCCTTTGAGAGTCACATTGTAAATCAACCCACAAGGGATCAGGGTCAGGAGAGCAAGGTCACTTTAAGACGGCAGAACTTGAAGGTTCCAATGTATCTATGACAGGTGCATGCATGGATGACACGTAAATTGTTGTGATTCAGCAATTTATTGCTAAAGTTTTCATCGTGAATCTTAACCTCGATCCAGTAACCTGGCAAGTTGTGCTAAAGAGATCCTTAAAGATATACAAAGTAATCACATCAGTGTTGTTTATAGAGAAAAATAAAAAAATAACCAAAGGTCAATGATGTTGGTTAAAGAATTGTTAATACTTGTTCACAATTATTTGTAATTGTTAGTAATTTCAAAATCATGTTACAATATAGTGCACGAAACCCAGGGAAATTCTTCAGTTAGCATCTTTATTTTTGTCTTCCACAGCTTCTTCCGACTTTATTAGGTAGGGGGAATTCTCCAGATGGAAACTTAGGGAGCCCCATGTTTTTTTGTTTGTGTTTGTTTTGCGGTATGTGGGCCTCTCACTGTTGTGGCCTCTCCCGTTGCGGAGCACAGGCTCCGGACGCGCAGGCTCAGCGGCCATGGCTCACGGGCCCAGCCGCTCCACGGCATGTGGGATCTTCCCGGACCAGGGCACGAACCCATGTCCCCTGCATCGGCAGGCGGACTCTCAACCACTGCGCCACCAGAGAAGCCCGGAAGCCCCCATGTTTTGTTTTAACCATTCTTAGCACGTAATTCTCAAATCTTAACACCTGGTTTTTGTTTTTTTTTTTAGCACCTGGTTTTAATATAAAACTTCTCTATCTAACTCGGACCCTCTGCAGGCAAAAAGTCTGGAAGGGCTGGTGGTTCTTACTCATTCTCCACTCTGTCTCCTCACTTTCCCCCCATTTTCCTGAACTGTTCAGGGTTTTGGTCAGGGAGGGCAGGAGGAGGGAACAAGAAAGCTTTTGACTGGTTCTGTAATGAGAGGAGCCCTTCTCCTGGAGCCTGTTTGGAGGTCGAAGCTCTCTTTCTCTGGTTGGCCCTTTGCTGGCCTTTCCTGAGACCCACCACTGGACTTGCTTAATTGCATTTCTCTTGATTCTGTCATGTGTTCCTACCACTTGGCCACTCTCTTCACAGCAGCCCACTAGACAGAGACTTTATCAAGTCCCAAGGCCCCCAGGAAATCCTCTTGGGCTGCATTAAAGATGGTCTGACCAGCTTTCCCTGACTATGAGGCCGCATCTGGTCCATAAGAAACATGCACCTTCCTTTCCTCTGAGGGCGGGTAGGCTCAGCCAAGTGCCCAGCTCCGCTGTTCAGTTTTCCAAGCAAAAGCCAGACATCAGCCTAGTGTATCTCCCCCACAGAGGAGAACACATACCAGATCAATTCTGAGTGGTCCTTGAAGATTTTCTCTTTTTTTTAAATTTTTTTTCGGTACGCGGGCCTCTCACTGTTGTGGCCTCTCCCGTTGCGGAGCACAGCCTCCGGTCGCACAGGCTCAGCGGCCACGGCTCACGGGCCCAGCCGCTCCGCGGCATGTGGGATCTTCCCGGACCGGGGCACGAACCCGTGTCCCCTGCATCGGCAGGCGGACTCCCAACCACTGTGCCACCAGGGAAGCCCCAGAAGCTTTTCTCTTTTAATCAAGAACTTGACGCGGAATGCAAAGCATCCCAGGCCCCATATTGGGATGCAGATTCTTATAGCTCCCTAACTGCTCTATTCATTGAAGTCTTTCTAAAACCTTTGTCGATCTCCATGCTTGTCTCTTTATATACTTGATGTGAGGAAGGGGCCTAAGAACTATGAAACTCATTTTTTAACATCCCCTTTGAAATCCCCACCATGTGGAATGTCTTATTTTCACTCTCTTGTCTTTGCCATGCGTTGCATATCTGTATTTTCAGTGGAAACTTCATGCCACATCTGGGGATGTGAACGGCCCTTATCCAATAACTCCAGCCCCTTTGATAATGCCAGTGTTGAAGTTTTGGGGGAGACGTTGTGTATAGAAAGGGAATTCCTGAAGTTAAGTTTGTGGGAAAGGTCTTTAGTCAACTGAACTGTTTTGTTAGAGGGAAAAAAAAAAAGTGAAGAATATGATTTCTGTTTGTGAGAGGGAAAAAGCAAAAAGAGATTGGGAAGAGGGGAGAAAGTGCACGGCTGAGTAACATGGCTTAAAGACCGATGGTCCCTAAGGAAAAGGATGTCTGATATTCAAGTGTAATGGCCTTCACATCCTGAACTTGAAGTCAGCTACGCATCAAACAAATCCTTGTTGGGATAATTTGTTGTTACTCACCAGTCAAGGAAAGAGCCTTATTTCCACATTTGGGTCTATGGCCAAAGCAAAATAAAGGAAGAGCTGTAAGCTAAAGAGTGGAGAATGGAATTGAGAAGAAGCAGGAAGTTAGAGTCACAGGTGATCATTAGAATGTGAGACCCCGGGAAGTTGCCAAAATCCCGAGGAAAGCAATGAAATGAAGGACCAAGGCCTCTTATCTAGATCACAAGGAGCAGAGAGACCCTGCTGACACCTGGCTTACGCATACAAGTGTACATATTAAAATGTCTGGAAGATGTTAACTGCGGTTATTGCAGAATGGTGGGATTATAAAAGATCACTATTTTCTTCTTCATTTTTTCCCACTAATATATGTTTCTTAGATTCTTCTACCATATTTTTGTAATTAGAAAAAAAGCAAAGTTGGGTTTAAAGGAAAAATAAGAGAAAAAATATGAATCAGAACCAGGTGAGTCAGGGAGACAGGAATCCATGGGCTCTACCTTGGCAAGTCCATTCTAGATGTAATGACCTGTTGGCCATGACACATTTAAATGTAAAATGGTATATTTCTGTTTTGTTTTATATATGCATCAGTCTCTGAGATTAGGTAACATGCATCCATCCTGAAGGTACCTACCAAACAATAAAAATAAAGACAAATAATAATTTTCAAAAATGTATTTCCCTGAAGAGCCAAGAAAGCTAAGGAACAAACATCAAACTGTAGTGACTTCAATAAGGAAAATGTTCTCTTACAGGGCCTTTGGATAGCCAACCGCAAGCTTTGCCAAGATACATCTTGGTGGGTGTTGGGAAGGTGGGGACATTTTGTCCCCTAAGAAG